>NC_142009.1:103815443-104415443 GCF_049901735.1 Notechis scutatus
TTTTTTTAATAGTCTTACAAAGGCTGCATAGCAGGCAATTGCCTATGGTTTGAATCTAATTAACTTCAATGGAATCTGAATGAATTATGTTGCAAGGGTTCTAAGAGGTTCATGTACATAAGTTATACACCACTTGGCATTTTTGGTAGTAATAATTCTCCTTCAAAGCAACCAAGGACTGAAATGAAGGAAATGACAGAGCTTGAACATATGTTTTCATACTAAAACCAGTTGGAAATAAATATGATTTCTCTTTGTTCCTCTGCTATCAACAACCAGCATAAATAACAGCTACTTCATTTACTAATTATATTATTTCTAAACTAAGATTCCCACTTTGAAGTCACTCAAAACTGGCTAGTGAGTTCATTGCTTATGATCTCTATTTTATCTTCTAGGAGTAGCTAAACCTTAGATCAGGATGAGGTATTCCCACATTTGGCAATAAATGAACAAAGGTTTTCAATGTAAACCCATTGAGATTCTGTATTGTACAGGTTACATTCATGAGTATGTGAATTATCATATCTAATAATGACTTTTTAATATACTTTTAGCTTTGGAGTTTCCTGTTACAGAAAAAATGGAGTGGTGCGCTGTAAATGCAAAGAACAGTATGCAGGGTCAAACTGCGAAAGGTATGGACATGTTTTAAGAATGATAAATCTCAATTTAGCAATGCAGTTGCTTTACTTCTCTATTCCTTGCTCCGACTGAAGTTATTGAAATGATCCTCAATGAATTCAGTACCCTTATTAAAGAAGTGCTCTTACATACATATGAGCATTAAGAAATGTGTAAGAATGAATTCACATTCATATGCAACTCACAAGTGTACAAAGTACCCATCACACTTTGGGTGCATAAATAGTCTCCATCATATATCCATCTGTACTGAAGAAAGGAAAGGAAGAGAAGCATGGGATAGGTTATATAAATCAAATGAATGGGAATGGAAAT
The DNA here is from genome assembly GCF_049901735.1 of Notechis scutatus. Classification (NCBI taxonomy): domain Eukaryota; kingdom Metazoa; phylum Chordata; class Lepidosauria; order Squamata; family Elapidae; genus Notechis; species Notechis scutatus. The sequence continues at coordinate 103,816,404 of NC_142009.1, forward strand.
TCAAATGAATGAGAGGAACAACCTATAAAGACCAAAAAAAGCTTGCATAAAACAGATTTTTTTATCTGGGAGCTGCACTTACATTATCATTTTTTTTAAAAAAAAGTTAAGGCCATGGGGAGCAGGCTGCTGATGGCATGAGGCTATGAGAGTGGTGGGATTTGGGGGCCATTTTCACTCTATAATGGAAGTGTTGAAGTGTATTAAATCTATTAGAAATCAAAGCCGTTTCAGGCATTTCCAGGGCAGCAATTGCTAGGGGCGGGGGAAAGAAATGTATCATTTGTAGCTCCACTTTTGCATTCCTGATGACTCTATGAGCAGGCTCTCTTTCGTTTGGGTAGGTCCCATGGAGTGACTGAATGCAAAAATTTGTCCAGGATCAGAACAAGTTAACATGAACCTCAATGAATTCAGTTCCCTCATTAAAGAGAGGTGTTCTTACATACATAAAAAATTGCAGGGCTGTCAAACTCACAGTCCGTGGGCCAGATGCATCACATGTTGGCCACACCCACACCCGGTTTAGTGAAGGGGAAAAAAAGATGTGATACATCACATGACGTCCCAGTGATGCTGTGCGTTTTTGACACCTCTGCATATGAGCATTAAGAATTAAGTAAGAATAAACTGCATTTCAGCTGATTTCCCATTGAAAGGGCAAGCAGCACCCCATGGCCCCAGGAAACAATGTTTTAAAAAACAAAAAAACAAAAAAACACTCTTTTCAAATCTCTTGAACACCTATGTCAAAAAATTGAAGAATATATCAAGTGGATGAAATGTGAAAAATTATATTACAGCATGACCTTTTGGCATGATTTTTTTAATAATTTATTTTCCTCACCAATCTGCTATTTCAAAGAAGCTGGAAATATTTCATGAAAAATATTGGTGTTAGATAAGTGTAAGGAAGCAATATGCAAATTTCAATCTTGGAACTCTGGAGGTCAGAGCAATAGATCAGATTTCTGGGTGAAGGGAAGTGCTCTAAATTTCTACCTTGTTGTAGATTTATCCCCCCCTCCCCCCCCCCCCAGAATGCCACCAGGCCAAAAGATCTGAAAGACATGCGTATGAATAATTTCTGGGTTTGTATTTTCACTCCAGATGTGCTCCAGGTTATTATGGAAACCCTTTGGTGATTGGCAGTACTTGCAAAAAATGTGACTGCAGCGGCAATTCGGATCCTAACTTGATCGTTGAGGATTGTGATGAAGTGACAGGCCAGTGTCGCAACTGCATGCGTGGTACCACAGGGTTCAATTGTGAGCTCTGTGCTCCTGGTTATTATGGGGATGCTAGAATAGCTAAAAAATGCACAGGTACTACATTTTGTAAAATATTTGATATGTTCCATGAATTTGCATGAAAAATTGATCCTCTCTTGACTATTTATATTGCATATTTCTAAACCACCCATCTCCCTCAGAAATAGTTTGGTGAGTTTATAGCAAAGAAGAACAGATTTTATGGATACATAAAATAACATTGGAAATACAAACATTAAAAAACAAAAACAGTATAACAGCTGGAAGGGACCTTGGAGATCTTCTAGTCCAACCTCTTGCTCAAGCAGGAAACCCTAAACCAGTGGTAGCTAACCTTTTTGAGCTCCTGTGCCAAAAATTGTGTGTGCATTTGCATGGTCACGCTCATGTGTCAGCACCCAGAAGGCAATGCGTGCCTCCCCACACCCCCTAAGCATGCAATCCCCACCCACCCCTGCCGCCCCCTTACGTGAACTGCTCCTCACAGCTGATTTTTGGCTGGTTTGAGGCCTTTTTCGCCCTCCCAGAGGCTTGAGGAAAGTTTCTGCAGGCTTCTGCAGGCTTTATAGGCCAAAAACTAGGCCCTGGTATTTCTGGAAAAACAGGAAGTGACAAAATGGGCCTACTTTTCACCTGAAAATCCTGCAGAAGCCTTCCTCAAGCCTCTGGGAGTCCAAAAAAGGCCTCAAACCGGCCAAAAATCAACTGTGAGGCGCGCGCATGCGCATTGAGGTAAGTCTGCCTGCAGCTCACGTGCCAGCACAAACGACTCTGCGTGCCACCTGTGGCATGCATGCCATAGGTTCGCCATCACGGCCCTAAACCATTTCAGACAAATGCTTGTCCAATCTCTTCTTAAAAAGCTCTAGTATTGGAGGAACATTGCTAAGGAACAGTGCCACTAAGCTCAGAACTTTCATTTAAATATCATATAGCTTATAACTGGATATATAATTCCTATTGCTCTGGATCTGGCTTCTTTGTGCCTTTACAGCAAGGCAGATTAATATACTGATATTATTATCCATAAAGGATATCTGTCTGCTTTGCAGTAGTGCGTTAATCATGCAATGTATACATTTATATCACAGTAAAACCAACCCATCCTAGGGACTAAGCTAATTTTAGAAGCATAATAAGACAAAAGTGCCAAAAAAATTAATGTATTCCAAAAATGAATCCTTTAGAAGCCCAACATTTAAAAATTGCACAAATTATTCTGCTTTTTTTTTCTTGAAAGTAATAAATAATTTAGCCTTTCAAGCAGTATAAGGTTTAAAAAGGACCTTTATATTATATTCATGATAACAGTCTGTTGATTGAGATAATACATATATACATTTGGGAATTTTGTCCTCTTTCTCTACAGGTGTTAGATAAATTCATTTCTCATCTGTAGTATTTTGAACACTTCAACATTATAGAGAAATATAGCCAGTTTTATTTTTAGAATTCAGAGATTAAAAGAACGGCATGAAAAGTAATGCAATTTTTTATCAGCGTTATTTTTTTTTATCAGGGTCAGAGCATAGAAATTGTAAATTAGCAAGCATCTAATGGGAAATCACAGATATTCTATTAACATGATTATGCAAATGAGCCATTACCAAAATAGCCTTATTTCCTAAATGTAAGAGCATAGACATTCAAAATTGCAAGAGTGTTACTTTTTATATGTCAGTAATTTCCTCAGAGCTGTTATGCTGCAAACTTACATGTTTCACATATAAATTAGTTAGGTCATGATTTAAAAAAAAAACACATTTATTGTTCAATTGCAATAATTGTTTCTGGAATTATTTTCTGATTTATTGCATACATTTTCCCCAAACCTATATGTTTATTTCTTGCTTTATAGAAAAACAACTATTATCAAATGTCACAATGCCAAATTCCTTGTGTCTTAAAATAACATAGTTTGTAAGGTAGTACATAAATGTTGCCTTAAATTCACTGAGAGCTCTACACAGTCACATTCTATATAGACATATAAAAAGGATGTACATACAATGAACCTCTTTGATCAAGCAAGTAAAGCCAATCAAATACAATCAACCAAATAACTAAAACTTTATTAACATATACAAAGGGATGAAGGGCCAGTTTGGTGTGGTGGTTAAGGCACCAGGCTAGAAACTCAGAGACCCTGAGTTTTAGTCCCACCTGAGGCACAACGCCAACTGAGTGGCCTTACCTTCTCCCAGCCCTAAGAAGGAGACAGTGACAAACCACTTCCAAATATATTTTGTCGAGAAAACTGCAAGATCTAGTCCAGGCAGTTGACCAGAAGTTAACACTGACTACAATGCCTCCTCCCTCCCCAAAAAATTTCCAGAGGGAAAGTATCAGTAATAGAATATACTGAATTTGTACGCTAAAATAAAATTTAAACTATGCTATATTGTGATTAATGCTTGACCAAACTTTTTTTATTATGATCAACTATCAGTCAGCTATTTTTCTAAGCCTATTGGCTTTGGGTTATATCATTTGAACAAAGGGAAAGCATATCTTGGCCTCATAATATAAAATCCTAGATGTAGCTTTGCTTCTAATGCCAAATTATTAATTGAATTCAGACTAAGGATATAGAATGGCTTTCCACCTGTCGGTCTCTCTAATGCAAGAATATCAATAAATATTCCAGAACCATAAGTATTATATTACAACTTATTTAATTTATTATGTAACATCTGTTTTTATTCACCATTTTAAGCACCTTCTCCCCTATAAAATTGTATGAAATGAATAGCATAAAGAATCTTGACTGTTAAGTATGGAGAGTAACGGAGACCAGACATCTGACCAGTGACTTCAACTCTTTAATAAAGTAATAGAACATAACAGAGCAACGCTATGGGCAGCAGTAACCCTTTTATAGGGTTAGCTGCTGCCTTATTAACCAATGAAAATGTGCAACAAGTTCAAACTACTAACCAATAAGAAAAGTCCCAAAAGTGGCCAATCAGGGACTAGTTCTGGCCCAATCCCAAGTTGTTGTATAAGGACCAATCAAGTGTGCAGGTTTTCAACCCCTAATTTGCATTTAGGTTATTCACTTTTATTGATTCACAACACCGACATCTTTAAGAAGCTATTGTGTCTGAACTTAGGGTAGGTATGCTGCTACAGCTGAATGAGAAAGCTCCAGAGGGTTCCTCCATAATGCAAGTGGTCAGGGTATAAAACATTGTGTTTCTTATAAGCCCATTCAGTGCCTTTTTAGAGGAAAGAGGGCAAGGGATTCCCAGGCTATAGCCAAAGTACAATTCAGTATTTTAGATGGATCAATATTTTTCATATGAGGAAGAAAAACCAATTCTTTAAAATATAAAGTCAAAAGTTGTTTCAGTATTTCACATTTCTGCCTACATGCTTGATTCCTGGGCAACTGACCTCTATTGACACAAACAACAGAGAGCAAAAATTCATGAGAGCAGGAGCTGTGGGCAGCAATTGAGATGGCTGAAGACTAGAAAAACAGTTGAGGAAAGAAACACCAGGCAAAGGAAAATAAAGTGAAGGGAGTTTGAGGAAATAGGTAAGGAGGAATTAAGAAATGAAGATATGGGTGTATAGTATAGTGTATATTGTAGAACCATCAGCTAGATAAATGGCATGTAAAAGATGTCTCAACTCACAGAAGGGGTGACGGCATGAGAAGTATTCAGAAAAGACCCTCCCTAGTTTTATAGAGAGTAAAAGGAAAAGAGGGGAGAATTACTTCCAGTCTTGCAAGATTCTATTAGTGAACACCCTCTACAAAAAAGAAAGAAAGAAAGAGCTAGTACTTCTTGTTTAAACTATCTCAGAGAGTTCACAATATCCCAGTATGAAATAATTATTTACTTGCTTGCTTACCATTTTAAACAACTGCACAGTAATAAATTGACCTGTCTTTTCCCAGCATGCAACTGTGGAGGAGCACCTTGTGATCGTCGAACAGGACAATGCCTCGGAGAACCTCCAATGCCTGCTCCAGTCACAGATTGCCCAGATATCAGTAAGAAGAGCAGGGATGTATTCTGTTGCTACACTCAGTCCTTCTTCCCCATGTTTACATCTCCAAATTATACATATTCTGTGGTCCTTTTGGCCAGCATTAGTTTATGGAATGATAGATGTAAGAGGTAGACATTAGAATACGCTGCAGGTAATCCTCTACTTAAAGTATGACCACAATTGAGCCTAACACTTCTGTTGCTAAATAAGACAGTTATTAGGTGAATTTTGCTCCAGTGAATCATTGAATCATTGCAGTTGTTAAATTAGTAATCTTGTTAAATGAATCTGGTTTTCCCATTGACTTTGCTTGTCAGAAGGTTGAAAAGGTGATCACAAAAAGGTGGGACATTGCAATCATCATAAATACGAGTCAGTTTCCAAGGCTCTAAATTTTGATCACATGATAATGAGGATGCTGCAAGGGTCATAAGAGTGGAAAATGGTCATAAGTCACTTTTTTCAGCGCCATTGTAACTTCAAATGGTCACTAAACAAATTGTTGTAATTGGAGGACTACCTCTACATTAAAGTTTGGCATAGGAATTACCTGAAGTAAGTCTAGGCAGACTGTAGTTCTCAGGTCTTTGAAAGATCCTTCTGTTTAGCCAGATGCCTGAACAAGAGGCAAGAATATGTTAGAAAAAAGAAGTGAGAGAGAAGAATGGAAATAAGTGTTTGCCCATAAACTTTATTTATTTTATTTATTTATTTTTATTTATTTATTTGATTTGTCAATCGCTTACAAGATAATAGGTTAAAGTATAAACATGAGTAAGAGTACAGGAAATAGGTACGAATAAATGGAGACAATAGGACAGGGACAGTAGGCACGATGGTGCACTTATGCACGCCCCTTACAGACCTCTTAGGGAAGGGGTGAGGTCAATAGTGGTTAGTTTGAGGTTAAAGGAGTGAGGGTTAGAGGATGTAACAACAGAGTCAGGTAGTGCATTACAGGCATTGACTACTCTGTTGCTGAAGTCGTACTTTCTTACATTGAGTTTGTATCTGTTGTATGCTCTTGTATTGTGGTTGAAACTGAAGTAGTCATTGACTGGTAGGACATTGTAGCAGATAATTTTGTGTGCTACGCTTAAGTCTAACCGTAGGCTCTGGCCATCCATGCCTTGCTTCAACTCCAAAATGTGACTCCCAAGAAATTACCCCTGAAGGAATGTTGGTCCTTTTTTAAAAAAAAATGCTCCTTTCCACAATGATTCATCGGGAGAAGGAAAAGTTCAACCTAGGAAAGGCATTTCAAAGAGGAGACAACCTGAAGTGAAACAGGATGAAGGCTTCTACACCAAAGGCCCAATCTGCCTAGGAAACTTAATCCCACCGAGATTTAAGACAGTTGTTCTACCTACTTCAATGTTCAGTTCATGTAGCCAAGTTTTGGACAAAATGCCTGAAAACCTAGATCAAATGTACTTTCTAAATATAATGCATCCAATTATTTTGAGGTGGCATTTAGCACTAGCACTGGTGATGCTACCTAACTTAGGTAATGAAATGTCTGCAAGAAAACAAGCAAGCTCAGAGAGCACCAAGGGCCCATCATTTCAACCCTGAGCTACAAATATTCTCCTTTATTGATTTGTCCATTTTCTTTGGCAATGGTCACCCCTCAATATATTTAGGAATAAAGAACTGAATTCTGTTGGGGACGATACTCTGGGCTTTTGACCATAAATTAATAAAGTAACTAGTTTTTAAAAATCCAAATTCAGTCTTGATTTCTGGCCAACTTCAGCCCAAGATCTTTCTTTTGTGAAATTAAGCTAAAGATAGGTTATAAAACAGGGACCAATGTCTTTTGTTCTGTGTATCTCTTTTATTAAATCTGGTATTCACAGAGATAAATGTTTAAGAAATAAAATCTGTCTAGTATCCCATTAAAAAAAATCCATTTACATTTGGAAAATTGTTCATATGAACTTCGTCTCTTTTTTGTATTCTGCAATAGTTGCTTTCTTTTGCTTTTAATTAATTCTTCCACTTAAGTGTTATTTTTTTCTCTTGCTGCCCTGCAAAAGAGTATTTCCTATAGTTTCCTAATTATATGCTGTACTTGTTAGGTAAGGCAGTAGATGTTTCACTTTGAGAACACTGTATACTAACATTATTGTGTTTCTGTGAATTTAAAGCCATCTAGAAATGTGAAAAGATTTGGGTTCAACATTATATATTTTTGATATAAAGGTTTTATTATTTCAATATTACTGGTAATAACTGTACAACAAAAATCTGAATTTCTTGCTGTGAATTTCTTGTGCTGTACATCTTTTGGGCAGACTTTTCCTAAATGGGGAAAACAAGCAGGAACATTATTTTATAAAGCAAAAAAGCCACTTGAGTTTTGCAGGGTTCTAACAAAAATGTGTAATCCTTTTCAACTGTCTGCATTTTCATTTATTGCTAGGTTGTGACAAATGCATTTGGGACTTGACTGATGATATCAGCCTGGCAATCCAATCCATTGAGGAAAGCAAAGAAATTCTACTAAGCATCTCCACTGGAGTTGCAGCTCACAAACACTTGTATGACCTCAATACCACTACTTTTATCCTCAAGGTACCTAATTTCTTCATTCTTCAATCTCATAAAAAAAAAAAAAAACGTTTCCGGAAACAGCTTCCATTCAGAGTTAAAATAAACAGGAGTGGGGAGATTTAGGTAAAAAAAAATTATGGTGGGAGAAAAGAAGATATGAAACCTGGGCCACTACAAAGAAAATAATAATTCTGTTCCATTTTAAATTTGCTCCTTCCTCAGCTATTACATGCCATGAAAAAATAGAACACATGTCAACGCATGATATCAGCAGTCAGATACATAAAAGGGCACCATAGGGAAGATGGTCAAGACCTAATTTCCATTGCCACAGAAACAAAGATTACAAATAACAAGTATAAATTACAACTACCAAGAGTCATTTAAATATAACAAAAACTCCCTGGAATAATATCTATACAGCATCTTACCTATGGTGGTTGTGAGTTCTGTCTTACAGTTTTTAAGAAGAGACTGGATAGTCACCTTTTATGCATGGCTTAATATATTGTCCTGCACATCTCAGAGGATTAGATTAAATGACCTTTGGGGTCCCTTCCAATTCCATGATTCTACGATTCTATAAATAGATCGATTTATAGTCTGCAGAAATTTCAAGCTCAGCAAGTTTACAAGTCATTAACGTCACAATGAAATAATACATGATATGCGTACCATGGTCATTCCAGATTTATTACCACTAAGGCAACTTCAATTTCAGCTTGCACAATCTCAGACACAGCTCTGTAGCATACTCAGTTCATATATTCGTTTAGTTTGTTTAAGTAGAAATTTAGATACAAAGACATGAGAGAGAGATAGGAGAGAGGGAGAGGGAGGGAAGGAGGGAGGGAGAGGGAGGGAGGGAGGGAGGGAGAGAGAGAGAGAGAGAGAGAGAGAGAGAGAGAGACATACATGCACTGCACATGAGTATAGTGAATGGACAGTATCAGTCAAGAATAAAAGAGATTTAGGTTTGTTAATTCCCATTCAGCTGTAAGCCTTTGGTTGGTCACCATCTTTTTTCCTAAATTATTTTGATAGGGTGCAGTTAAGTATTAACAGAATAACAAAATTGGAAGGGACCATTCTATACAGTTACAGATTAACAGAGTTGGAAGGTACTTTGTACTTAGTCCAACCCCCCCGCCCAAGCAGGCCCTACATCATTTTTGACAGTCCAGTCTCTTGAAAGCTTCCAGTGATGAAGAACCCACAATTTCCAAAGGCAAGCCGTTCCATTAGTTGATTGCTGTCACTGTCAGAAAATTTCTCCTTATTTCCAGGTTGAAGCTCTCTTTGTTCAGTTTCCATCCATTATTCCTTGTCTTGTCTTCAGGTGCTTTGGAAAATAGCTCGACCCCCTTTTCTCTTCTCTTCTCTAGTCCAACCCCTTGCTGAGGCAGGAGACCCTACACCATTGCAGGCAAATGACTGTCCAATTTCTTCTTAAAAAGTGAAGTAGAGGGAGGGGGAAAGAGATAATCTATGGATTCCCTCCCTTTGAAAGAATTGACAAGTGGGGGCAGGTGATATAACAATAAATTGCAGAGTAAGTCTTGCCACTAATCAGCTATTGGAAAGCTGTATGGAAAAACTGATCTCTCAGTGGTTGGGAGTTTTTTTATTAATAAAAAAATGAGGTCAATTTTAAAATAACTTGGATGAAGGGCATTTTCCAGGAATTAAGCAAGAAGAGTGCATTCCTTTGATTCTGTTGGGTCTCTCGATTACTTTTAATGTCATTGCTTGTAATATTATGTTATGTTAATGGATTGAAGCTGAAGGCAAGATGCTGGGCAGGAGGGGGCTATGCTTCTGTCCTTCCTGGAGATGTAGTCTCAGAAATGATGTTAATATTGTAGTTATTTAGTTATTGTTATTTAACACCTTGGCTGGTGGTTAATGCAAGGAGGGAATTAACATTTTTGGTACTGAGGATGCAAGCTTCTCAATGGATGATATCGAAGAAGTCATGGATGGTGTCAAAACAAAGGGATAAGAAAAACTTTTTCAACTAAGTTTTTTTTAAATTAAAACAAACAAAAGGCATTAAAAGAAAAATACTCTCTATGTATTTTTCACCTGATAATATGAACTGTGGTGATTTCTTGAAGCAGTTCTTTGCCTGCAGTTGTCCCATGGGTTCTATATTATACTGTTATTGAACAACTACATGAAAACATTGTAGAAGGTAATTTGAAGTTTGGGATTTAGGGTCACCACTTACTCTTTGGTCTCCTTGCTTTATTCTTCAGAGAGGGATATTATCATTCTGAATATTGTTTCAAAATGGTGATGGAATTAATGTGGACTAACCACTGAAAGTCAATCTTGCTACAAGAGTTGTTCTAATGATTACTTGAAGTTTCATCCTGTATTGAACAGAATGGTATTTCTCTTGAAAGCAAAGGAGATTTTTCTGAGTTTGGTTTTCACCTTGGATGCCAGCTTCTAAGCCTTTTCCAGCAATGCCAGTATTTAATTGAGGCTGAACTACAGTACATAGACCCATACCTGGAAAACATCTGGTCAGAGTGACATATATGTCACGGAATAGCAGAATGTAGGATGTGGACAAGATTTTTAAAATCATCTATATGACTCACTGCATTTGTTCCACCATATCTTAATTGTTGCTCTGCTCTATACTGTATACAGTGGTCTTTGAAAAGCAAATGAAAATATTGCAGCAGATTGGCTAACAGAGACAGTACATAAAAATATAACTCCCATTTCTTTGAAACAGCTATATCATACTCTCCATTTCTAGCTACTATTTGACCTTTAAAGCCCTATACATTTTAAAACCAGAATATCCAGTGAATTACTTTCATCTATACAACTTTTCCCCAATAGTGATATCATTTTGGAGAAACGTTTTATGTCTTAACAATTCTGAAAGTACTATTGAGCAATTTGATGACACATCAAATTCTGAAACATTCCTGCAGAGAAGATCCAAATTGTTTTCTCATTAATAGCTTTCTGAAAGTTGGTACTAAAACCGAAAATATTAGTATGTGTTATCCAGTTAAAGTACTTTGACTGCTGTTCCATTTTCTTTCTATAAAACCTAGTGTAAATTGGAGTGCTAATATATTGATTGTTACTGTAAACATCCTTGCTTTCTTGAAATAAACTGGGAAATCAATGCTCAAAGTAAATCAAATAAATAAGAAAAAATGGGGAATATAAAATGGAGGAGGAAAATAGAAGGAATTAAAAGGAAGAAATGGAATTTCCTCTAAATGGATCTATATTTACTTTCCTAAAATGTTTTAAAAGATTGGCATGACCAGGATGATAGATCATATTCTCAGTATAAATCTGGTTTTGCATTCTAAACAGCTAGACCATGTTCATATCCATAGAACATGGTAAAAAGAAAAAGGGGTAGCTATTATTATCTGGATTGCCTATGGTCACATGATACTTATCAAAACCACATCTATTAAAAGGGGAAGGAATTGTCTTCCATCATCTCTAAGGAAAAGATAAGAGACTCTGGACTTAAGGAGCAAAGAACTACACAATAGAGTTTCATCAATCTATCATGACATATCGAGAAAGATAGGTGCCAAAACAGATTCATGAATAGATTTTATGCTTATACTGCCTCTGAGTATGTGCCCATTTGTGTATAGATTTACAAAGGAAGATAAAAACTAATACAAAATAATATACTATAAATCAGAAGAAAAAAAGAAACAGAAAGATGGAAGGAAAGAAAAATAGAAAAGAAATGTAAAAAGATACAAAGAAGTGGTTTTCACACTTCTTCACAGCAATTATTAAATGCAATTATACATTACCCTTTACTCTGAGGTTACAACATGACCCTCTTCTTTCTATAATCTACCCTATCTTATCATCAAAGTCATAAATTCATTTTTGACTATTTTACAAAAAGCCCATAAAATGTTTGCAGTCAATAATAATTGTTGTTCTTCTCTCAAAGAAGTCAATTTGAATATCTCATCATCCATCATCTTCACCAATTATTTTTCTATTTTGAGTAATGCCATTATTATGCAGACTGTGTGTTTCTTCTATGCAACAGAAAAAGTGGGAAAAATGCAAAAGAAGCAAACAATATATGGAACCTTAGCAAAAGTTTTGCTTAGATTGCTTGTACAGTGCCTGTGACAAACAGTAGACCCCCTCCTGTGCACTATTCATTGGTATGGCATGTACACATATGCAAACTAGTCTGTGGTGTGGAAAAAGAAAAGCAGAACCAGAACAGGAATGTGAAGCCCCATGTAGAGACTATGCAGCCTGTTTCAGTTTAAAATGCAATAAAGCACTAAATAAGCATCAGTTAATCATAACGTAATTCTCATAACTTCTGCCTTATGCCTAAGATCCATTCCAACCTTCTGTTTCTGACATTCAGAACATCACAACTGTATTCGTGTGATGAAGCTCATTAATACATGTATTCCTGAGGTAATTGGTCTGTAAGTACCTTGAAAGAATGAAGATCATTTTTAACAATGAAACAAATTTGTATCATTGTTACATTCAGGAAAAATTCTCCGAGAAGGACAATCATTCTGCTCTTCAGACAACCCAGGTTAATGCTGCTGCAAATGAAATGACAGAACTTATCAGGAAAATTGATGCCCTTGATGAAAAGGTTTGCTTATTATGTTCTATTCCATCTTATATTTCTCTTGCCTTGAGTGGGATCAGCTTAATAACGCTAAAGAAGTAAACTGCTAATTCCATGAACCAGTAATACTATCAGTAAGCAAAAACAGGCTAAATAACAAAGTTCATGGTTTTTTTCAAGTAAGCATGATTGGCATCTTTTTAACCTTCCTGAATAGATCCTATATATCTCTCTCCACCACCCCCACCCCCGTATGTGTGTGTGTGTGTGTGTTCCCCACACACAGAGTGGGGAAAATTTTGAAAAATACGAAAAGTGTAAAGTTGTAATGTCATATATTGTCTACACTTGCCTTTCTTTCATTGCCAACAATCAGAGTGCTAATTATTACTACTGCGTGAGAAAATAAATATTTTATTTTCATTTCTATGTTAGCTGTGGTGGCACAGTGGTTAGAATGCAGTATTGAAGGCTAACTCTGCTCACAGCCAGGAATCCGATCCTGACTGGCTCAAGGTTGACTCAATCCAGCACTATGGAGTAGTATATAAGTCTAAGTGCTATTGCTATTGCTGTTTTAAAAAACACGTGTAAAGCTGTATTTTGGAGTATTTAGGCTATGCTCTTCTAATAAATTATAAATTATTATAATTTTTTGTTTGGAAAATGTTGACGGTTAGATCAAAAGTTTTGTCAGAACAATAGATTTTTAAAATGATTCTCTTAAAATCAAGCTCCAATTGGAAATTTCATGTTGGCAAATCTGTTTTAGAATTTGCATTATAGTTTTTGCATGTTCCAGCAACTGTGATCAATAACAGGTACAGCAACTGCAGGAAAGACTTCAAGTTCTATATAGGCATCCTCAAGAGTTCAATTTGTCCATTTCCATGATACAAGCAAAACAATGGTTATAACAACTACATTTGGCAGAAAACTCTATGGTACAGGACCAACTCTCAAGTACAGTAAGTGCAACGAATTCTGTGGCCTTAAATGGGAGTCAGTTTGAATGTAAACAAATAGAAAATGGAGAAAAATTATAGGATGACACCAAAGTGTGAAAGATTTCTACAAGATTGTTTTGCAAAAAAAATACCTATCATTTTTTGAAAGACAGTGGTTTCTTTTCTTGCAGCATTGTCAAATATCATTTACATATTACATAGATATTCATGTCCATAACAGCCAGAAGCCACATCTGGTTACATTATGCAGGCTTTTTCATACTGTAGATTTAAATGTAAAATAAAATGTGATACTCATGCTCCAAACATCTGATTTTCCATAGAGAAATCAAGAATCAGGCAAAGGTCAGCAGCTGCAGAAGGAAACTATGGAGACCATTAAGCGTGCTACTATTCTTGCACAAGAACTTGGAAATATTGTAGATAACATACAAGGTAAACTGGGAGCATTTCTGATTCATATAAATAATAGGGTACATCCGTGGAATTGGCAATGGAGAAAGGTAATTATAGGAACATTTATAAACTGTCCAAAATTAACATATAAACGAAGAGAACCAGAATTAAAATCCAGTTTTCACAGCTATAGTTTTTACTAATCAAATTATTTGATACATACCCTCCCAATCCCACCCCAAAACAACAGAGAAAATTTGTTAATTTTTTTTTCTGTATCAGGAGATCAGATTTGTATAGCAGCTTTCAACTTTTTCTACTCTTTGTAGTACATATTTAGAACAATGTTATGTGTATCTTGAGAATGCAAGCTAATTTTAACACAGAATGATAAAGAAACAGATCCAGATACTTTCTAAAATCCTTGAACAATTTGATTTGAAATGTGGGAACTACCTTATCCCTGGGACATTTCTATGTTAAAAAAAAGTCAGTTATCCAAATAAACCACACTGGGACATTTTCACAATAATTTAGGAACTTAGAAATGACTCTTCCTTCCTACAATGGAACAAAGGCTAAAGGCTAAGAGCAGCAGGACCATAACCACAATGTGCTTTGAAGAGTTCCTATATACAGTAGATTCTGGTCAGTAGAGCCACCAACATATTGGCATTTTTTGGTGTTCAAATGAAGAAAATTTCCAAGACCTTTAGATCAATGTTTTTCAACCTTGGCAGCTTTAAGATGTATATGCTTCAGCTGCCAAAATTCCCCAGCCAACATGTGCGTTTTTGCCAAGTCATGACCTAAAGCAGGGGTCCCCAAACTTGGCAACTTTAAGACTTAACTCCTCTGGGAGTTGAAGTCCACAAGTCTTAAAGTTGCTAAGTTTGGAGACCTCTGACCTAAAGTATAGGACCTCTGATCTATTCAAAGTGGTGCTCTGATTCAAGCAAAGAGAAAAAAAAACATTTGTAGAAAAATGGTGACTAATTTGAAGGAACATAACTAGAAAGGACAGCAGCAGCTTTGTCAATAAAATATACAACAAAAAATTATCTTGAATCATATGCCTCTGCTTTGTGTACAGAAATTGGCAGCAAAGCAGAATACTATGGTATTGAGCATGATCTGAGGCCTGAAGATATTGCTCAGAAGGTCAGAGCAGCAGAAGAGATGCTGAAGGACATCAGACTTCGTAGACCTTTCACCTTCCAGAGGCAACTTGCTGATGAAGAGTCTGAAGCAGCTCAAGACTGTGAGTTCTTCTATGGATTTGGGCCCTCAGCAAGTCCTCTCTGATTTATCTCATCAGATGAGCAGATTCAACTTAGAGAAGGTGATCTTAAGATACTCAGGCCCTAAATTATGTAGGATTTTCTTTTTCTTTTTCTTTTTTGTAAATTTTATTTGAGTTTTCACAAAGAGAAAAAAAAATACAAATAAAACATCTTTTTTGAAAGTAGCGTAATACCGGGTTACATTTCTTCGTACAGACACAAATCCAGGTTCATGCTCATTTTTATATTCTATTCCATATCTTATTACTATTTTACATTTTCTGCATAGCTTCTCCCCTCTTTTAATTTTCTCAATTTTATTTTAATTATCTCATCTCAATTCAAATCATTGTATTTATATTTTTTGTCTGTCCTGTTTCAATTATCTATTATCTTTTCTCATTAAACAAAATTTCTCCTGTAGCTACTGATTGGAGTATGACGCCTTTATATCTTTTCCCTAAAGTTGTAACATTCAATATAATACATAACTTCCATTTGGATTCTGCTTGGTACATTCTTAAAATACACACTGTATTCTTAAAAAAAGAAAAAATTATAAATGTATAATATAATTAAAACAACATTCCATTCCAATTCAATTCTATCATTAATATTAATATTCATTAAAGTCTTAACATCTTTAACATTACTTTTCAATTAAATATCATACTTCTATGGGAACAATTATAAGCTCTCCATAGTTAATTCCCCCCCCCATCACTTATATTTTATAAAACATTAACTAATTAAAATGTTCCCGTTCCTTCCTAATTCAATTTTCTCATTTATTTTATTTCACTTATTTTATTCACAAACATTTCACTAAATTACACTATTTTATCCCTCATTTTAATCATACGTTGTTTCCAATTTTCTAAACTTGTTTCTATTACTAATATAACAATACAATCTTATGTACCTTTACAGAATCCCTTTTTCAGTTAGATTTTCACCCATTATCTCTAAATAGGTCCTGTTTCTCTATATCTTGCTCCAGTCCTTTGTAACTTCTTTTCCTTTTCTTCTTCCCTCTCTTCTTCTCTCTCCCCTTTTTACCCCCTTGTCTCTCTACCTCTATTTCTGTCTTCTGTATTCCCCTTTTCTGTTGCTTTCCAGTATTATACTTATTTTTTGAATTATTTTTCTTTTCTTTGGTTGTTTTTTTAAGTCTTAAATTCTCCATTCTCTTTCCCCCACTTTCCTTTTTCTTCCCCACATAAAATTGCTTGTTCATTAAAGATAGCTTCTTCTTTGTCCCAGTCTTCTTGTTTTGCAGTCTTTTCTTGTTGTTTCTCATAGTTCCAAATCTCCATTTCTAAGAATTGAAAAATGAAGCCAAAAGAACCCTTCCCTTCTTGTGCATCTTTTTTGCACTTTTTAAGTTCCATTTTCAATTCATCCAGAAGTGGTGCCATTGTATAAATTTTTAAACAACCACCCGATTGATTTTAGTCATTCAAATATAATAACCAAGAATCCAAAGATCACCAAATAATCCAAATACACGCAAGCTGTTTCTTTTTTGCTCTTTTTTCACTTTCTCTTCCTGGGGTTACTATTTAGTTGCAAAGTTTCAGTTAAAATGTATCTTTTAGAAGTCTTGTTGAAGTTTTATTGTAGATTCTTTTTAATTCCAGGCAGTCTCCTCCCTCTTCCAGATCCTGCCCTTATTCTTTTTCTCTCCCTTCCTGCTTATGAAAAAGAAAAATTTTAATGTCCAGAAATCTTTATTATCCCTTTGGCATTTTGTTTTATTTTCAGCTTAATTGCCTATTGATGTCAAAGCGGATTTTTCCGATTTCTTATTTAAGTCTCTTAGTTGTCAGTATAGGGAAGGAGAGAGAAGGAAAAAAAAGCCCAACCTTTCCCTTTTCACTTTCCTTCGCTGCTTCCGACTCTTCTTTGGGAGCGATGTTATTTTTTGTAAGTTTAAATTCCAGGGTACCTTAGTTGTTGCTTTTACAATTTAACCCGGTCAGCCAAAACTTTCACTTCTTATCTTCCTCCTGCACATTCTTTTCCGGTCAGGTTCTCCTTTGTGGTGGCCATTTCTGACCACCGCTGCAACCGCCTTCGGGAAAGGGAGTAATGGCCAGCTGAGGAGGAGAGATGTGGCTCTCCTCAACCCTGCTGGCGGTCTCCCCTCTCTTCATCACCTCTACGTGGTGGCTTAGCCCCGAAACCAGCCGGCTCGGGGCGCTCCAGCAGCGAGCCCAGACAGAAACCACGCACGATCGCAGATTTCTGTCTGTCGCCAAAGCCCTTCAAACCGGAAGTCAATTATGTAGGATTTTCAAGGTGATAACCATTGAAAGGTATACAGTATATACCAGTTATGATGCCACTAATCAGCAGAAAAGCATGATGGCATTATTTCTGTACCTTGAATATTTTATGTGATAATTTCAGCATCTGGATACTTTGAGATGCTTCAGTAAGCAAAATAAAAAATATTTATGGCAGGGATACATAAGTTTTCCTTCAGAGAGCACAGCACTTTTGTGCTAAATCACATGTTGAAGAGCTGGGAATACAACTCCCTAGCACTTTCATTGCTCATTTCTGAACTCTTCAACAAGAGTGCTTCAGCTTTTTTATCCTTCTAATCTACCCCTCCTGCCTATGACATTGGCATCACCTGCAGCTCAGCTCCATCCTTGTGTGATTTCACATCATTTCAGTAGGTGAGAAGAGGCAGCTGACTTCTGTTTTTACTGCAGAGTACTGCCACAATACTTTTGCAACATGAATGCTAAAAGCTTTCAGGTAGGCATTTCCACTGGAGGGACCTCTTGTCACTCCTGGTTCCTCAGCAAACTATCCTCTCATTTTGCTTCTCTTTTAAAATGCAGCTTTATAGATCCCTCTCACATATTTAAAAAGCAGGCAGAACATGAGGTTAAAAACATGAAGGAGGGGAGAGCTGTAAGCTATTAGGATGCTGTTTTTGGAGCTCTCCTAGCAGTGAGCTGGAAGGTGTGTTGAACTAGCTCATGCCCTGCTCTTTGTGTGTTGAGGTCAGCAGCAGTAAGAAGCAGGAGGAATTTAAAAACACTGTTTGAATCTGAGGATTGAAGACTAGCCATGTAGAAGTACACAAGTTCATCACCAGCAAGAGCTGTAAAGTGTACTACAGAGACTGAGAAATAGGGAATGTAAGCACATTAATCACTTGCCTCTTCTCTTAGTATTAAGGAAAGCTGAAAGTTGGGAACAGAAACATAATGAAACCAGGTCTTTGATTCCTGACATATTGGATCAGCTTGGGGAACACCACACCAAACTCACAGACTTGCAAGAGGCTTTGCACCAAGTTATTGATGACATCAGAAAAACAGCCACTATAAATAATGAAAGCATTGCTAAACTCCAAGTGCATGAGGTACCATGCCATCTATTGTTTCAAAATTGTTGTATTTTAACATTTTTAACAGTGCAAAATACTGGCCGTAATCTGTCAGGATAACCTTGTTTATTATACGATTGATGGTGTATGTACGGCTAAAGAAATAAAATCAGATACTGGGTGAATTCACCTTACCAAATGGCTGGGAGCCATCCAGAGCTCAATATAAGAGGAGCAGTTTGTAAAAGTGTTATCAATAAATAAGTAAATGAATAATAGCAGTGATCACATAGGCTGAGCTTCAAAAGGGAAATGTGCTCATTTCCTTGTCTACAATTGGGGAATGTGCTTATCACAATAGGATTGTATACTTTATGGATAAGTTCCAACCAGTTTTAAAGAAGGTCTACATGTATGTCTTGTACTACATGCATTCTTCTCATGTAAGAATGAAAAGACCATTTGAATTACTTAAGCTGTTTCAGAGAGCTAGGAGGAAGAGTGTTGGGACAGTAATAACAATGAAAAGTATCTTGAATTCTTAGTCAACGCTAAGAAAGATGGAACTTCCTCCCATATTGAAAGTTCTTCCCTCTATAGATATTTATCTCAGAATATTCACCATCAAAATGTTCTAACATTAGAATATTATTCAAAGACCTGCACAATGTAAACTAAAGATGTTTGGAGCATATACAGTACTAAGCTTTTGTCTACAACATCTTAAAGCAGATGCCTCCTTTCCAGGGATCACATACCAGACTAAGGTTTGCACACTGGTACCACATTTGCAGTTTCCCGTACACCTATAAAGCATCTTTTAGATCTTTATTGTATCCAAAGCACTGCACAGCCCTTATTAATAAATATTAATGTTTTAGTAATGTTCATTATATTTGCTCCACTTCCAAATATCAGTTATGTTCTGTAAAGCATTTGTTAATTTTACTGTGGATCAAAACATCTAATTTACTCAAAATAATACATTAGTGATTAGCAGACAACCAACATATTTAAGGAATTATTGTTTTTTTCTTACAGAAACAACAAGAAATATTGGAGGAAGAGATTGACACTCTGAACAATACCCTAGGGATGGCCACAGACATTCTAAATATTTCTCATGGAATCATCTCTGACATGAATGAAGCAGTACAGGTGATTTTCTTTTTAAATAAACCATCAAAATCTACTGTCTACCTGGTCCACAGAGTTTACATCTTTAGCTTTTAACACGATCTTCAGAATGCAGTATTATACTAACATCAACTTTAGCAAGACTTAGCAGATACTACTAATAATCATGTTTTGATACACATTGGGCATTTAACCACTATTCAGATTGCATCCCATACACACTAGATTAGCAGTAAGTCCCTCCTGGAGTAGTATGAAGAACTTCAGAATAAATGAAATTTATTTATTTATTTCAATGGTCACATTTGAATGGGAAGTTCAAGAATATAGATTCAGCCCCACTAATAGACCAGACCAGGAAAATATTTCAATAGAAAGGCTAAAAGTACTTTCATTGAGATTGACTATAATAACAGAATCTTGGAGTTCTGAATGAGCTTTTACCTTCTTCTCCTCCAGTGGATTACGGAAGTGTCTGTCAGAGTCACTTCCAAATGTTATCTCATTCTGGACAGAAAAAGCATTTCACCCCTGCCTGCATATTTGGGACAATTGCAACCAAAATTTCTGTCACTAAGCAAGGTGGTTGTTAAGTGATTAATGCCTGATTTTTACAAACTTTTTGCTATGCTTATTAAGCACATTGCTGTTAAGTGAATCACAGAGTCAATAAGCAAATCCAGCTTTCCCCTGTTAACTTTGTTATTCGATCCTGGCTGGGAAAGTCACAAATAGCAATCACATTACCTCAAGACACTGCAGTCATCATAATTATATGCTGGTTGCTGAGTGCCTGAATGTTGATCATGTGACTGTGAGGAAGTGTGAGAACTGGTCATATGTCACTTTTTTCAGTGCCGTTGTAACTTCAAGTGGTGGCTGAAGGAATGATTGTAAGTTAAGGGACTACCTATCCTTACATAGGAAGAGCTACAGCAAAGGGTGCAAGTCCTCAACAAAACTAGAAGTGATTGCCTGAAACTGTAGCATCATTCATCCAGTTGGAGACAATGGCAGAGAGAAATCTAAATTGTGATATTGGATCATGGTATCAGGCAAGTGCACATAACCAGCTCAGTGTTAATCAATAGTTACTGACAAAGAAAGACTGCTAGGTACAGGCTTAAATGATCTGATAGGAAGTGTGTTCTCTGAGCCATCTAGCTAGGATTAACAGGAGTGATGCAGACAGGTAAAGAAATAATACGCAGAAGATAGATAATGAAGGAAGAGTGATAAGGAGGGGAATTACCCAATATTAAGATAGAGAAAGATATCTGGCTCTTTCTCCAGCCCCTGAAAAGAAGAATGGCTTTTGACATGAGTTTTCATTATCAAGTCTCGTTCCTGATAGTTTCTCTCATTTTTTACAGTACAGTATATGGCCTTGCTATTTTATTGGGTGCTTTGAATGCTGTTTTTATGGTATGCAACCCAAAATGGATTGAGTAGGGCATCTCTATAATTTTTACAAATAAATAAAATCCTTCAACTTGTGTCAGGATTACATATTTTGGGCTGAAGTTGGAGCTATGTAACTGAATGTTTCCTTTATTTAACTCCTTCTTAATGAGTACTGAAGAAAATAAGACCCTATCACATTTTTTTTTAATTTTAGCTGTATCCCTTGCTGCAGTTAAGTTTTTCACTGTAGAAAAATGCTCAGTTAAATGATCCCCAGTTTGAAAGGATACACTCCATCATCTCAATGAGAATCCGTTTATCACCTTACCACTATCTACCTAATTTGGAAAGACATTTTGCAGTTTATAGAAAAATCATTGCTACTTTTTCTTTACTCTTTTTGTTTGGTCAGAATGCATCCAGGCTTTACGCAGAAATAGATGGAGCTAAAGTACAGCTACAGGACAAACAGGCCAACCAGTCAAGGTTTGATGAAGATTTGGTTGAAAAAGCCATGAAATATGCACAGGGCCTTCAGGACCTTGCAGATAATTTGGAGAGGTAACTTTCAAGTGTATTAAGCCAAATTCTCTTTCTGCAATAAATTAGTACAATCTAAACAAGGGAAATCACACTTAAGTCCCACTGATCTCAGGGAGACAGAACTGTGTGAGTAACTGTTCTACTGAAATCAGTGGGTCTTAAAATGCTACACATTGGCTTAATAATTCCAACCATTATTAAAGGATATGAGAATTATGAAACAAATGTCCTATCAACAGCATTTAACATTAAACTATAAATGCTATGTTGTCCCTCATATGGTGTTTTAGGAAACCATATAAAGTATTTTATTATTCCTGTAACATGGTGGTTGTGTCAATGAATATGTTTCTCAAGTCTACATACAGAAATAAATTAAAGACTAACATGAAACCTAAACAAAGCATTCCTTATCTCACTATTTATATTTTTCAACATTATGTCATATCAGTTCTCAAAATGGACTGAACTTAAATTATGGATACATCTGGAATAATCCTTTATTCCAGAATAGTTGAGTGGGGATGCTGATTGACTGATGAATTACGTTGGAGAAGATCTGAACATCTTATTTATTTATTTATTTATTTATTTGATTTGCCAATTGTTTACAAGATAATAAGTATAAATGTATACATAGTTGTGAATACATGAAATGGTTACATATAAGAAAAATAAAAGAATAAGAGAAACAATAGGACAGGGACGGTAGGCACGTTGGTGCGCTTATGCACGCCCCTACAGACCTCTTAGGAAAGGGGTGAGGTCAATAGTAGACAGTCTAAGGTTAAAGTTTTTGGGGTTTGGGAAGAAACTACAGAGTCGGGTAGAGTATTCCAGACATTGACCACTCTATTGCTGAAGTCGTATTTCTTGCAATCAAGTTTGGTGCGGTTTACTTTGAGTTTGTATCTATTGTGTGCTCTTGTGTTGTTATGGTTGAAGCTGAAGTATTCATTGACAGGTAGGACATTGCAATGTATGATTTTGTATACCATGCTTAAGTCAGACCGAAGACGGCGTAATTCAAGGTTTTCTAGTTCTAGAATTTCAAGTCTGGTGGCATAAGGTATTCTACAGCGAGTAGAGGAGTGGAGAACTCTTCTTGTGAAATATTTCTGGACTTTCTCAATTGTGCTAATATCAGATACGTAGTGTGGGTTCCAGACTGATGAACTGTATTCGAGTATTGGTCTAGCAAATGTTTTGTATGCTCTGGTTAGTAGTGTGATATTACCAGAGAAAAAGCTACGTAGGATTAGGTTAACAACTCTTAATGCCTTTTTGGCTATGTAGTTGCAGTGGGCTCTAGCACTTAGATCATTAGAGGTGAGTATTCCAAGGTCCTTTACAGAGCTTGGGTCATCAACAAGATCTTGACTATTCAGCTTGTATTTTATTTTCTGATTTTTTTGCCAATATGTAAGACAGAGCATTTATTTGTTGAGATTTGAAGTTGCCATTTGTTTGACCATTCGGATACATAGTCAAGATCTTTTTGTAGGGTAGCAGTATTGTCTGTGGTATTGAACAGCTTTACATCATCAGCGAAGAGAACGCAATTGCTCTTAATATGATCACAGAGGTCGTTTATGTAGAGTATGAAGAGAGTTGGTCCTAGAACACTGCCTTGGGGAACACCACTATTGACAGGTACTGGATTTGATAGGACGCTCCCGATTTTGACCATTTGTTGTCTGTTTGACAGGAATGCTTCTATCCAGTTATTCAGTTGTCCAGAGATACCATAGGATTTTATTTTTAGGAGTAGTTTGTCGTGTACCACTGAATCAAAGGCTTTACAGAAGTCTATGTAGATTGCGTCTATTGTTTTGCCCTGGTCGAGTTGTGTCGTCCATATGTTTTTGCAGTGTAAGAGTTGCAGATTACAGGATAGTTTTTTCCTGAAACCAAATTGTTTATTGGAGAGTAGGTTATTTGTCTCTAAGTGAAGGATGATGGATTGGTTAATAATTGATTCCATGACTTTACAGGTGACGCAGCATAAGGAGATTGGCCTGTAGTTTTCAACTAGGCTTGGGTCTCCCTTTTTGAAGATGGGGATGACTGTGGCTTGTGACCATAGGTTAGGCAAGGAGCTGGTTCTGAAAGATTTTGAAAGATTATGCTTAGAGGTTTGGCTATGGCAGTGGATAGCTTTCTTAAGAAGTAGGCACATATTCCATCCGGTCCAATAGATAGAGATGGTTTTAGGTTGCGATTGCTTTTTCAACATTGTCTTCTGTGAAATCGATATGTATTAGATCATTGTTGTTATCTGTGGTACGGCTAGGAAATATTGGGCATGATCCATTGCTGATCTTCTAGCATGTCATGATCTTCTAGCATGTCATGATCTTCTAGCATGATCTTCTAGCATGTCATGATGGATCATGCCAGTGAGGGAGAGTTAGATATAGAGAAAAATTATATATTGATGAATAAAATTACTGTAAGGTTGTTTTCAAGTCAGATTTGACTCCTGGTGATTTGCATGATATGTAAGTGGTTTGCCCTTGCCTGTTTCCAGAATGTCTGTTGGCTTCTCATCCTAGCTTATAGCCCTGATGTTGCTGATGGTCCTCCATTCAAGCATTACAGTAACCAGGACCAACCCTGTTAAGGGCTGTCTACATCATTCAAGGCTGGTTGCCTCCTAGATGAGCATCACAGTGATATAATAAGGATAACAATAGCTTCCAAGGGCAGTACTGGCAGATATATAGTAATCTTGAGCAATATATGATGCATTTTATTCCCTCACCTGCCCCCTCTCTTTTTTCTGTTGCAGGACTTTTCATGGTATTGACACAAATGGATTAGTACAGAAAGCACTAAATGCTTCCAATGTACATGAAAATATAATTAATTATATTAATGAAGCCAATCAAATGTCTGTCTTGGCATTAAATACTACAGATCGAGTCAGTGATGTAAGTAATAGTATTAGGTATCTGGAATGTGCCCTCGAGATCAAGTAAAATCTGTATCCTGTGAAAATCCCCACCTCTATCTGCAGTTATACCATTACAAACCCATCTTCAAGGACAGAAATTTGTAGGAATTTCACCAAAGCACCTGAAGGAAGGACAAGAAGCAATGGGTGGAAATTAATCAAGGAGAGAAGTGACCTAGAACTAAAGAGAAATTTCTTGACAGTTAGAACAATTAATCAATGGAACAACTTGCCTCCAGAAGTTGTGAATACTTCAACACTGGAAGCTTATAAAAAGAGATTGGACAACCATTTGTCTGAAATGGTTTGTGGTTTCCTGCCTGAGCTGGGGCTTGGACTAGAAAACTTCCAATATTTTTTCCAAATCTGTTATTTTGTTATTATCTGGTAGGTTCTGAAGCAATGCAATCCTTCATGATATAATGCTTGTCCAAGTGGGTCAGTTATGGTTTATTAGGAGTCATAAGCTGATGCTTCATATCTTATTTTTGGATTCCTGAATATTTGGGGGTGGGGGAGGGGAGAATGTTGCTCTGGTCTTAATGGAGTTTGAACAAGAAACATTTCTCTAAGTCCAGGTTGTGCCTAGAGTCAGTAAACATACAGTATAACTAGAAAGTATGCGGGTTATGTTATGATGCCCAACAGCAAATAAAATTCCTCTAAGTAGCAATTATCATTAATAGATTGCAAACCTTCCAGAGTTTGGTATAAGATTGGCAGCTATATAAATGTTTAATCAATCAGTCAAAGATCATGTACTCTGTATACAGCAAAAACACTCATAAAACATTGTTTTATGTCAATTTCTAAACTCGTACAAACACTGCATAATCGCTGCATAGATTAGTAATTGTTTTGGGTTTGAGCCATATCTTTTATGAATAGAAATCTGGTCAACCCTTTTTTTCCCCTAGAATAGGGATGCATTTGTCACTAAGTATTACCAATTTTCTTTCTGCTGCCTCCTTTCTCAAGGACAAAATCTGGAGGATTAAAGTACTTTATACAATAAAATGGAAGGAAACACTCAGGACTGCAGAATAAAGCAGTAATCTAGTGAAAAGCTACTGTATTTCAACTCTTCAAACAGAATGCATTTTCTATTTATGGAAAGACAAATCCAACATTGTGATGTTGTGAGCAAGATTCACTGGCTCTTTCCTAAATGTCAATATGAAATCCATTACAAACACTCAAGCATGTTTCATCCAACCCACTGGATGAAAGTGATTGCCTCATAAATACAAGATGCAACTAATTGTGCTTCCAGACTGATATCTTTTAATAGTACCAATCAAAAGATATCATGCAGCTGCTCCATCTTTTTCTCAAAAGATTATTTATGGACAAGATAAAAGTAGAAAAAGCAAATAGAATAACAAAGGATTATAAATGAAAGCCTTTATCTGAATTCCCCATAAATTCTATGACTGGGACAGGTTTATTATATATTAGTAGCCCCATCTGGAAACCCCAAATGTTTACTTTCATGATGTCTAATGTTCTCTCTCTCTCTCTCTCTCAAAAAAAAAAAAATATATTATAGGCTGCTGTTGGAATTGACACTCAGATAACTTACCACAAAGACAAAAGTACAATGCTTCTTGGGGAAGCCAGAAAACAACAAGGAAATGCCAATGCTAGTAAATATAATCCTTCCTCTTGATTCATATGTCTTTCTTACACTAGAAAAACTTTGTAATAGAGAGCATCCCAAAGAAGAAAAATGTTGATGTAGGCAATTTAAGTATGATCACCTACAGTGAGTTCTGCCATTTAAAATCTTGAATATTTCAAGCCCAACAAAGTCTGTTCTAATAAACATACATTACTTTATCTAAGCTACATCTTTTTATTCTCTATAAATAACATTAAGAAATATAAACGACCATCGGGCCAGATGAAAGATTTATAGTACGTGTATAGTACTTCTGCAGCAGTAGCAAACAATGGGGCTTGCTGGAAGCACAATCAAATGCTTTCATATTTCTGATGTTTACTTTAAAAAGCATGCAAACTATACTGTCCTTTTCAAAACAAAATTTTGAAAAACATTGTAGATTGTTTAACGAACAGCCAAGACCTGCTTTGGAGGTCACAAAAAAAAATGTATTATCTAAAACTTAGTATAGACCTTCAAATAAGTCCCAATGTTATAATGCGGTGATTAGAATCCTTTAGACCAGGGGTCTCCAACCTTGGCAACTTTAAGACTTGTGGACTTCCACTCCCAGAATTCCTCAGCCAGCTTTGCTGGCTGAGGAATTCTGGGAGTGGAAGTCCACAAGTCTTAAAGTTGCCAAGGTTGGAGACCCCTGCTTTAGACTGATGTCTTTCAGATGCGTTATTACTATAATTAGATAAATGCCTTTGCCACTCATTGCCGAAACCTTTCTTATATTTTGTTTCTTCCACTTTGCAGATGTCTTTAATGTTGAAGAAACAGGCAGAGAGATTAATGAAACACTTGACAAGAAGAATGATGTTAAAGGCCGTTTCATGAAAGTCCTTAAAAAAATGCACACATCAGAGCAAGGTCAGGAAATAAATTGTACAAAATTGTCATCAAATTATTCTGATTAAAGAATAAATCTTCACAAGGGAACTTCTTAAGTGGTTTTGAGGTAGAAAGTAAATCTAATCTTACCTGGCTGGTACTCATTGACTGTTGAATTGACTATTTGGTTGTGCTTAGAAGGTGATGTGAAAGAAGTCCTTCAGATTTCACATGTGTGTGATAATAGCACCTCTCTATTATTCATTAAATAAAGCACCTCAATTTATTTCAGCTTTCCACAGAAGCCTGAAAATAAAAGACATCATTGCTTTAAAAATTACATGAGCTATAATTAATTGATTTCTTAAAATAGTGACATCATTTTTTTCCAGGGAGTTGTGGAAACCAGAAAAAAAAACATGGGCCACTTGAATGAAAGAGAGGTTGTGCTCATTTAAGTTCCTAATTATACAGACAGACAGAAACTTTATTTCAGTCATTGACAAATAAAAATACATTCTGTAAAGCAAAGTTGACCCTTAACATAAATGACAGTCGGCAACCATTTGTCAGCAAAGCTTTACATAATATAGCAGAATTTTGCTAACTTTGGAGAG
The DNA here is from genome assembly GCF_049901735.1 of Notechis scutatus. Taxonomy (NCBI): domain Eukaryota; kingdom Metazoa; phylum Chordata; class Lepidosauria; order Squamata; family Elapidae; genus Notechis; species Notechis scutatus. The sequence continues at coordinate 103,844,004 of NC_142009.1, forward strand.
ATAGATGTAGCCTGATTGTCTAACAAGTAGTGCAAATAAAAATTATCAGTGCCTGAGAAATTTAGACAAAAAAGAATAATCAACTGGGGCAAATGGCCCTGTAGAACTGACAATACAATACTAACATGGGCTATTGTTTCCAAGGCACCTGTCACAGGAGATGCTTCCAGCCAGTTTGAAGAGCATACTACCCTAATATATACTGTATATCCATCTACAACATGGGTGTCAAACTTGCGGCATCACATTACCATCATGTGATCTGTTGCGACAATTTTTCCCTTCACAGAACTGGGTGTGGCCTGTGGTATGACCCATCTGGCCCATGGGCCGCCAGTTTGATACCCCTGATCTAGAATGTTCTTGCTATATACTACTAAAATACTCACCTAGGATTAATGGCTACTTATTACATTTAAAGACTAATTGAAAGAGTTCTATCAATGTATACAATAAATAGATTTACTATCATTCGTGCCTGCTATAGATTTACTATCACTCGTGCCTGCATCCAGTGACACATATCAATTATTCAAAAAATCGATATTATGGTAAATCAGTTTCCTACAATTCACTGTAAATAAATTATTTACATATTTAGATTACAAATCTGTGTTTATTTAATGAGGAAGAGCACTAATGAATGGAAGTTACATGGTTTTATATTAAAAAAGACATGATCATTATTTCCTCATCATAGAACTTTATGTTTATAGATCACATGAAGCAGTTTGAGCAATTGCAAGCTATTGCTACTCAAGCTAAAGAAACAGCTGCAACCATAACCTCCACCACAGATCCAATGTCTGAGAATGTGACAAAATGGTCAAAAGATCTGCGCAACTTTAAACCTGAAAGAGCAGCTTATGAACGTGCCACAGTCACAACTAGGGATACAGGTAATATGAAGGGATGTGTAATTGAAATGTTCCTTGAAATGTACAGCATCCATTTTCTGTTTCAAGGATACTGATTTTGGATTGTGTAAAATTGAATTGCAAGAGTAATTGTCAAAGAAAGAGAGGAACATGGTATTGTAGTCAGAGTAAACATAGATCTTATGTCAAACCATTAGCCCAATTCATCAGCAATTATTGGTCAGGGACTGTGGTTGGCTTTGCTCAAGACCACGCTGTATGGATGCTCTGGCTTGACAGATCAGATTCAGCCTCTGAGTTAGAGTGTCCCAATCCTTATTGTTACAAATTCTGTTTTATATAAAGTACCACAGAGCAAACAAAGAGTACAGTCACCATGTGCTTTACTGCTCAACTATATAACTATAACAGGAAACAGGAAAGTGTACTTAGAACAAAAGAGCATAGAGTATATATGATAGATCCAAACTTGTAAAGTTGCCATCTACTGGCTGAATACTACTGTAGTTGTTACTAGAAATTCATTCCAACAATGAATTCCAACAATTATAATGGTTTGAGCTGAGATCCCCTATGTTTATCCCATATATAATAAAAATAAATATATCTCATAAATCACTCAATATCCCTCCACCCTCTTTAACATTATAATAGTCCATTCAGACCCTTTTCAATCATCAAATTGATTAATCGACATTTCACCTTTTTCCCATTTTTCTGCAAAATATCCACAAAAGGTTGACAGCTTTTTATAAAAGTAGTTAGTGTTTTATCCTTGACCAAAGTGAGATTCCCTTAACTGTTTGAATTTTATATTTTAAAAAAGAGATGGCATTTAATAAAACTTTGACTGAGGTTAATGTAGCTATTCCACAAGTAACTAACATTATTCTGTACACCCTCAATTATAATGGGAAAAGTGATAATATTTGAACTGGATTTCTAAGATATACCATAGATTGTGGTTAAAGTAGTTAGTTTAGTATGGCTGTACAGAAAGTAGAAAAAACATATGTATATATGTATCTGTGCCAGCAGATTCCTCCATTGCTTGGGTAGTGTATGCATCCTTTAAACAATTCAGTGGGTGGGCTGTGCATGGTTGGCTAATTTCCAGGAAAGTCAAGAGCTATTTATTTTTCACTGGGGATCTTGACATTTAAAAAGGGATGTTCTTAAAGCAAACAACATTTAATAGGCTAGAATTGTAAGATGTTTGAAAACAAAGCTTCCATGCTCTACCATAGGAGCTTTTTTACCCAATTTATTTAAACAATCCACTAACTCATATCTTTCTAAAAATGTACTATCGTAAAAGATAAAGAGATTGGTCCACACTGATCTTCTTAGATGCAAGCCTTTGGCTTCTAGGTGTTATTTGCTAATTAACCACTGTGCCATTGTTATGAATCAACATAACCTTTTAGCCTGTAATACCAAAACCCAAGCAACTGTCTTGTTTTGTTTTGTACAACAGTGAGGAGTCTCACAGAACTTGTCCCACAGCTCCTAGATAAGCTGCGTATAGTAGAAGAGAAAAGAGCAGCAAACAATGTGTCAGCCAGCATCCAGAGGGTCCGAGAACTCATTGCACAGACCAGGAGTGTGGCAAACAAGGTAAAGATGCTGCAAGTGAAATTGGGAGGGTTGGAGTCAGCAAGAGTAGAAACAAGGAGCTTGGAAGGAAGTTAGACAAATACAAGTTGTCATTAGCAGCCCAGCAAGAGAAATGGGCTGCAAGAAATCCATTACTTGAGAAGAGAGAGAGAGAAAGAAATGTAGGGTTTAAACCTGGGGATGTGCAGGTTGTGAAGTTGTGTAGTCACGCCAAGACCTTGAGTTTCCATAGAGACTTGTCCAACATCACTAGTTTCCTAGAGAGAGAGAGGTATTGCAGTATGGCCCTTCTGAAAATTGAGTCAGAGACTTTGATACAGTACTTATAGCAAGGAGCCTAATGCTTTCCCTGAATAACTTTTAGTTTCAGCTTTGATGTTAAATCATGTATTGCCAATGGGCATTAGCAAAAGGTTGACTATGAAGTTACTATTCTAGTCTAAGTGATAGAATGGCTGACATACTACTGTTATAGAAGACCTGAAGTTCAACACAAATAGTGTACAAATCAATCTTTCGTATTTGATTTTTTTTAAATAAAATAATTTCAAATCTGCACATGGAAATTTATCATAGTATTTTACTTTAGTACTTATTTATTTGTTGATATAAGGATCTAAATATCCTATATGAAGTTCCAGAGAATCACAAAAGGATTTTGCTTGCTATAAATATAATGAATACCAGTAAATAAATGGATATTTTATTCATGAGAATAGCTTCAATTTCATTACCATTTTTCATAATGAATCTGAGTTCTCAATATGTATAGAAAATAAGGCCCTATTTTATTCACAGGGCAATTGTATCTATAGAATACTATTCTGGGAAACCCTGAATCTACCTCATTGATTGTATATTATATTTTAACACAATTCATAATTTATTAATCTTTACAAATAATGTTAACATTCTGCTAATTAAATAGTGCATTAAAATAAATGTATTATAGTTTCTCATTTCTTCCCAAAGGGAGTCTTCCAAGATGTGTCTAATTTTTCTTACATATTTCACCTTACAGGTTCAAGTGTCAATGACATTTGAAGGTCGTTCAGCAGTTGAAGTCAATCCTCAAGTGAATGTAGAAGACTTAAAGGCTTTCACATCTTTAAGTTTGTACATGAAATTTTCTGGAGAAAATCCACAGAGAAAAAAGCCTCAAGATCAATTCGTTCTGTATTTAGGAAGCAAAAATGTATGTTAACTTGCTAGATGTATGGTGATTTCTTGTATATTACACTGGGGATTTTTTTTTTCATCAAAATTTTAAAAAGGTGCCAATGAGTCAGACCCATCCCTCCAAATTTTATTGAAAAATGTCCACTGGCCTGTTCCCAACAATAATCTCTGGCTTTTTAATCCTGTTCATCCATCTTATCTGTTTTCATCTACTTCTTCTACTTCTCTCAGTCTTGCCAAACATTTTTGTAGATAACTCAGTCCATGGATAAGTAAACCCTTGAATTTTTAACAAAATACTATGAACAATATACCATCCACAGGTAAGCTTACCCTGAAAACTGTTCCTTTGTTTTAATTTCCAACTTGGTTTGTCCATGGGTAATGTGGTTAAAAATTTTAGGGCTGACTTATTTGCAGATGGGCTTATGTATGCTTGCATATAAACCCATCTCACAGATAAACCAAACCCAACTTTGTGGGTATATTTTAGGACCTAAAATTTTTGGCTTATCCACAAGTTTATACAGTAGTCATTTTTAGTCTACCATCTGCTTATATTTAATGGGCAAACTATGCTAGTTATTGCTTGCTCATCATCTCAAAAGTCAATCTATATTGATCTCTTTGGTCAAGTAGCTTCCAGTTCCATAATCAAAAGAAGTCAGTCCACCTCCTTTTTCTCAGTGTCCAGGTCATATATTACTTTTGGGGGGGGGTGTCACTCTTTCATCTTTATTTTTATACAAATAGCCTTACACTTTATGGTTTTCTTTGTCATTATCTTCCTCTCTAAAATGAATATTTTTATTCTCCAGCATTATAATCATTTTCATGTATTTTTGCAGTAGCATTCACAGGGCCCATGTCAAACAAAACAAAAAATGGCAGTTCTGGCATCAAATTCAAGTATCAAATCAATTTGTTGCATGCAAATCAGAGAGAAGGTTTCTTTTTGTTCAGGGTTTTATTTTTACTATACAAAATACAAAGAAGAGAAGAAAAAATAGGAAATTAAGGGAAGGGAAGGAAACCGGGGAAGGAGGGTATGAGATACAAAGGGAAAGAGAAAATGAAAGAAAAGGGGCATTTCAAGAGGAGGTTTCAATTGCCATGCTAACAACCACTATCATTGTTTTTATTGTCAGTAATGATTGTACAAATCATCTTTATTTTGAGATGACCAAGTAGTCTTTTTTCCTTAAGTCATTTGCAGTGTGTAATATGGTAATCTTCCATTTTGATTCCAGCTCTCAACTCTTCAATCATTTGGACACTATATTTGTTGTATTAACAAATATAAATTAAATAGATTTTGGAAAATATTCATCCTTTTCTCATTACATGTTCTAAACTATAATATTTCTCCAAATTGAGTTCTTAATAGTAGTTTCTTGTGTATTGTAAAGGTTTCCCAAAAGACTAACCAGGTGTTCTGGCACACCTAATAACAATTGAGCAGTAAAGAATAACTTAATCAAAGTTAACAACTTAATCAAAATACCAACTCAGATTAAAAAAAAACCGATAATCAACAATCTAATCAAGGAACTATCAAGGAGAAACCCATGCGCCCACCAACATTAACATGCCAAGCCAGTGGTGGGATTCAAAAATCCCAGCAATCGGTTCTCTGCCCAGTTGCTGGGTTGGGCATGGCCATGGTGGGCGTGGCCTATTGGAACTTCCAGGAGGGCCATTTTCACCTTCCCAAGGATCCAGAGGCTTCCCTCTGGAGGGCGAAAATGGCCTCCCCCTCCAGAAGCCAGAAACAGGCCCATTTCTGGACCTCCAGAAGGCCCATTTTTCCTCCTCCCAGAGCCTCCATGCAGACCCTGCACTTACCTGCATCGAAAATAAGCCGTGTGGAGACTCCTGGGAGGGGAGGGGAGGGGAGGGGTGGGCAGGACCAGCCAATCAGTTCAAATACCAGTTCAATGAACCAGATGCAAATTTAATATCCGGTTCACTCGAACTGGTCCAAACCAGTAGAATCCCACTCCTGGGCCAAGCTTTTAAAGAGAACAAACCTCACTCTTTCTAGCAGTGAAAGTGTTATCTAATGAAATGTTTGCAAAAAATACCAAGCTCAAAGAGCACTTTGAAGCCTTAGAATCACATGAGCTCCAGAACAGGGGTCTCCAACCATGGCAACTTTAAGACTTGTGGACTTCAACTCCCAGAGTTGCTGGGTGGGCTGGTAATTGAAGTCCACAAGTCTTAAAGTTGCCACGGTTGGAGACCCCTGCTCCAGAACAGTATTTATGTGACCCTCTCAGGGTCCCTTTAATAACAACTCTTGGAAATGTATGAAAATGGTAGTAGGTACTCTAACATAGATTTTAATATAGCTTAGAAGTAAAAGAAAAGGCATATTTTCCACAAATCCATAGGGAAAAATACTGGGTTCATCTTTTTATTCCTTCCCTCCCTCATTTTGATCCTGTACCCCAAATGAAAAAATAAGTGCAGTTCCTGACTGCTAAAAGCTTACTTTGACAATACATTTCTCTGCCACTGACATATGTAACTTGATTAGATCAATATATTTTTGTCAAGGCTTTTCTGAGTTCAGCTTCCCTTTCTCTTCACTAGATCATATTTTTCAAGGTGCTGTGTTAACCATTTCTCAGAACATTACAAAGCTAGAAACCAGGGTGACCTTGTATTCTCTAAGTTTTCCAACTGGAGGCAGAACTATGCTAAGCTAATTAGCTTTTTATTTCTCTTGAAACCTTCACATGCATGTTTTGTTCATTTTTTTCTCTAGACAAAAAATTATGTGGGTCTTGCAATTAAGAATGGGAACCTGGTCTACGTTTATAATTTGGGTGCTGGTGATGTGAATATACCTCTAGATTCTAAGCCAATCAGCTCTTGGCCTACACATTTCAATCTGATTAAAATAGAGAGGTAATGTGTTTACAACTGCTACTTTTGTGATGTATTCCTTATATGATTGCATTAGAAAACCTCAAGGCAATGTAGACACTTGTGGAGACTGCTAATAGTGTTAATTGTACTTATCAACAACCTGGCAAAATAGCTATCCCTAATTATTGTAATTTGTATTCACTGCTGAATTATCATTGCTGCTTAATTATCCCTGTTGATTGCCTCAACAAAAGGAAGGAAAAATAATATTTTTCTTTAAAAACCCTACCGTTTTTAAAATGATCACTATATATGCTAAAAAGTTCTAAAAGGTAAATAAATAAATAGATAGGTAAATAGATAAATAACATGAGCAATGGAAGCATTCTTCCATTTTTTTTCCTTCAAAGTATTTCAGACTGTATCCCAAATAATCTCAAGATTTGATCTATCAAAATCATAGAGAGAGTTCATCACTGAGAATACTAATAATGTCAGGCAAAGTATTGTCCCTTGTTGACTGTCTCTTGAAAAACACAGATGCAGAAATTGTTAACCATTCAATCAAGCAATTAATTGCAGGAGCTCCATTTTTGACTTTTTTTCTTCAATAGGATTGGCAAGCATGGCAAAGTGTTTTTGACAATCCCAAGCCTTACCAGCACAGCTGAGGAAAAGTTTATTAATAAAGGAGAGGCCCCAGGTGATGCTTCTCTTTTGGATCTAGATGCTAAAAATACTGTTTTCTATGTGGGAGGAGTGCCTCCAGATTTTAAGGTAAGAGCAATAATGGTTCTGTGCATTGTCTCTGTGAACGCTCACAGAGCGTTATTAAGAAGAACGCAGTTGCTCTTAATATGATCACAGAGATCATTTATGTAGAATATGAAGAGAGTTGGTCCTAAAACACTGCCTTGGGGGACACCACTGTTGACAGGTACAGAATTTGATAGGACGCTTCCAATTTTGACCATTTGTTGTCCATTTGTTTGACAGGAATGCTTCTATCCAGTTATGTAGGTGTCCAGAGATACCATAAGATTTTAGTTTTAGTAGTAGTTTGTCATGTACCACTGAATCAAAGGCTTTACAGAAATCTATGTGGATTGCGTCTATTGCTTTGCCCTGATCGAGTTGTGTAGTCCATATGTTTTTGCAGTGTAAGACTTGCAGATTACAGGATAGATTTTTTCTGAAACCAAATTGTTTATTAGAGAGTAGGTTGGTTGTCTCTAAGTGGAGGATAATGGATTGGTTAATAATTGATTCCATGACTTTACAGGTGACGCAGCATAAGGAGATTGGTCTGTAATTTTCAACTAGGCTGGGGTCTCCCCTTTTTGAAGATGGGGATGACCGTGGCTTGTGACCATATTTTTGGCAAGGAGCTGGTCCTGAAAGATTTTTCAAAGATTATGCTTAGAGGTTCAGCTATAGCAGTGGATAGCTTTTTTAAGAAGTAGGCACACATTCCGTCCGGTCCAATAGATAGAGATGGTTTTAGATTGTGCAGTGCTTTTTCAACAATGTCTTCTGTAAAATTGATATGTATTAGATCATTGTAGTTGTCTGTGATTCAACTAGGAAATACTGGGCTTGATCTATTTCTGTTTACAAATACTGAGCCAAAGAATGTGTTAAAGAGGTTTGCTTTGATGGTGTCGTTGTTGCAGTCTTTGTCATTAGGTCCTTTCAGGGGTGGGATGGACCTTGAGTCTTTTAGTTTGTTGTTTACAAAATTGTAGACAGCATGGGTGGAATTTGTGCATAGAAGGTTTTCTTCTTGTTTAATGTGATAATAAGTGCATTCAGTTTATATCTGGTGGCATAGATTTTTGTATCGGCTTTTGAAGTTGGCAATGTGACCAGATTTGCTTTTTCGCCAAAATGATCTCTTTTTGGATTGAAGCTTCCTTATTGTTATGGGTAATCTGTTTTTCCTGGTTTTGGGAGTTGTTATTGGTACGTATAGTTTATGGCTCTTTTGATTTCTAGTAAGAATATGTTATAATGATCTTCAACAGTATTGCATCCAGTGAATAGAAATTGCCAATCAAGGGAAGAGAGATTGTTGATTATAAGATCATAGTTGCCTTATTTGAAGTTATAATTGGGTATTTTGTCATTGTGATGATTTTTGTGTGGTCATACGTTGAGACAAAAGTCAATCATGTTGTGGTCACTGTTGGAAAAGGGTTCTTTAATTTGTATTCCATAAATTGAATTCAAACTATTGCAGAAGATGAGATCGAGGCAGTTGTTAAGCCTAGTATTGTTGGTTACTAGTTGTTCCAGTCCCAGATTTGTTACAGCATTGTAGAAGGTTGCATGTATGTTGTACATTCGTTTGTACATTCAGTTGTACATTCGTTTAGGGTCCAGTTAATATGAGGTAGATTGAAGTCACCAAGAAAGATAAAAGCGTGTGGGCAGGATGCTGCCCATGTTAGTAGTGTATTTAGCTTGTTTACATGTTCAATGTCATAATCAGGGGCTCTGTAACATAGTAAGAACCAAAATGTGATATTTAAGGTCAGTTCACAGATAATGGTCTCAGGAAGAGCAAGCTCTTGGGTAACTTGGATGTTATTTAGATGTAAGGACTTTTTATAGAAGATAGCAACACCACCTCCTCTACGGATTTCACAATCTGATCGGTAAACATGATAGTCCCTTACTGAGGTAATGGAGTCAGGGAGAGGTGTGTTGAGCCATGTTTCACAGACAAATATGATGTTGAATTTAGCCATATTTAGTAAGAAGAGAAATTCAGGTATTTTATTTACAAGGCTTCTTGCATTGAGTAGCTTGCATTTAAGGCCAGTTGTAGTTTGAATTGAGATAGTTGGGGGCATGCGTGCCTAATCTTGGGTGATGGTGGATTGGTTGAAGAAGGTTTGGATGCTGAGTTGTGGGTTGTGTGACTTTCTTTTGAAACAGTCTGCACGGTAATCAATGTACAAGTCCTTCTCTCCATTGTCTAGACGATTTTTGAGTTCTGTGCGTAGTATATGGGAGCAGGCATGTTGCTGTAAGGTTAGGTCAGGACGACATCGGAGGTTTTTATGGTTGGTGTTGTTTTTGGCAAGTGAATTTATAGTATAAATGAATTTACGTTTGCTTAATTCATTTTTGCAAATGACGCTGCAGAAGCGTGGGGCCACAGAGCCATCTCTGTTTTTGAGCTCTCGGCCAATGCGAGAAATGTCAAGTATTTCATCAGGGGAGATAGTTGATGCTTGATAGTCACTGATGATGTTGTGGACAATTGTTGATATCATCATTGTTATTGATGTCTTCTAGACCAAATAAGATGGCATTAGGACGCTTTTGTTCGCGTTCGACAGCTTCTCTGACGAAGATTGGGATATCATTATTTGTTGGATTTATGTTTTTTTGTGGATTAGGTTGCAGTTGTTGGTTTGTAGCTATTGGATGTTCAGGTTTTTGTGTTGTGTCTTCTTCTTTTTTTCAAGGTTAGTTAATCTTTCATTTAAAGTGTCCAGGGATGCTACTATGGTGTCAAGGTATGATATTCACCTTTCTATAGAGTCAACTCTTTCAAACAGGGCTATATGTTTGTCCAGTTTGGGTTTTCATGGTGGGCAGAAAAATGGAAATGCATAATTGGATGTTTCTAGGAATTGAGTCATTTGCTTGGGTAATTCCAGGCAGTCATGATGAGCGTATTTTTCACATAGAGAACATTTGATGGAATTTTCATTAACCTTTAGAGTTACAGAGCATATAAAGCATGTGCAGGAGTCTTGTGGTTCATTGGTGGGGATTTTTTTTTTTTAGGTTGTGGTTTGGTATTGGATTTTTTTACTGGCATGGTGGGTTTGTTGAGATAGTACGTTGATTAAATTACTCAATAAAACAATTTTGGGTAATCAATATAGCCAATATCACACCAATTAATCAATTACAATAATCTCTCTAGTCAAGTAATTATGCTAAGCAACTATCAGCCTAATTAATTAATTACACTAATTGTTAAATACACTGTTCAATTAAATTCATTGAATCACTAATTTTACTAATCAATTAAATTACATTAAGCCTGATTTTTTTTAATATTAACTAGTAATCACACTGTCTGCATTAAACACTCTAATCACACTGATCAATTAAAACAATCAATCAATTAAACAATAGATAAATTAATTATATTTAGAAATTGATTGTCTAATCATTGATATAGGTATTGAGGTAGAATTAGAAAAATGCGTGTGTGTGTGTGTGTGTGATGTGTGTGTGTGTGCATATCAGTGGTGGGATTCAAATATTTTTACTACTGGTTCTGTGGGCGTGGCTTGGTGGACGTGGCAGGGTAGGATACTGTAAAATCTCCAGTCAGAGGTGGTATTTGCTGGTTCTCTGAACTACTCAAAATTTCCACTACCGGTTCTCCAGAACTGGTCAGAACCTGCTGAATACCACCTCTGGTGTATATTATATATGTGCACTTATATGTGTATATGTATGTATGTATGATAGATATATATACTATCTCACACACATGCACACACACAAAACATGTGTATTTGTGATAGAGTTGAAAGGGCACTAAATCAGTGTTGCAAGCAATGAGGAAATGATTAGTAACTAATAGCAAAAACAATAGGGCTTATCAGTTTAGTCTACATATGAATGGATTGAGTTTAAATAATTCAACAAGCAGAAGGAGAAGTTGCAAAATATGCTTTTGCTCACTAAACTAAAGAATAAACCTGTGAGGGTTATGAGATTAATCTGAATTATGTGTATACTCTCTTTAAAGGTCCCTCCAAGTTTGGACTTGCCTGGCTTTATTGGATGCTTGGAACTTGCCACGCTGAATGATGATGTCATTAGTCTGTATAATTTCAAAAACATCTATAATGTTACCAAACCAATACCTTGTATCAGGTAAGTTGATCCATCTTGGGTAGCCTGAACAAATCAATCCCTCAATCAATCAATAAAAGTACTTTTACCTTGGGTATAATCATTTCCAAAAATAAGACTTATCAAGTGGCCAGACAGATCCAGAGTGTTTTATGATTTTGGAGTCGCCAAAGTATCTGGACACAGGAGATCATACTGATACTCCATGTTTTTGAACTTCCAGCATCTATGATCTCAACCATGCAGTAATGCATCCAAAATACTGGCTGATCTCTACCATGCAATCAAAAGCCATTTCACAGTTAACAAATATTAATTCAACAAAAGGTAGATGTTTGCACCAACAATCAAAACTAATATATGCCCTGCTTTGGTGAGCAGGGCTATACAATGTTTAATTCTTAACCAATAACTTCAAACATTTCAGATGTAAATATAGTGGGGTGAAAAGAAAGTGAGAGGCTGCACAGGTGCATAAAGTACAAGTGTGTGAGACAAGCTGCATTGATGGCCAAGCTTAGGAGATCAAGAGAACTTTCCATGTGAGACAACATGCTCATTGGTCTGATTGTTTATCGCTTTCCTCAAAATTCTGATTGGCTTATATCTTACCTAGGCTCACATAACTCCTGACCAATACATTTAGATTTTATGGGAATGGGATCATTCTTTGTTTTAATTTCTAAGACATTGCTGTTTTATTCAAAAGGCACCCATTGATAATTCTTTCCATTAGTTTGTACACATCCCTTTCAGTTCAGCATGTTTAAGATCTATCAAAAATTATGTTAACCTTTTTTAGGCTTTTCCAAAGTCAAAAGTATTTAATACAAAATGAATGAAAATAAGATCCTAGAGTGAAAACCAAAATGGCGCTCTCTTTCTATTTTATCATACCCAAAGTGGTAAATAGTTTATGACATGCCCTGGGGCTATTCAATTCTGCCCCCCAATAGGAAAAGAGAAAATGACCGGGTCATTTGTCTCAGGCTCTCTTAACAGCAGGGCTAATCCTGCCTTTCCAGTAAACATTTCAGAAGTATATCTCCTAAACCATACAGTGAATGCCAGACTAGATAATCAATTGCCATTCAGATCAATTATGTCGGTTTGTTCCATCTGAATCTGGTTTTTATCTTAGATCTCCAGAGTGTAGGACAGGGGTGTCAAAAACTGGATCAGCATTGTAGTTCTCTGCGGGCTGGTGGTGGCAGGGGGGGCAGGACCGATGCCTCCTGCAGCACCATGCCGGCCAAAATGGGGCACGGAGGGTCCATGTACAGCCCCTCTGCACCTCATTTATTACCTCCATGGCCTCCTATAGCATTCTGCTGGCTGAAAATGGGCCATGAAGCCCATTTTTTGTCCTTTTTGAGGGGCTGTTTTTGGCCCATTTTCAGCTGGCAGAGTAATGCAGGAGGCCATGGAGGGTGAAAACGAGGCACAGAGGGCCACATGCAGATCGTTTTAGCTGCCAGAGGCACTGCAGGTATTTGATATTTCCAGGCCGGCCCCATGGGCCAGATTTAAGCATCCCATTGGGCCTTGAGTTTGACACCCCTCATGTATGATATAGTCCAGTTTCCTAATATTTCTTTATGTCTTTTTTTATTTCATGTTAGAGATAAACTGGCGTTTACCCAGAGCCGAGTTGTAAACTACTTCTTTGATGGCTCAGGTTATGCTTTGGCAAAGAATATTGAGAGCAGAGGGAAGTTTGGTCTTGTGACTCGTTTTGATATAGAAATTCGAACACCAAGTGATAATGGTCTTCTCCTTCTGATGGTTAATGGAGTAAGTAAAAAGGGTGGGGAAATTACACATTTTATGAGTTCTTATCTTGTTGATTTATATCTGTTCAGATATAGCAAGAAGTAAATTATTTAAATTCTGTTTCTGAAGAAGATCCAACTGATTATTTGAAGTTATTTGGATATTATTTTCATATCATTTCATACTGCTTTAGATTATTCCTTGAATTTGAATGTTGCCTGTTGATTGTAAATTGCTTCAAGGACTATCATAATGGGAAGCAGAATAGTAATTAATTAGTCTTAATAGATTTATCAGCTGAGGAAGAGTATAAAATATACATTTTAACCTCTAAAAAATCCTATCTTTTCTGAAAAATCTAATTTTGGGGTTATGCAGAGTATGTTTTTCAGCCTGGAGATGCAAAATGGATACCTGTATCTGCAGTATGATTTCGGCTTCAGTAATGGCCCTGTGATTCTAGAAGATAATATGAAGAAGGCTCTGATTAATGATGCAAAGTTCCATGAGGTGAATTGCTTAATTATCTGCATTTCTGTCTAGCTTGTCTAACCAGCAACAAAACATGCAGATTCCCCTAGAATTAATATGCCTATTAACAGTGCCTATTAAGGGCAGTACGCATGTAAAAGGTGGATCTCAGGGTAAATCATCAACCAGTGTTAGTTTGAAGTGCCAACACATATAATTTTCCCAACACAAAGTGAAAGAACGAATACTTGTTAATAAAAAACAACAACAATTGAATAAAGGTTCCAAAAAGGGTTTCTTTTCCCTTTTCAATTCACAATGATTAACCACCAATAATAACTTTTGAACTTTAGAAAGAAAAGGACTCAGCATAGAAGAGGAAGCAAAGTAAAGAGTTCTCAGAATTAATTTGTAGAGTGATCTTGACTCCAAACAATGAATGCTATCTGTCCGACAGCCAGAGTCACCTTATAGATGCAAAGCAAGGCATATACATTTAATAAATAAATAAACACTATAACAAACTGTTAGGAATAAAGCTGGAAAGGCAGCAACCATCAAGGGAAACTTTATACAGTATCAGGATTTATCACCTTTAGCTGTTGTCCCACTCCCATCCCCAACCTTGACATATCTGTTGCCTTGGATGTTGGGAGGAAGAAGGCTTTGGTATAAGCACTAAAGTGTATGTGTATTTATTTATTTATATCCCACCTTTATTATTTTTAAAAAGATATTGTACATATATGCATATGTACACAAAGCCATACATCAATTGCTGTGAATTGCAGCAGACAGATCTTCTAATGTAAACGGCTTCAATCTTTTTTTTTCCTCTTTGGTTGAATTGAACCTGACTCTCACTGCCTCGGTTTTCTTGGGAAAGTTTTCAGAAATGATTTGCCACTGTCTCTTCTCTAGGATGGAGAGAGTGACAGGCCCAAGGTTACCCAAATGGCTTTGTGCCTAAGATAGGATTATTTTAAAATTGCATTTTTTTTCCTGATTATATCATCAGGACTACATTGAGCCAACAGCAACTTTTCTTCTATGCATTTCTGCTGGGAAGACATCAGCAGCATGACCAGCAAAGTCTGGAATTCTGTAATCTTCTAGGACCAAACACCTGAAATTATAATTTACTAGGCCAAGAAAATTAAGGTGCCTAAATCACAAACTTTCAAAATACTGCGAAGAAAGAACAGGGAAGGAAGATTGTTTAGTCTGCAGATCATCCTCCACCTACTATAATTGTTAAACCTATCCTTTGTTCAGCTTGATGCAAAATACAGGGAATGCTTTTCCTAAGACCATTATCTGTGAACTGACCTTAAATATCACATTTTGGTTCTTACTATGTTATAGAGCCCCTGATTATGGCATCAAACATATAAACAAGTTAAATACACTACTAACATGGGCAGCATCCTGCCCACACGCTTTTATCTTTCTTGGTGACTTCAATCTACCTCATATTAACTGGACCCTAAATGAATGTACAACTGAACCCATACATGCAACCCTTTACAATGCTGTAACAAATCTGGGACTGGAACAACTAGTAACCAACAATACTAGGCTTAACAACTGCCTCGATCTCATCTTCTGCAATAGTTTGAATTCAATTTACGGAATACAAATTAAAGAACCCTTTTCCAACAGTGACCACAACATGATTGACTTTTGTCTCAACATATGTCCACACAAAAATCATCACAATGACAAAATACCCAATTATAACTTCAAATAAGACAACTATGATCTTATAATCAACAATCTCTCTTCCCTTGATTGGCAATTTATATTCACTGAATGCAATACTGTTGAAGACCATTATAACATATTCTTACTAGAAATCAAAAGAGCCATCAAACTATATGTACCAATAACAACTCCCAAAACCAGGAAAAACAGATTACCCATAACAATAAGGAAGCTTCAGTCCAAAAAGAGATCACTTTGGCAAAAAAACAAATCTGGTCACGTTGCCAACTTCAAAAGCCGATACAAAAATCTATGCCACCAGATAAAAACTGAATGCACTAATTATCACATTAAACAAGAGGAAAACCTTCTACGCACAAATTCCACCCGTGCTCTCTACAATTTTGTAAACAACAAACTAAAAGACTCAAGGTCCATCCCACCCCTGAAAGGAGCTAATGGCAAAGACTGCAGCAGCGACACTATCAAAGCCAACCTCTTTAACACGTTCTTTGGCTCAGTATTTGTAAACAGCAATGGATCAAGCCCAGTATTTCCTAGTTGAACCACAGAAAACTACAATGATCTAATACATATCGATTTTACAGAAGACAATGTTGAAAAAGCACTACGCAATCTAAAACCATCTCTATCTATTGGACCAGACAGAATATGTGCCTACTTCTTAAGAAAGCTATCCACTGCCATAGTCGAACCTCTAAGTGTTATGTCTCACCTTTCCAATGAGAATGGAAAGTCCACAACTCTGGCAAAATACAGGCAGGCAAGAAGATTCATCAACTATAGAGTTAATTCTTTGAAGCAGGCAGTGCTCTTGGCAGTACCACACACACTGCCTGCCAAGTCCGACAAGATAACAGAACCATAAATCACAAAGGCCCCCAATAAACAGAATATACCGAAGCTCTACAGAAAAACTCACACTTTGTCCCGTACGGAGCTCTCAGAGAAAACACACCCACTTTTATCCCCTGTGGGGTGTGTCAGTCACTCAGCTCAGTCTCTGATTTGTCCCCGCTTCCTGCGTTGCAGCTCACACTTTTTCCTGTGACGTTGTCTAGTATCAAGCCAGCATTCGTCTACTTGATTCTCTGTCAGAGGCTGCTCCGAGATGCCCTCCTCCTTCTCCTGATTAGCCTCAGGCTTTCCCTCTTGGTTATCTGCCGACACCTGAGGCACAATCAGGGAGGAAGGCATTGCCGAAGAGGAAGGTCCTGGGGAGGAAGGCATTCCCAATTCCTCCTCTTCCCCATCGTCCGAGTCTTCTTCCTCCAACAATGCAGGCTCGAGCCTCAGAGCCACAACATCTAAGCATAATCTTTGAAAAATCTTTCAGGACCAGCTCCTTGGCAAAAATATAGTCACAAGCCACGGTCATCCCCATCTTCAAAAAGGGAGACCCCAGCCTAGTTCAAAATTACAGACCAATCTCCTTATGCTGCATCACCTGTAAAGTCATGGAATCAATTATTAACCAATCCATTATCCTCCACTTAGAGACAAACAACCTACTCTCTAATAAACAATTTGGTTTCAGAAAAAAACTATCCTGTAATCTGCAATTCTTATTCTGCAAAAACATATGGACTACACAACTCGATCAGGGCAAAGCAATAGACACAATGTACATAGACTTCTGTAAAGCCTTTGATTCAGTGGTACACGACAAACTACTACTAAAACTAAAATCTTATGGTATCTCTGGACACCTACATAACTGGATAGAAGCATTCCTGTCAAACAAATGGACAACAAATGGTCAAAATTGGGAGCGTCCTATTAAATGCTCTACCTGTCAACAGTGGTGTCCCCCAAGGCAGTGTTTTAGGACCAACTCTCTTCATATTCTACATAAATGACCTCTGTGATCATATTAAGAGCAACTGCATTCTCTTCACTGATGATGTAAAGCTATTCAACACCACAGACAATACTACTACCCTCCAAAAAGACCTTGATTATGTATCAGAATGGTCAATCAAATGGCAACTTCAAATCTCAACAAATAAATGCTCTGTCTTACATATTGGCAGAAAAAAATCAGAAAATAAAATACAAGCTAAATAGTCAAGACCTTGTTGAGGATCCAAACTTTATCAAGGACCTTGGAGTACTCATCTCAAATGATCTAAGTGCTAGAGCCCACTGTAACTACATAGCCAAAAAGGCCTTAACAGTTGTTAATCTAATCCTACGTAGCTTCTTCTCTGGTAATATCACACTACTAACTAGAGCATACAAAACATTTGCTAGACCTATACTTGAATATAGGTCATCAGTCTGGAACCCATATCGTGTATCTGATATTAACACAATTGAAAAAGTCCAGAAATATTTCACAAGAAGAGTTCTCCAGTCCTCTACTCATTGCACAATACCTTATGCCAGGGGTCCCCAACCACCGGGCCGCGGACCGTACCAGACGCGGAACAACTCCTACCGGGCCGCTGGCTTGCTGGCGCCGCATCTTTT
The DNA here is from genome assembly GCF_049901735.1 of Notechis scutatus. Taxonomy (NCBI): domain Eukaryota; kingdom Metazoa; phylum Chordata; class Lepidosauria; order Squamata; family Elapidae; genus Notechis; species Notechis scutatus. Next base: position 103,861,883 of record NC_142009.1, read on the forward strand.
TGATGAAAAAGTGCTTCCGGTGAGCTTTCTGGGTAGAAAGCTCACCGGAGCACGTTTTCATCAAAAAGATGGCGGCGCCAGCGCTCGATGAGCTTTTCCGGGTAGAAAGCTCACCGGGCTTTTCATCAAAAAGATGGCGCGCCCAGCTGATGCGGTACCGGGCCGTGGCGCCCAGCTGATGCCGGTACCGGGCCGCGGCGTAAAAAGGTTGGGGATCACTGCCTTATGCCACCAGACTTGAAACTCTAGACCTAGAAAATCTAGAACTACACCACATCTGGTCCAATCTAAATATAGTATATAAAATCATACATTGCAATGTCCTACCTGCAAATGAATACTTCAGCTTCAATCATAATACAAGAGCACACAATAGATACAAACTCAAGGTTAACCGCACCAAACTTGACTGCAGAAAATACGACTTCAGCAACAGAGTGGTCAATGTTTGGAATACTCTCCCTGACTCTGTGGATTCTTCCCCTAACACTTTAACCTTAGACTGTCTACTATTGACCTCACCCCCTTCCTAAGAGGCCAGTAGGGGGCGTGCACCAATCGTGCCTACCGTCCCTGTCCTATTGTTTTTATTTTTCTTATAAGTATCTATCTCATGTATTCAAAACTGTATTTATTCTTATACCTGTATCTTGTAAGCGATTGACAAATCAAATAAATACTAAAAAAATACTTGTTAAGCTGTTCTTCATAACTTGTCCTGAGCTCTGTTCCTTTACATTTTTCATTGCTAAACATGAATAAGTTTGGCATACTGTACATGTATGCATGCACACTGTACATATACATCCATACATCCATCCATATATCCATACATACATACTTACATACATATATACATACCCTAAAAGAGAGCCAGTTTGGTCCAGTGGTTAAGGCACCAGGCTTGGAAGCAAGAAATCATGAGTTCAAGTCCCACCTTAGGGAAAATCACCTGGGTGACTTTGAGCCAGTCACTGTCTCTCAGTTCAACTCACCTCACAAAGTTCTTATTATGAGGAAAATCTGTTGGATATGTTAAGTTATTTGAAAATAATGATAGATAGATAGATAGATATACTGTGATCTTGATAAAGAAACAGATAAAATAATTAATCTCTGAGAAAATAGAAAGTGTAAGAAAAAGACTAAGTACAATCCTACTTTGTCCTTAAAGGGGAGCAGTGAAGGTTTTGAACAGGCTTTCAAGGCTCTATTATTATATTTTATAAGAATAAATAGCATTCCTGAAATCCTCTACTTCTTGACCTGACCTACCTTGAACAGCTGACAGTAATGGAGATTTTAAGGCTGTCTTTGTTGTTCCTTCCCATACTTTCAGTGTTATCATTTGACCTTTCAGTGTTATCATTTGACCTTTCAGTGTTATCATTTGACCTTTCAGTGTTATCATTTGACCTACTTGCAAAACACTTGAAAAGAAAGCTCTCCTCAAAATGTGTTTTCCTCTTTCCATCATCTCTCTCTCTCGACAAATTGTTCTGATTTTACAGAATGAACCATTGTAAGGCATCAGTATATTGTTGTGTGATATAGACAAAAAGGCCAAAGACAGAGAGGTATAATAGTTAAAGCATTTTACTTCAAACAAGAACATCAAGGTTATAGTCGAACCTCAGACTCAAAAGCTCCCTTGGGTGATTTGGGCCAGTCACTTTCCCTTAGTGCAACCTACGGTAGAAAATACAAGGGGAAGAATGCACACTGCTTTTTACTCCTAAATGAAAGATGTATTATAAATTAAATAATTCACTGGATTCTATTCTATGTCTTTTATCTTTATTTTTCTTCATTTCAGATATCTGTCATATATCATAATTCCAAGAAAATGATCTTGGTAGTGGATAGGAGACATATAAAAAGTGTGGAAAATGAAAAGAAAAACATGCCATTTAGTGATGTCTATATAGGAGGAGCTCCTACCGAGATTTTAAAATCTAGGTTAGTTGGTTTATAATCATTCAGAAGGTTTTTTTTTTCATTTGTAACTTGATGTTTATTTATAAATTACATAATACATACAGTATAATGATGTGAATTTAAAATACAGTTATAGGAGGTAGAATAATTTGTGTATCATGTATTATGCAGTAATGGAGGCAAAGCAAATGACGATTTATTAGAGAGCATCTTATAATGGAGGCCCACCCATTTGGAGGGCATCTAGGTTGAGAAAAGATACGTTAGCATTTTACTGGGTCATTCTGTTCCAGCCAAGTGGGGCACATTTAATATGTAGTCTATTATACATTCATTTTATGTAATCTTCTTTCCACAAATGCAGACATCACTTCCTGATCTGTTGTATATTGCTTGTTTTCCGTTCTTTGGGGAGAGAGGGGTATTTGAGTTTTGATTATAGCTGTTCATTGAATATCTTCTGTAGAATACCAAAGTACCTCTTTGGATGTCTGCCTTCTTGGATAGATCAGACAGGAATCAGAACCAAATGAGCTAATTCTATTTTATTATAATCCACACTTGCCAGTGGGGAAAAACATGTCAGATCCTTCAAAAAATTTCACACCCAGAAATGCACTTGCCAGCGTTGTTTGCATAATATGAAAACGCCCAACTACAGTTCTTCTGGAAGAAGGCAGTGCAGCATTATAACAGGCACAGCCATGATTTCCATGTGCATCATGACAGGGTTCTGCGCAGTCTGGACACATGGCAAGAAATGATCTTGATGTAAAATGATGCCAGAGGGTGAAGCTTCCCACCAACTATAAAGTTGCCCATTGTCATTCACAGCATCATCAGAAGATGGCTGTGAAGCAAGGGTACTGTGTCCTTTATTCAGTGGTCAGCCACTGAACATGTGGAAATACTATTACTTCATTTAACTGCTTTATGATGGAGGGTTGTCCTTCTCCCTTAAGCAATTGAAAACTTCCTCCAATGAATCACGTTAGGGTTACATGTATTTCTCAGGCTGAATCTAGAGAGAGAAGCTCCCCAGATGTTGTTTCTTTCCCATTGAACGGTGCAGTCTACTGTTTTATTTTGCATTGGCATTCTGTATTTAGAATCCACTAGCCATGACCCTTGTCGCTCAACAAACATCTGTCATGCCTTCACAGTGGTGTCAGCTCACACCTGGCTATCAGTACATCCTTTAGGGGCTGTATGAAAGGTTTCCAGTTCCAAAAGAAGGACTTCAATTTGTTGGAAGAGCCAGGTACCCTGGGCATTGGTTATGGCTGTCCCGAAGAATCACTTGTAAGTGTGTAATTGTGCTTTTCTGTTGTTTTTAAATATATATAATCTTATTTTGTGATCTTTCTTGTGTTCTTTTGTGAATATGTTTATTTTCTTTCACCAATTTGTATTATAAAATTGTAAAGATAACATTTCTTAAAGCAATTTTCTCTCTTAATATAATATTCCTTTTGAGTAAAATAATTGGAAGTGGTATCTGTTATTGAATGTAGAATACATTTCTGAAAGAAAACCAATGTGATAGATTTTATAGTCAGATGTTTTGACACTTTAATAAATATTTATGTCTTGTCTTCTTTCATTCCACAGATCAGATTTTAAGCAAGCTTATTTTCAATTGCATACTGTACTTCAGATACATCTAATACTTAACTATAACAGGATGACAAAATGATAATTTGGCATCCCCAAATTATGTGAGCAAAGGGCCCACAAAGTATTTTTTAAAAAGTGAACACAAATGAATACAAGCTATTTTTTTTTAAAATTTCAAAATCATAGTACATAGGCGTGGTATTTCCTAAGTTCTACAATCAAATTCTCACTGTTGTCAGTAGAAGTAATTTTTTAAAATATTTAAGAATAGTTGACCTAGATTCAGATATAGATATTAGGATCTTGATAGCACTGACCTACACATATCCCAACTATCCAACCTACCAAGATTTTTCCATTTGAAATTCCTGTAGGTGACATTGACAGTAGGCTAGATGAATATTAATATTTGTAATAACAGTACTCCCAGTTATGGCATCAACAGCAATAGTAATAATACTATTATTCATTGTAGGCCATATTCTTCTACTTAACTTTCTTGGAAATGGATTTAAGGTCTTCCTGAAGCTGCTTGATTTTTCAGTTGAGTTATTAACTTCTATGCAAGGAGAAAATAAAAATAAGGTGCATATCCTCAAAATCTGTGTACCATGAGATTCCAAGAGTATTATCTGAACCTCATTCAATGGGACATGTTGAGGCACAATTTTCAAAGCACCATTATTGTAGAAGCTAATTTCTTTCCAACAGCATTTATGTGTGAATCCCACTGAAGGAAATAATTATAGAGTGGCAGTGTTTGGTGAACTCTAGAAGAGGTTGTCAACAGTGTATCTCTGTTACAGTGTGATAAAGAGTTCACACACACTGCTCTGTGATGATCACACATCAACATTGGAATCTCTGGGCATTTTGGAATGTGATAGTTGACCCCTTGGATTCTTCCTGCTATTGTTATTTTCACCTTTTGCTCTCTACTCTCCCTATATGTTTGCTTTGTTTACTTGATGAACAGGTGTCCCGCAAAGCATATTTTAATGGTGAAAGCTATATCGCATCCAGCCAGAAAATCTCTCCTTTTCATATGTTTGAAGGCGGCTTTAATTTCCGAACTTTACAGCCTAATGGACTGTTGTTTTATTGCACCGAAGATGTAAGTCTGGGGTTGTTTTCCACATATTTTAAATGTATTTCTTTGAAATAAATATGGTCAAGACAAAAGTCTTGTTTTCGTCTTAAAGAAAAAAGCTAGCTGCTCTTAAAAAGAAATTTTAAGTACAGAAGATATATTAAGGGATATTATAGATTAAATCCCATAAATGCCAATCCAATAAATTTAACAAGGATGTCTCTGAGATAAACTGGAACTAATGTGATGGCTAAAACTTTCATTGGGTTGGGGACAAACAATTAAAGCCTCCTTACTGAGGATAGAATGAAAGTGGAAGTCTCCTTTGTACCTTTAAGTCTATGTAGTCTCTTAGTGACAACATAGTTGACCTTCTCCAGTATGCAATGTTGATCTAGATTTAATTTAGGATGATAACAATGATTATAACTATGTGCGTGTGGATCCACACACATATGCACATGCACATACATTTGTATTCATATATTGTATAATACAAGGTGTTTTCTGCAGTGTTTAAGATAATTAGATGATCAAACCTTCAATTTTATATATATATGCATATACATATGCATATGCATATACATTACATATACATATACATACACAACACACACACACACACACACACACACACACAATATATATATATATATATATATATATATATATATATATATATATATATATATATATATATATATATTGTTCGTTTGGTATTTTCCCACGCATTGTAGTTCTTTTAAAATGAAACCACTGTAAAAGTCTGACCCACAGACGGACACAATACAGAAGCCTGATGATGGGAGATGAGATTCTGCTGAACGTTGCACAACTTTAAAGAACACAACAACACACATGTAAGTACCGAAACTTAAGAAAACAATATATATATATATATATATATATATATATATATATATATATATATATATATATATATATATATATTATATATATATCCTTTCATGGTATTTCAACTGCCCATCCCAGCAGATCTAGCAAAGAAAGTGGTACAAGTTCTGGTGGTTAGGGAGCTACATCTGATGGGCCCTAGGCAGTGGGCCTTTTCTGCTGTGGCACCCATGCTGTGGAATCTTCTCCCCCTTGAGGTGAGATCGGCCTCATCTCTTCTGAAAGCCCCCCAAAACCTGGTTTAAACCTGGCCTGGGGCTCCTAGGGAATGGTTGAACTAGTGAGTTGGCTCCATTATCATTAATACCCCTTCATCAGCAACTTGTTTGTTCTTGATGTTTTTATAGTCTTTTTAATGGTTTTAATGGTTTTAGGTATTTATTGATTGTTTAGCTTTGTTGTACATTGCCCAGAGTAGCTTGTTTGGTGAGGTGGGTGAAATTGAAAATGTAAAAAAAAAATGAATGCAAAAAAATGTCTTCCATTCCCAGCAATAAGAACATGTTCTTTTCTTCATTTCAGTCAGAAGTGTTCTCTATTTCCATGGAAAAAGGAAATGTGGTATTAAATGCAAAAGGAGTAAAAGTTCAGACAGCAGACAAGTCCTTTAATGATGGAAAGGCCCATTTTATCATGACAACTATCTCACCTGAAAAGTAAAGTTGCAAAAATGTTTCTTCTTACACACATCTAATCATAATACATAGATACCATTATTCTGCATTTGTTAGAATATCAAGTGCAATCTTATTATTATCAGAGTAAAAACTTCATTAAGAAAATTGGGGGGGGGGGGACTTTTGTGCTCAGCCTTTACCAAAACTAGTTGGACACTTGATTTCCATACAAGATCACTTCTGGTGTACAAGTAGAGGAGTAAAGGTTGCCAGTATCATTTAGACCCAAACAAAATGTCTGTGGCAATCCTGCCATGAGACACATAGCATTTATGTGTATCAGCAACCACGGGCAAAAATGAGAATTTGGACTCAGAAGGGGAGCCAATAGGGACAAGGCAGAGGTTTCCTTCATGTACAAACCCTACATCTCTGGATAATTAAAGTTATTTATTTTTAATTCCTGCACCTCTTTGTCAAAAAATGTTTCTAAGGCATCTTGGCTAAAGCCTATTAAGCCTAAATTATATATTACCAGAAGCAGGTCAAAGCTGAGAACTAGATTAGGGAACTGCAGCTTGCAAAATGCTCTCCTACGTGGAGGCTGCCACCTAGTGAGTCATTCATCAAATTCAACATTCAAGAAAATAACTGCTAGCAATGAGACATTTTCTCACTTGTCAACCCAGTGCCTTTGAAGATTTCCTCATGAGATCTATGTTCTCTGCAGGCTTGAACTTTGGGTAGATGAAAAAAGACAAAGCAAAAATAATCCGGCAAAGGATGCAGCTGAGAGAAAGCCTGTAAGCACCAAGAAATTCTACTTTGGGGGTTCACCCCTCAGTACACAATTAGCAAACTTTACTGGCTGCATAAGTAATGCCTATTTCACAAGGTGAGAACATTTTGGCTTTGGGGGGTCCTTTTCTTGAGCCACGATATTGCTGCCTGAGAGGGGGTTACTTCCTTTTTAAAATTAACATTTTGCTGTATTGTAAGTGATTATTTTATTTTGAAAGGAAAGGAATCTGCATTAGAGGAAAAACAAATGAACTCACTATGGGGTAATAGCACCCCAAGGGTCATATAACAATTAGTAGGTTTTTGAATTCTCCAAAATCCTTCATTAAGAGTTTTATTTTTAAAAAATCATGAGAGAGAAGAGAAACAGATACAGATGAGAGAGAGACAGAGACAGACAGAGATAGAGGGAGGGAGGGAGAAGAGAGAGATGATATAGATAGATGATAGATAGATAGATGGATGGATGGATGGATGGATAGATAGATAGATAGATAGATAGATAGATAGATAGATAGATAGATAGATAGGTGGGTGGGTGGGTGGGTGGGTGGGTGGGTGGGTGGGTGGGTGGGTGGGTGGATGGATGGATGGATGGATGGATGGATGGATGGATGGATGGATGGATGGATGAGAGGTGGGTGGGTGGGTGGGTGGGTGTGAGAGGCAGGTTCTAATATACATTTTATTTTAAGATATAGAAGAAAATAACTTAATCTAGAAATAAACCTATTAAAAATAATTGGTTGCTCTTCTGATTTGTGTTGAATGGAATTAGGCTTTATCAGTGTTAAGCAGCTTTTATGTTGCACTTTGAACAACTAAGAATACGAAACAAATTATGTTGATGCTGGCTGTCCCAACTATCTATTTATCTAGCTGCAATTTTCAAGTTTTGCTCTAAGGCTTATGCAAAATATATATTTCTTGTCACTAAAAATTGGTCATCATGAAAACCATAGCAGATTTAATTCATTATGAAATATGAGATTAATTTTAAGCAAAACGCTAAATTTAAGCCAAATTGGCTATCATCACTTCAACTTACATCTCAGATAAGCAAAATTTATAAAAAGACGAGAAAAACCCAGTTGGATCACACTGAAACCCACTTATCCAAAATGCTATGTCACAGTGATCGACTGAAAATACAGTATTTATGGACAGGAGGACAATAGCCTATTTATCCTTGACAAACCTGAATGTTTCATTGAATGTCATAATTTCAACTGATGACCAGCTCTGTTTTTTGTTTTTGTTTTTAAAAAAGGCACTTTAGTTACAACAGAACAGAATCTGGGACCTGTGACAGCCAGCATTGCCTATGAGCTAATACACTCATATCAATGAGAGATACTGCAAAAGTGTAAAGATCCACTCAGTTGACAACACAAGCAATGTCTTTGATGACAGATCAGTCTCAATGTATATGCAAAGTCAAAATTGGTTTAATAAACTTATCTTTTAAATAGATTAGATCGAGATATTGATGTGGAAGACTTCCAACGCTACCCGGAGAAAGTTCATGCATCTCTTTATGGATGTCCCGTGGAATCTCCTCCAGTTGCCCTTTTTCATAAAAAAAGAAAAAATTCCTCCAAAGCCAAGGAAAGCCACAGCAAAAGGGTGAGTGAGTGTCCATATCTGGCCTACAGCTTTCTAGATAGGAACTAATGCTAACTAATAGCAGACTTCTTTGGGCCAGTTGTGCAGATTCTAAACCTTTTTTAATTGAAATACACTTCAGTGTAAATTTATCTTGTTCAAAAGTTGTGGTTCTTAACAAATGGTACAGTATGAAAAAAGAAAAAGAATCAAATCAAATCAACCTTTATTGTCAGAGTAGAACATGTGTACAATGAGATTGGCTGAGCCTCCCACCACCACCCCCAACACAACTCACAGTGAAGACAGAAAGTCTCTAACCCAGTGAATCCTACTAACAAACACACAATCTTATTACACCATGTGAACTTATTGCACAATGCACCGGCCCCGCAAGTTTATCATACTATGTTGACATGAAGTTATTTTCCATTCAGGAGTCTGACAGCCCATGGGTAGAAACTATTCTTCAGCCTGTTGGTGCAGCTAGCTATGCTTCTATATTTCCTACCCAATGGTAGGAAAGTGAAGAAGTGTTGACCAGGGTGTGAGTCATCCCTGAGGATTTTCCTCGCTCTTCTAAGATAGCGAGCCCTAGTGATGTTATCTATTTATATCAGAGGACAGCCCACAATGTTTTGTGCTGTGCTCACCACCCTCTGTAGTGTCTTTCTACCCACGGCTGTCAAGCCAGCATACCACACCATAATGCAATATGAGAGGACGCTTTCTATTGTGGACCAAAAGGAGGTCAATTGTTCCACTTTGTTCTTTCACAAGACCCTGAGGAAATGGAGTCTCTGTTGGGCCTTTCTGGCCACCTGGGTTGTGTTGGTTTTCCAGGTGAGATCTTTGCTGAGGTAGACTCCCAGGAATTTAAAGGAGGAAACTCTCTCCACACAGCCCCCCTTGATGTAAAGTGGGGCGGGTTCCTTTCTCTTCTTCCGGAAGTCTAACGTCATCTCCTTTGTCTTGCGGAGGTTCAGGTGCAGGTTGTTTTCTTGGCACCATGAGGATAATGTTTGAACTGCAGTAAACTGTAGTCATACTAACACATTCCACATTACTTTGATTTAATACATTTCCCATATACTTTACATCATTATTAATGCTATTTACTATCCTGCTTTTACCTATGAACAAGTATATAAATATCATTTAAAATGAATTTATTAAGTAGTTAAGCCTAAGTACTTGGGGAAAGTCCATTTTACTTACTGTTTTCTTTTGTGTTGCTTGTCACTGAATTTCTATGTATGTATACACTGGGAAACTCTGGATCAGCAGCTTATGCTCTGCTCAGAGGTGCATGACTTGACAAGGAAGCAAAGACTGGAGCAGTTGGCAGCATTCAAAGCCAATGGCCAACGTCCTCTCCCCCAGGGATGCTGTGAGAACTAATTTTCTAGAGGGCATTTCTTCAAATTCAGCCCATTTTCAAACTCGGTCTTTTTTTTTTCCTTTTTTTTTGCCAGCTTCTACCACAATGCCACATTTAACCCTGTTCTTTTCAGTTGTGGGGCAGCCGCTTATCAATAAGTTATCCTGCCAATGGAGAGCCAAAGTTCTGAGCCTCTTTATAGAATTTTTTCCAACATTCCATCGGGTTGGAGCCAATAAAATAAAGATGATAGTAACTGAAAAAACTTCACCTATCAAAGATCCAATGTGGCCTACTTAAGGAGTTCTTTAAATTGTACCTTTGCTCCGTTTTAGCACCTGCCTATGCAGTTTTGATATTACTCACAGATAATCCATCCAAATAGCATGCCACAGTAGAGATAAGACCTGGGCCACATTTACTGAAAAAGAACATATAGGAATGTATCGCAGAATGAAAACTGTGCCTGTCCAGCAGCAGTTAGTTGATTACATTTATTTATTTATTTATTTTGTTTGAAGGCTGAAAAAAGTAAAAAAGGAACATCCCCTTTGTCATCTGTCATAAATAAAGGAGAACAAGAACTGAGAAATCAGAGGGACCCACACTGCCATTTCTCCAATAATCCGAAAGCAACTGAACAGGCGTATCTTTTTGGTGGGACAGCAAATAGCCGGCAAGAGTTTGATTATTTACCAGAGGATTTCTATGAAAGGTATAGTAATCATATTGTAATATACCTATAAAATATTAAATAACTATTCACATATTTGCAAATTATTACATTAATTTATTAGATGTAACTGTTATGTCTGGAGAAATAGATATATAGATATATGTTTGGATATATATTGTTTGGAGATACAGGTGAAACTTGAAAAATTAGAATATCATGCAAAAAGTTCATTTATTTCAGTAATACAACTTAAAAGGTGAACCTAATATATGAGATGGCTTACAGCTCATGAAAACCCCAAATCCACAATCTCAGAAAATTAGAATATTGTGAAAAGGTTCAATATTCTAGGCTCAAAGTGTCCCACTCTAATCAGCTAATTAAGCCATAACACCTGCAAAGGGTTCCTGAGCCTTTAAATGGTCTCTCAGTCTGGTTCAGTAGGAATCACAACCATGGGGAAGACTGCTGACCTGACAGTTGTGCAGAAAACCATCATTGACACCCTCCATAAGGAGGGAAAGCCTCAAAAGGTAATTGCAAAAGAAGTTGGATGTTCCCAAAGTGCTGTATCAAAGCACATTAATAGAAAGTTATGTGGAAGGAAAAAGTGTGGAAGAAAAAGGTGCACAAGCAGCAGGGATGACCGCAGCCTGGGGAGGATTGTCAGGAAAAAGCCATTCAAAAGTGTAGGGGACTTTCACAAGGAGTGGACTGAGGCTGGAGTCAGTGCATCAAGAGCCACCACACACAGACGGATCCTGGACATGGGCTTCAAATGTCATATTCCTCTTGTCAAGCTGCTCCTGAACAACAAACGTCAGAAGCGTCTTACCTGGGCTAAAGAAAAACATAACTGGTCTGTTGCTCAGTGGTCCAAAGTCCTCTTTTCTGGTCAGAGCAACTTTTGCATCTCATTTGGAAACCAAGGACCCAGAGTCTGGACGAAGAATGGAGAGGCACACACTGCAAGATGCTTGAAGTCCAGTGTGAAGTTTCCGCAGTCTGTGTTGATTTGGGGAGCCATGTCATCTGCTGGTGTTGTGCTTCATTAAGTCCAGGGTCAACACAGCCATCTACCAGGAGATTTTGGAGTACTTCATGCTTCCTTCCACAGACGAACTTTATGGGGATGCTGATTTCATTTTCCAGCAGGACTTGGCACCTGCCCACACTGCCAAAAGCACCAAAGCCTGGTTCAATGACTGTGCTTGATTGGCCAGCAAACTCGCCTGACCTGCACCCCATAGAGAATCTATGGGGCATTGCCAAGAGAAAGATGAGAGATATGAGACCGAACAATGCAGAAGAGCTGAAGGCCGCTATTGAAGCATCCTGGTCTTCCATAACACCTCAGCAGTGCCACAGGCTGATAGCTTCCATGCCACGCCGCATTGAGGTATTAATTGCTGCAAAAGGGGCCCAAACCAAGTAATGAGTACATATGCATGCTTAGACTTTTCAGAGGTGCGATATTGTTCTATGTACAATCCTTGTTTTATTGATTGCATGTAATATTCTAATTTTCTGAGATTGTGGATTTGGGGTTTTCATGAGCTGTAAGCCATAATCATCACAATTATGACAAATCATGGCTTGAACTATCTTGCTTTGCATGTAATGAGTCTATCTCATATATTAGTTTCACCTTTTAAGTTGCATTACTGAAATAAATGAACTTTTGCACGAGATTCTAATTTGTTGAGTTCTATCTATCTATCTATACACACACACACACACACACACACACACACACATGAACAAGGAGACCAGATATTCAAGGCTTTCTGGAATGCCATCATAATGGGAACCATGTTAATTTCTGAAGGATGTCGTTCTAGAAGAATGGTGTTGCAACATAAAAGGCATAGTGCTTGAGTTCTAACAGAGGGCATTATGTAATCAAAGGGACCCAGAGCATGCCAACTTTGTCAGCATTTACCAGATGAGCATAAACTGTGAAACACACCTGGTCTGTCGAGTAACCAAGCCCTACAGGATTACCATAACTGGATATATCAGTTATCACAAATAAAAAGTCTGTTTATTTTTGACATTACAAACTGTTCTCTGGAGGCAGCATTTCATTTCTTCAGCTTGTGAATGGAAATCAATATCTCTCATAGAAAAATGCTATTTTTGTTTACTAGATCTCAGTTCTCCATTAGTCTAAAGACTCATTCATCCCACGGAATGATTTTCTATATTGCTGACCAAGCAGAGGAACATTTCATGGCCCTCTTCATTGCCCACGGACGACTTATTTATATGTTCAATAGAGATCACCAGAAATTAAGAATTCGAACCCAAGAGAAGTATAATGATGGCCAGTGGCATAATGTAAGTTGAAATTGAAAGATCCAGATAGAATCTTTATAAGCATTCAAAAAGTGTTGTTTACCTCAAATAAGTATATTTATAAATTGATAGTTAGTTGGGGTTTCAATGCAATAAAATGTTGCACCTTCCAAAGATCAGGAATAAAACAGGTCATCTTCCATATGCAGTTTCAGTATCAAAATGTGTGGAGAAAAATAATTGCATTCATCCAAACCCTTTTGTATACTTCTAGATAATGTATTTTAATTTTTGTTGTATCTTATCTTTTAAAAATATTGAAAAGTACAGTAGTATTGCAACAATAAAGATAAAAATAAGGAATAAACTAGAGAGCAACAACTCACAATGAAAATATAATCCAATAACAATGTAAACCTGTGTGTCTATGCTACTTATCTGTTCAGAAATAAGTCTCTTACACACTGCACTGAAAGAACCAGCTTACTATTTTTTTATTTTTTTACTTTTCACACTAAATTAAAAAAACAATAGAAATACTAGAAAAATCTCAACTGCCTTTTCTATTTAAATAGATTGAAAAAGTAAGCAGGATAGAGACTAACGCTCACAATATTCTCTGAGTGAATTCCAATGACATCTTTTCAATTATCTTTAGCATAAACATGTTGTTGTGGTTGTTTTAAAAAAGGTAATGTTTGTTCGAGAGAAGAATATTGGTCGTTTGATTATCGATGGCCTCAGAGTACTAGAAGACAGTCTTCCTTATTCTGATAACACATGGCCAGTTACTACTCCTTTCTACATAGGGGGTGTGGCACCAGGAAAAGCTGCTAAAAATATCCAGGTAAATGCATTTTTCTATAATAAATGTATCTTTTTGTGCGTGTATTTGTAAGACAGTTAACATAATCATAGGTGGAAAGAGGCATAGAGATCATCTACTTCAACAATCCCTTGAACATCCAACCTGTTTGAAGTCCAGTAGAGAACTCACTGTCATGCATATGGTAGCCTGTTCCACTGGGTGACAACTTGTACTGATGTCTATCCTGAATTTACTTCATCAGCTTTTTTTTATTCTGCTCTAATATAGAGAGTCACTAACTTACAATCACATTTGGGACCAGAATTTCCATTGCTAAGTAAGGCAGTTGTTAAGTGATACATCCGATTTTACACGTTTTTTGCCAATTGTTAAATGACTCATTGCAGTTAAGTGAACAATGCAGCCATTAAGCAAATCCAGCTTTCCCCCATTGACTTTACTTGTCAGACATCATCCTCAAAGATTGCAAATGATGATCTTATGACCATAGGATGCTACAAGCACCATAAATACATAGTGGTTGCCAAGTGCCTGAATTTTGATCATATGACTGTGGGGATGCTGCAAGTTATTAAGTGTGAGGCTGATCACAAGTAACATTTTTCAGTGCCACTGTAACTTCAAGCAGTCATTAAACAAATGGTTGCAAGTCAAGGATTACCTGAAGAGCAATGTTTCTCAACCTTTTCCATTTTAAGATGTGTGGACTTCAACTTCCAGAATTTTCCAGCCTGCATGCTAGATGGGGATTTCTGGGAGTTGAAATCCACAGATCTTAAAGTTGACACAGTTGAGAAATACAGCAATAGAGGACCTATTGATTAGCCTGTTATCATTAAGCCTTCTTCACAGATACCTTGTTTCTGTCTTGGCTTGTTTTTTAGAAACACGTGGCTATATAATTTTTTTTAATGAAATTTTTATCTGTTTCTTATTTCAACTCTGTTTGTTTCCCTAGATTAATTCAGTGTACAGTTTTAGTGGTTGTCTTGGCAGTCTACAGCTCAACGGAAAGCCAGTCACTTCTCCGTCACAGACCTTCAGTGTAACACCTTGTTTTGAAGGACCATCAGAAGAAGGAACCTATTTTTCATCAGAAGGGGGATACATTATACTTGGTAATGAGTCGTTCTTGTGCTATTAGTGGTGGTGGTTAAACCTTTAGATAAATGCCTATGGTTACTGATGCAAAGAGATGGAAAAATATATATTTTGGGCTAGCCTTTTTTTTAATTACTCAGGGTATTCTGTTATATTCCTGGCATATAGTGGACTAAATTTCCAAACAACTTTGCATTACTTAAAGGCAGAAATTCTTACATAGTATAATCAGTATTGTCATTCTGCTGGTTTCCTGATCAGAACATAAATTCTCGAAACCTAATGCTCTCCATATGTATAAAGACAATTAAACCCCAGAATGCCAGTTAAAATATTGGCTTGAATTCTGCGTTATAGTCCCAATATTTGGGAGGACAGCATTAGATTAAGGAAGAAATTATTAACACAATACTATAATATTACCTTAGCTCAAATAGGGGAGATGCAAATTATCACTAAACATTATTAGGTATACAATGGCTTATTGGATAAAGCCATCCCAAGACTATGTACTGGGTATTGCCTTATTAACTCAAGTTAACCATCAACAGATTACAAATTGAGAATCTGCTAAGTACCGGTATATGAAAGCAAGAATTATACAGCCTATCTAAAAGAAGCTACCTGAAATAAGAATTTTAGAATAGCATAATATTGAAGAATTGCATAGTCACTGAAATTTTAAAAACACTTTCAAATTTCCAAAGTTAAGAGAGATTAACAGGATCTTTATTGTTTCATCTTCTACAGCATGTGAATAATTTCACAAGTCAACTTTAAATAAAACATTTTGTGACTTTTTCTTGCAGATGAATCATTTAGCTTGGGCCTGAAATTTGAAGTTGTTTTTGAAGTCCGCCCTAGGCACCGTTCTGGAATACTTATGCATGCACATAATGTAAATGGAGAGTTCCTGAACATACATATGAAACAGGGACAGGTATGAGAAAGGGCCAACCACTCCTATTTTTACATTCTGATTTTTCAAAACCAGATGGTCCACCTTTTTGTGAAGCACCTTGTGCTCCTTACTTTTAATATGAGCAAAGTTCCAATTTCTGAAATAAGTAATATTATTTATCAAGTGATCATTTTTACATGTTCCAAAAATATCTGCTCAGTTGAAACATGTGTGGATAGTAGAGGATTTTAAAAACTAAGTGGAACTAAGGGGGGAGGAACCCATAGACTTTTCAAGATAAAATAAATATATGTTTTTATGATAGCTTCAGCCTTAGATAAATGACCTCCCTCTTTTTAAAGATTTTATAACATAATGTATTTAGTGCTCATTGGTTCTGAGAATCAGCAAGCTTCCTATTGCACTTAAAAATAAATGTTGTAAATTGACTTGAAAGCTATAATAGTGCAGTTAATGTTAACTTAATAGGCATTCATAGAACACATTCACATTTCATTTTATCTCTCTCTGACCTGTCCTACTATTATCTTAACTCTAATCAGTCTTTGGGGGAAAAAAAACCCTGTCTGGATTAAAAAACTATCTCCCATTCTATCGGGCTTCTCCTTTTAAGAAGTCCATCATTTTGCAGTAATTTTACCATCCAGCCCCACCCCATCTCCAAAATAAGATGATGTCTACTTCTATCTTCCAGAAACTGTTGACAGTCAGTACTCACCATAAGGCAAGTTAGCAGTGCAGATGTGTTTAGCATAGTATGCTGTTTCCCCAAAGCTGCTTTTCACTTATGGGAAAGGCCAGCTACTGGGAGAAGTCAAGAAGAGCAAACTGGTACATACAGATAAATGTACTGGAATGGCCAGAAGACCTTTGCAATGTAACCCTAAATCAAGCCAGAGAGAAATAAAACAGTGGGTCTAAAGTTTTTGCCGAGCGTAGTTCCACTTTTCCAACCGCAACCTTTCCAGATATAGCAGAACTACAAAAATTCCCTAATCGGGGTAGTTCAGGAAATTCTAGTCATGGCTCACCTGGAAGATGCAATTTTGAAATGAACCAGTATGTGGGTGGTTAGATTGCTGGACTTTTCAACCTATCATGCTTATGTAACACTTTCTTCCATTTCATCTCATGCTTATTAAGTAACACTATCTGTTGGGTACATTTTACCTCGAATAATTTCAAATTTGATAGTTAAATGCATAATCTCTAATAAGCACATTTTAAAGTTTTTTCTTACTTTTTTTCCTTATTAACTAATTACATTAGAACAAATAATGTACTGTACTGTATAACATGTATTATAAATACAGGATATTATGTGCTGTATAACATACTGTTCAGGTTTTGATAATATAATCATAATCCTACCTATCCAACAATTGCTGAATTCAATAGGCCCTTCTCCACTCAAATTGCATATATAATTGCATGTAAAATGGGTAAGAAGTAAACCAGCCTTCCTTATCTGAGCACCAAAGCATAGGAGAAGAATCTTACATTTCTATCTAAAAGCCTTGAGGCTGGTGAAAAACATTTTGTTTTAAAAAAAATTAGATAATGTTAAGATTCTAACGCTGAACTCAATCACTTTACCAGGTTATTGTGAAGCTAAACAATGGCATTAAAGATTTTTCAACTACAGTTATACCAAAGCAAAGTCTCTGTGATGGCAGATGGCACAGAATTGCAGGTGAGATACCACAAGTTCTGTAATAATGGTGATTGTGGGTTATTTCTTTCGTTAAAACCATCTAAGATATTGAAGAAGCCTTAGCCAGAGCAGTTGGTATTTTCAAAACCTTTTTTTAATCTGGTGGCTTGGGATATGAAAATACCTTATTATTCTCTTCTGTTTTGCATAATAGTTATTAGAGACGCTAATGTAATACAACTGGATGTTGATTCAGAAGTGAATCATGTGGTGGGACCATTAAACCCAAGAGCAATTGACCACAGAGAGCCGGTATTTGTTGGAGGAGTACCAGGTAAGATTATTATCACTTTATTTTTAAAAAATTAAGAAAATAAACTATTGGTGTTTATTTGGATTTATTAGCCAACCAGTTCCAATGAACACTTTAAACCATAAAAGTGATGTCATATTGACTTTCCAAACACTACACAAAACTATTGCTTTGTTTTAAGGCTATATAATTACCAACAGAAAAGATGGGCATTATTGAGAACTGGTGTTTAATGTAACTTTTCTTTGATAAAGCAGAGTACTTTATAAACATGTACTGTAAGAACATTTATTTCTTATGTCCAAAGAGATTGATACTATCAGATGCTTAATCATTAATGCTCTAATCATTTTAATTTTTTATGATTTAGGTTTTGAATTATCTTTATGATTAATTTCCCACATGTACTGGATGTATGTAAAGATATATCAATGTGCCTTGAATATTCATTAATACCATTAAATAATTAAATATGCTAATAGAATCTTTGACATAATTCATCACAAGGGAAAATCAGAAGCCAACAATCTTATAAACAATAAAATCCCAAAATCTCCTACCTACCAAATCTGCTAAGAGCCGTGGTGGCGCAGCGATTAGAATGCAGTATTGCAGGCTAATTCTGCCCACTGCCAGTGTGATCCTGACTGGCTCAAGGTTGATTCAGTCTTCCATGTTTCCGATAAAATGAGGACTCAGATTGTTGGGGGCCATATGCTGACTCTGTAAATTGCTTAGAGAGGTCTATAAAGCGCTATGAAGTAGTATATAAGTGTAATTGCTATAAGTATTAAGTGCTATTTTAAAAGAACCATGTTTATCGTATTTCCATCCATTTGAGTAGGAGTCTCCTGATCTTGAGTTTTTTATGAAATTTCTGGAGAAGATAGACTACTACTTTCTCTCAAATCCTCTTCCTAACGCTTTTCTCCAGATCCAATCAACAACCTTCTTTTCTTTAATTAGCTTCAGAATGTCTAATACTTTTTAAATGAGTTGAATTTACTAAAAAAAATTAAAACCCCACAGAAGTGCTACTAAGCTGAGCTTAGAGTAGAAGTGGTACTAAGTGTATGTTAAAAGTTTCATATTATGGTTAAAGCCATTCTAAGCCTGTACTTGCATTTAGATACCGTAATGTCACTTGTGAACAATTTGTGGCTAATGTTTTTAATTTCCTCACAGAAGCTTTCCTGACATTCAGCCTGACCACACGTAATTCCTTTACTGGATGCATCCGTAACTTTATGATTGATGAAAGGCCGGTGATTTTCAGTAAGGCAGCTTTGGTCAGTGGCGCTGTGAGCATCAATGTATGTCCTGCTGAGTGACAGGCTGGTACTACAATGATATATACAGCACTGAAGAAGCAGCAGAAGCTGTGCAGGGTTCAATTTTCAGTATCAGAAGAATTAAAACATATCACTCATTTTAAATACATGATAACATAACAGCATAAAGCTTGCAATCATTAGGAAAGCTTCAAACACTTTTTTTTTGGGGGGGATACAGATTCCTAACCTGTACTAGGGGAAAAAAAACACCTCTGCGGTGTTCTAACTGGGGAATGAAAGTGATCAACCCAGTGGGAAGAAATGTAAATCTACTACTGCAGTGGTCCCCAACCTTTTTTGTACCACGGACCGGTACTGGCATCACAAAATGATCCAAGGACCAGTACCGGTATCAGCACGCACGACCAAGGCAAGGCGAGCCGAGCGACCGGCCAGCCAGCCGTCCCCCGCTTCTCCCCGCCACCTTCAACTCCTCCTTTGCACCTTCTCGCAGTCGATGGGCTTTTCGGACTCTTTCTTAATCTCCTCCTGAGTAACGCAAGACTCCACTGCCATCGGGACGGCTCTTCGTTCGAAGCTGCCCCTTCGACGAAACTAAGGCGGGAGGATTCCTTCAGCACCCAAACGCCGCTTTCCATCCAACCAACGACTGACAAGCTCACCCGGAAGCACTTTCTCAAGCGCCGTCGAAACAAGATGGCAGCGCCCAAAGTAGGCGGCTCGGTACAAAATGATCCATGGATCAGTACCGGTCCAGGGCCCGGTGGTTGGGGACCCCTGCACTACTGTACAGTAATGGTCACAAGCATGCCTGACTGCATTTGTCAGCATTTCAGGAGCAAATGACTTAGCAACTCTGGTTTTCAGCTTCAATCCACTAGAAATCATTTTATTCTCCCATCAGAAGTTTAATAATAAGCCGCTGTTGGAATGTCCAGATGCTGTGTCTTGGGATAAGCTACTTCTGTTCATGGTGTGCTTTGCTTCATGTATCTTACAGAATAAACTATATAAAGACATGTTTCACTAAAACAGTATCTTCTGAGTTTCCTTTTCCTATACTTTTTTGTTCAATTATGGTAAAGTAGTATGGGTTTTGTTCAATTTCCAAAACCCAGTAAAATCCCACACATTTTAAAATTATTATAATCTGCTTTTACACATAACAAATAAATCGATCCATTATTAGCAAAAGTGAATATTTTATGTATCTGTTACTTATTTATATATCTATTTACGCTACACAATTGTAACTTTACTGGTAATTGTAAGAAAATCAGATTTTCACCTATGAAAAACAAGTAATATATTCATTATTTAAAGTAATTTTATGGGGAAAGGTGGTATTTAACTATATCCAACTCCCATTTTAACATTTTTCTCATATAATAGTCAATCTTGACAATAAATACATATTAAACTGTGTGCTTTTAAAACTAATTAAATGTTCCAAATTCCAAATTCCAGACTTAGTCTAAATTTATCATTCATTCATTCATTCATTCATTTTTATACAGTGAAATTAAAAACCATACCAGTTGACATAAGAACATTTTTAAAAAAAATATTAAATGTGAAAGAAACAAATAAACTGGTTGTTCTATAAAAAATTATGGCACAGGCATTTGTTTGTAATGCTGTAGGAAGAAAAATCCGGTCCATTTCCAAGCCAGGAGAAAGACACAGGAGCCAATGAATTTAGAGGCAGGCTGCAGGAAAAGACGTGTCTCCATTTATTTTGGAATCAGAAGCAAAGTGACTCAGCATAGGTTCTGGGACAGCTGACAACCTGGCATGGGTAGTAGTGATTTTTATACCCTTTTTGACCTTTGAAATTGAGATGCCTGGTGGGATTATTTGATTAGATTAGATTAGATTAGATTAGATTAGATTTTGTATTTCAATTGTCCCTATTTGGTTTCCTGGGTGGTGATCAGGGTCAAGGCTAGCCTTGGGGAAAGATGGGGAATGTAAATTCTGTGTAGTTTTGCGTTTACTACTTAATCCTTAATCCTGTCAATTCAGCCTGTCCCAGTCTTCTAATTGGGAGTTACTTGAGGCCATTCTGTCTGGGAGGCACCAATTGCTTTAGCTTCTATGGATGGTTTTTCTTTGCCTTCTCTGAGGGCATGGAAATAAAGGGGGGTGTCTTATGATTCTTCCTACAATACTTAATATTAAACCAAAAGTAACCCCTCATTATTCTTGGAATTAGTCGTCCTAAATGTGAATTCAGATTGTCAATAAATATTTATCTACAATCTCTTGCAGTTAAAAACTTCTTCCGACACATAACAGGCTCAGACTGTTATGATTGAGGTAATTGAGGCAGAATATAGGATGCATGCATACACACAGAATTACAGACAAATACTAGGGACAAGTGAGCTTCCACCAAAAAGTATCTTTGGCTGGAATTTCAAATTTCCAAATTTCCTTTATGTAGAACTAATACAGAACAGATACGTGTGTGTGTGTGTGTGTGTGTGTGTATTTAAGACTGCTAGCACTTCTATATTGTCACAATTTTTACTCCTCAGTATTTCCAAAGGTTAACATCTTCTGTTCTGCTAGCTTGCAGAGAACCCAAGTCTGCCTCCAGCAGACTAATACAATAATCAGCCCTTATTGCTTAAATTACTGCAGTTCAACATATAATAAAAATACTAACAATCCCAAATTACATGAAAGAGAAATAAAACAAATCCCAGACACCAGCTAACATATTTTATTGTAGTTCATATGCAAACTGCTTTTTAAAAAAAATATGGAATAGTTTATATCATGGGAAAAAGCTTTCCACCTGTTCTGAAGCCTTTGCTTCTAAGGTTAAAATTCTCAAGCTATGAAGCCAAAATGACAGTATGTAACATTTTTGCAAGCAAGTACATTCCCAGTATTACTAATTATATTGCTATAGCTCTGAGAAAGGGACAGATACATCCTAAGTGATACTGAAGCTCTGGGAAAACAAGCAGCATGAGGCAAAAGTTCTCCCCAATGGGAAAATGAACCAATATGTCTACAGCATTGGGGTAAAATACCATTTTCGCTCCACTTTCAGATACACTGGTATCAAAATAGGGGGAAGATTACTCTGCTCTTGAATACCAACAACATTCAGTGAAAATTGGGATCCAGAGCCAAATTTGAACTGATACAAACATCAGGTACAAGTTGTTTATGAATCACTTGCCAGATGCCCATAAGCAAAAAGAAGGCATATGGAAGTACTCTTATAAAAATAATAAACTATTACTAAATAAAACATCAATTCTTAGATTTTATAGAATTTGCACAGTCATGGCAAGTTAATGAATATGTTTCTTGATGGAATATTCTTTGCAAGAATATAAAAGGTCAGGTCTCTTTTGATAAAGCAGAATATGCAATCAAGTTTTCCTTCTGCTTCATGTGCATTTTACCATCAGCATGGGAATAACCGTCAGTGATAAACTTATTTATCAGCCTTAAAATAAGTAGAGGAAAAATTACAACCAATAAATGATTTCTAGCATTTGAAGGTCAACATATCTACTAAATGAATAACAGCAAGTCAGAGGAATTCCACTTTTTTGAATAAATAAACCATTTTCCATTTCCTATCCTTACAGTAAACCATTTTCATTATAAATGGTATTTTCAGCTGTTTGTGAGAAATCTGGATACCTGATTGTTAAATTGTGTCTTGATTATAGTATTGTGGATATTCTGATTGTATATTATTCAACTCACCTGCACTTATAATGCCCTAATGTCATCAGATTATATTACTACCCAAGTCACCTTTTATTTCCTTACTTTATTCCAACTGAGAGGCAATTTTATAAAAAATAATCTGAATCTGCTACCCAAATTTCTATTGCCCTAAAAACCACAGAATCTTTTTTTTTCTTTGAGGTAGAAGCATTAATTTATAGTAACACAAGCTACTACACAGCCACAATCGCATATCAGACTGGATTTGTATTTTTGACAAACAACATATCACACAGTAGGAAAATGGCAATACTGTCATAGTTAATGAGTCTTGAAGGAAAGAAACAAATTTAAAAAGTGGTATTGATATTTTTGCAGGGCCATCCGGTCTTTACTTCATTGAATGCATACCTTGGTTTACCTCCCTATTCTCAGAGCAACCTGGGCTCCCCAACACCCCCAGTCCATGGCCACTACTGTGGGTTGAGCCATTTGGAACCAGGCTGCGGAAGTAGTGGGCACACATATCCCCACTTGCATGAGTAGTGGGCAAGAACATACACATGTGCTCCATTTGCACATGGAACTGTGAGCATGCGTGTGCTTGACTGCCGTTCATGCGGAACCCTCCCCTTGTCCACAAAGCTGGAAATATTAGGGAACTATGAATTAGATTATCTTGGCTTTACAAAATCATTGTCAAAAATCATGTTCAGTTCTTAATTATATTCTTCTTATATTCTTTATTATGACATTATGACAATATTTGGTTTGAACTGAAAATTAATACAAGTTTAGAACATTTAGTATTAAAAACAGAGAAGAGAGATGAGCAATCAAAATTCTTAGAGTGGCACAATAATGTAATAATGTTTTCAGTGGAGGAACAGGACAAAAGACCATCCTAGCATATTCCTGGTTTCAGACCTTAAATTGCACATTCAATGGCCAGCTGCTAAACAGGCTAGAGCAGCTTAATTCAGTGTGAGTGCACCTATTTGAAGATTATGATACAGACTCATCCTTTTCTTATATTCAACTCAGATTAATTTACTACCTTGGCAAATGGCAGCATGTTACTAATCAAGTCTTGGCTCAGAAAAGTCAGTCAGGCCAAATTCTGATTTACAGAAAACACCTTAATGGAACACAAGTTTTATATGCTAAATATTCATTCATTAAACAAATAGCAAAACCCCCAAACCACACAACAGGAAGAAACCAATAGTAAGCCATATTGTTTTAATATCTTACTTTTTAATAGGTTTTTTGAAAGTGGAGATTTCAGCTGTTTTTTCTGTTTTGTCCTAATCATGAAATCATTGAAATCTAGGAAACAATTACAATGTATTTCATTTACCAGTATTAATAATTGGGGATTTTTTAATGTTAGAAAAACAATCCAACATTTCTCAGTCGAAACAATGAATTGAGAAGCCACAAAAATCCATATCCAGTGATAATATGAAATGTTTCACAGGAATATAAACATATATACAGACATACCTTGTTTCACTGTATTGCATTTTGCAGGAATTGCACTTTTTTTACAAACCCCTCCACCTGCAAAAAGCTCATGACTGGCTGAAATTTCAAATGCTTAACCTTTTTTAACAAGAGTATTTTTAATTAAGCTAAGCACATTATACATTTAATAGACATTTAATAGCACAGTGTAAACCTAATTTTTATATACACTGGGAAATCACAAAAAAGTGACTGCTATATTGTAATGTTCGCCACTTATTGCACTGGTCTTAAAACAAACCACTGTCTCTTGAGGAAAGTAAGTGTTACAATTTAAATAGTAAAATGAGGACTTATATAGTCTAGCAAGCATAAAAAATTCTCTAGCTCTATGATCTATTTCCTCTCAGAATACTGTACAGGTAGTCCTCGACTTACAAGTTTGTTTAGTGACCCACCCAGTTACAACAGCACTGAAAAGTGTGACTTAGGACCGTTTTTTTCAGTTACCTTTCCAGCATCCACATCATCATGTGATCAAAATTCAGATGCTTGGAAACTGGTTTATATTATAGACTGTTGCTGTGTCCCAAGCTCATGACTTTCTGACAAGCAAAGCCAATGGGGAAGCCAGATTCACTTAACAATGGGGTTACTAACTTATGGACTGAAGTGATCCACTTAATAACTGTGGCAAGAAAATGGAGCAAAGGTCACTTAGCAAATCTCTCACTTAACAAAAGAAATGTTGGACTCAATAGTGGTCTTAAATTGAGGACTATCCTCTCCTTTTACGTGTTTCAGCTTAAAGAGTGTTTCCCAAAGGGGGGCGAGGGCGAGACGGGCTCCAATGTCCATTTCCACAGAGCGCTGGGCACTTCCACTTAGGTACATAACACTTGCTTATGTGAAGTCATATGAATTATATAATGAATTAGGAGAGTTGACAATCGGAATGAATCAGAAGATATATATATATATATATATATCTTCTCTTTTTCCTACGAGTCGTGCCGGTCACCCTCCTGAAGAACCAAACGAGCGACAAACCTCTCCGAAATAACCCGACATTACCGCCAGCGGGAACAGTTCAAAAAACCGCTCTAACCGGTGAAAAGACCTCAGCGCATGCGCCCCAAAGCAAACCGTTCCATCCTCCCACTCCACAGCAAACGATCACACCCGCCGTATCCGTTGGTTCGCGCGTGCTCGAGCGTCCAATCAGCAAGAGGGGAGAGTCCGCGTTCCCGCCCTGAAGCCGCTTCCAAACGGAGCGGCGAGAGTAGGGAGGGTTGTGGCGGGGGGGGAGGGGGGAAAGGACTATCTTTCAGGCGCGACCTGCGTGAGAACGAGACCGGCGCGAGCAAGTTATGACGCAGTCCGTAGTAGTCCAGGGTGAGCGCGCGCGTCATTCTCAGTCCCTCTTATTATTATTATTTTTTCCTGTACTTTTTTTCCTCCCTATTGTTCCATGGCGGATGCCTCCCTCCACTCTTGTTTCCTTTTTCCTCTCTCCCAATACAGTGGGTCAATGCGGAAACCAAATAGGCTGCCGCTTTTGGGATTTGGCGTTACGGGAACACGCGACTGTTAACAAGGTAACAAGCCCCGCCTCTTTTTAAAAAAAACGCGGCGTGCCCACTAGTGTGAGTGCATGCGTAGTTATGCTGCTCAAAGGTTCCTTGTTCACCCGCTTCCTTTCTCATTGGTTTTTTTTTTTTTTTAAAGGGAGGGGTCTTTACTTCTTTGTTTTGCCATTGTGGCCCATCCGCATACTACCACAGCAAACAGGGTACCGAGTCAGAACGCGGCAACGAAGATTTCCCTCCTTTGTTAGCGAGGTG
Source organism: Notechis scutatus (assembly GCF_049901735.1). NCBI lineage: Eukaryota > Metazoa > Chordata > Lepidosauria > Squamata > Elapidae > Notechis > Notechis scutatus. The sequence continues at coordinate 103,887,945 of NC_142009.1, forward strand.
ATTTCCGTCATCACCATCATTTGTACCGCCAGGGTGAGGCGCTACAGCCTTGTGTTCTCGCCGACTGGTTGCTGTGGTTACTGTCCCTCTTGGCGTTCTGTTGCCATGGCTACAATTCCAATGATGTCTGGGATTCCCGGCAAGCTGTCACGTGGAGTGACTCCAGTAAAATCCATCGACCCCTTTTATATTTTAAGATCGGATTGGACGCCTTTTTCTTCCTTGATTCACGTGGCTCCGCACGGATATGCCCCTTCGGTTATTGATGAATTCTGTACCTTCAAGTACTTTCAGCTTCAAGCAACCAGACGTTCTCCACGTTTATCTATCTCACGTCTCCAGAGGTCCCCAAACTTGGCAACTTTAAGACTTATGGACTTCAACTCCCAGAATTCTCCAGCCAGCTATGTTGGCTGGAGAATTCTGGGAGTTGAAGTCCACAAGTCTTAAAGTTGCCAAGTTTGGAGACCTCTGGTCTATCTGATCCTTCAGGTCTTCCAATGATGCACTCATCACCTCTAAAGCAGAGTCCCTCCACCTCATTGCTGGTCTTCTCTTTCCACCCTCCTTTCTTATCCTTTTCTAGAGAGCGAGATCTTCGCATAATTTGAACTTGATTTTGTGTGCCTCAAATAAGAACTCTGGGCTGTTTTGTTCGGTGATCCATTGCTTGGTTTTATTGTGTGACCACAGAATATTCTCAGGCAGAATGGGACAACTTGCCTCAGCCTACTCACGACAGCCAACTTGCCACAGGACAACTTCAATTTAATTGTTTAAAATAGTTTTAAAATATTTTAATTTTTGTCATTCACATTTCATTTTGTCCCTCTTGGCATCCTTTCTTTAGTGATTCAAATCCACTATTTCTTCAATATTTGTGACTCTTGCCCTGCAGTGAGTTGGCCATGGCAAATTAGCTGTGACAAGTTGGCTGTGGGCAAATGGTTGTAGACCCATTCTCAGGAGTCTTCTCCAACACCAAAGTTCAAAATACACACTTTTTTGTCCCATGCTATTTACTAAAAGCAAGTATACACATTACAGTTTCCTTGGGGGTGCTTTTTTGTTAACCTGCAGCGAAAAGCTGAAGAAACCATCCCTAAATGGAAAAAAGGAAAACAAATCAGGTTCCATTATATCTGATTTGAAGGTCAGAATGGGAGGTTGAACTTATATAAATGAAAGGATAGGCTATACTCGGAAGCATTCTGTATGAACTAGATCTAAAAAAATTTTTAAAAAAATGTTAAAATCTATAGCAAGCCTAGCCATTATAGAATAAGCTGTAATTCAAAAAAAGCTTATGCTTTTAACTTTTTTTCAGTTTGAAAAGGTACTACAAAACTCATTGTTTTTCATTATTTTAATTAAAAGTATTATAATCCAGATTTGTTGGGTTATTACAGTTATTTTATTTGTTTCTGAATAGTAGTGGTTATTTGTCCTTTTTTATTTCTTCATACAGTTATTAACATGAATTTTACTATATGATTTTGAGAGATTAGTGTTCGGTATGTTTTGAACCTGCTTACAAACTTGCCTGTCAAAAAATCCAAAGCCATCTTGCAGACTTGTAGTTGAAATAACTTAGAGGAGAATAATCTGTACAAGAAAACAAGATAAATGCATCATGTATTCTTTGAATCACATCAATGGCTTTTGAAATACAATACGGAGTATACTCTCGAAAAGTTATTTTTAAATATTTGTGCTAGAATTTATAGCGCAGGTCCAAATTCAGTTTTGATTTGAAGTATTTTTTATTATTTTAGAAAGGACTTTATGATGAAGCATTAAGCAGTTTCTTTAGAAATGTGAACACTAGGTAAGTTTCTTTGGGAAGTAATATGTTGATTGAGACACTTGGTTTTAAAACTGTTCTGTATAGGTTGAGAGATTTTTTGTATTAGGCTTTGCATTGCTGAAAGTTAGCATTTTCTTCTATCTTATGAAAGATAAATGTCTTGCATTAATGGTATGACTTTATCGTTCACTGTATGTCATTGATGCTGTATAAGTAATCTGCTTTGTTATAATCCTGTAAGTGAGCAATTTAATGGGGGTTAATTAGGAGAGTATAGAATTGAAGCTTATATCTCTTAATGGCTGGATATGGGAAATTAAATCGAAGTGGGTAGGTTGTGTTGTGATATTCATGTCAACTTGTTGCAGACTTAGAATAAGTTTCTTTGTAAATTGTCACTTAGATGAGATCTGTGGTGTAGAAATATATTTAATTAAATATTACACCATTGTGATAACTTAACTTACTCTGGCTGTGCCATAATTCTAAACATAATTGTTTAGAATAATATAGTTCTGGGTTTTTTTGTCTCTGGGCTATTAGGTCATAAATTGGCAGCAAACCTTTGGGTGGATAGAGAGGATATTAACTGTTCATCCAATTTTTTGTAACTCTTAATTTCACTTGCTATCCTGCATAGCCTGAACAAAAAGCTATTTCCAAGCCAGAGCTCCATTGCCTGCATGGTATAGTTGTATCTTTCTGGCTTGCTAATATATTGACCTGGTACAACTCCACCACTTTATTAAGTTGCACTAAAAAAAACACCTTATTTGGCCGGCTTTTTACCTTCATGATAAGTACTGTAGGAAGATAGTGCTGATAATATTATAGTCTTCCAATGTTATCTAAGTATTTGATATCCTGCAAAAAGTGTTACATATGCCAAGCATTTTTTTCTTTTTTAATATTTATATTTCTCTTGTTTCTTTATTTTGCATTAGGAAAAGTATTTTTCAGTTTTTATGTGTCTATGTTTTTCTTTTATAAAATGAATGTGATGTCACCTGCAAAGCCAGGCTGATCTTTATCCATGATTATAACTAACTGACTTCTGGTTTTTCTAGAACAGATGGTGACAATGCTGACATTTCCAGAGGAAAAATCTGTTCCTTAAAAGCACGTGTAAGAGGAGAAAATATTTAATTTAACTCTTTCTTTTGCTTTGTAGACTATACTGTAAAATGTTCCCAATTTGGAAAGTTTTATTTTCAAACATATTTACCCTGTAACTATTGAAATAATATTTACCTGATTGGTTAGACAGGTGAGGTCTTTGTGCCATTCAGCTTTATGTTTTGTAAAACTCTATAATATCTGCTCATATTTTGCCCCCATTTTCAAATACATAAAGAGGGAAAGCAATGGTATATACTAGTTTCTTTGAAAAGTGAACTATTAGAAGGAACTTTACTGTGCATGTTATAATTTATTTCTCACACATGCAGTACATACACACAGTATAGGAAAAACAAATTTTGTTTAATAAATGTATTGTGAATATAATCTGAATAAGAAATTTTAAAAATGAAAACTAACATTTTTGCAGATAGATTACACAGAAAAATCTGCCTGCACAGATGCTTCTCTTAATGAAAAAATGAATTTATGGTTGTTGAATAACTTTCCCCTTTTTATATTCAACTGTCAGAAAGGGTTGATATATACTAGTATCAAGATTATTTTCCTGAACTGTTTTGCTGCAGAAGTATTCTTGGCTTGAATATCATTATTAAAACTACAAAGTTTAATCAGAGTTACTTCAAAAAAAACTTATGCTGGAGCTTAGAAAATATGTTTGTTGAGATAAGATCATAAGATCCAATTACCTAACACATAACGACAAGTATTAGTTTAATAAAAGCATATCTTAGTATAAAAGTTATATTTAATGGTTTGTATGTAAATGTTTGTGTACATTTAATCCTGGAGCTATATGATAATTAAAAATTAGGGTACATTTTTCTGGAGTCAGTTTTTGAAAATTAAAAGTATGTGAAAATTAAGTAAAGCAGATAACTACTTTATTTTTATGTCCTGTTTTTAAAAATCGGTTGGGTAAATTATTTTTAATCTATTCCCTAAGGCTCTACTGATTGACATGGAAGAAGGTGTAGTGAATGAAATTCTTCAGGGGCCATTAAGAGAGGTGTTTGATAGCAAACAGCTGATCACAGATGTTTCTGGCTCAGGGAACAATTGGTAAGAGTAAATTCAGTTTCATAAATATGTTCAACCAAATTCTCTTTGAAAATCTTCAAATGCAATAGAAATTTTAAGAACTATTTTTTCTATCTTTTGCACTTACTGTAATCCCTGAAAGAAGGATATTAAGATGAATATTTAAATCCCAAAATTATAATTGTTTTGCCAAATATCTCATATCCCCTGTTTTCATGCTTCCATAAATAGATATTTCATTTTTTTTTGGCATTTAATTATATTGATCTATTCATTGTATACTTTGTATCCTGATTTTCAGAATAGAAACATTTATATGATGGCTTAGACTTGTTCCAATAGGACAGTTGGTTGTAAATAGCACTTGAGGAGAGAAAACCATCCAGATGACACAAAAGCAGTTTGTTTGCCTGCCTTTTGAAATAACTCTCTTAGGACAGTTTGTAATAGCTGGTTTTGTGGTGAGGGGGAATCCAGCTGGTCCAAATTCTCCTATCAGGCACATACTCATCTGTTCCTAACTGCTGCTGCTTCATTTCATTCAGTCATTTAAGAACAAATTGGAGCAGCTAACCAAAGAGAATGACAGAAGAGAATTTAGACCTTTAAGTCCCCCCCCCATCCCAATTTCATACAGATGCTCTTAAGAGAGATTTCAAATTATGTAGAAGGTATGTACAGGTAGTTCTTGACTTATAGCCACAATCATTTTAAATTGCCCATGAAGACTAGAAGGATGTGGACAGGGATGGGATCCTATCAGCATAACAACTGGTTCGGTGAGCAGTAACCATCTCCTGCTGACACGCGGCACTCAGCTATGCAGCGCAAAGCAACTAAGGTTGGTTTAGCAGGGAATAAAGGACAGCCCAGAGCCTGGGCAGGCGGGTGGGTCCAACTGAAGAAAAGAAGATCTTCGGAGCGAACCAGTTCGGTGTCAGCTGCTCTTTGGAGCTACCAGTAATATAGAACCGGGCCGAACCAGTAGAATTCCACCTCTGGATGTGGATGAAGAGTGGTTTATTGGTGTCAGTTTAATTTGTTTCATGCTGGGTTTTTTATTATTGCAATTATTTTTTTGTCTTCATGGTGGCAAAGAATGTCCTTAAACAGACAGAACACTTTGCCCTTTCTGTCTAGGTCAACCGGCTTTTGCCTTTGCTAGCTGTGGAATGGGAAAAGCGAACCAGTGGGACCAAAAGAGAAGGGTCTAAGAGGCCTGCTTCCATTTATCATATGGCCTGTGCTTAAATTAGACATTAATGCATATGAGCTCAAAAGATGGCATGTTAATATTAGCACTAAAATAGAAGGGTAGCATATTAAAAATCTCCTATTTTCAGGGCTGTGGGTCACAATGTGTATGGATGTCAGTACCGAGAGCATATTGTTGAAAAATTGAGGAAAACTGCAGAGTACTGTGACTGTCTGCAATGCTTCTTTGTTATTCATTCAATGGGAGGAGGTAAGTATTGCTTTAGTCCTAGACATATAGCCATGTCAGGTGACATGAAAGAAAACTTGGCACATAGTGTTATATCCAATAAGAAATTTCTATTTGGTTGGAAATTGGAAAGAAATTTCTGACTTCTGAGAGCTGAATCCAGCATCATAGTTGTTTTTCTGTTTCCTGTGAGGCAACATTTTTCCAGGTTCCTTTCATTTCCACCTTGCTGGTCATATTAGAAATGCTGTCACATTGGGCAAAATACACCAATTGTTTACAAAAAATCTGTAAAAACTGAATGAAGTAATTAAAAAGTTTACTACATTGAAAACAGATGTTTAAAATAAGTAATATCTTGCAATGTTTCATTGGCCTCAAAAGATATATTCATTAAAATTATTAGTGGATCTCAGTGGAATTTTTTTTAATTACATTTTTCTTTATGTTTATCTACTTTACAAAAATCATGTTGCTGTTAGCTTACGGTACTTTTGAGTTTTTTGATATATACTGGTATGAGAGTTCTTGCATTTCATAATGCCATTGTCTACGACATTTTCTCATAGGTTTTCCAATAGCTGTTGCCTGAGATAAATTGTATACAAATTGATTTTGAATTTTTAAAAAAATTCTTATAATTTGTAAAACAGGTCATTTGTCATTGTAGTTATTTCCTTATTTCTTCTAGGAACAGGATCTGGTCTTGGTACATTTTTACTAACAGTGCTCGAAGATGAATTTCCAGAAGTGTATAGATTTGTGACTTCAGTTTATCCATCTCGTGAAGATGATGTCATCACATCTCCATATAACAGTGTATTGGCTATGAAGGAACTCAGTGAGCATGCTGACTGTGTGTTACCAATTGAAAATGAGGTAAGCATTTGTCAGGGCCTGAGAATTTACATTAGAAGGGTAGTTCTTTTCCATCTTTAATACAAACTTCACAGTACAAATGCTGAACTGATAGTTCTGCATGTTTTTTCCATTGTAGAATTATTGTGAGTCAAGTCCAATGACACCTTTGTTTTTTAAAGTGAACAGAAAATATATTTTTGCACTTTTAATAAAAACAAAATATTTTCTAATTAAACAATATGAATGAATGTATACGTGTGTGTGTGTGTGTGTGTGTGTATCTCTGTGTATGTATGTGTGGATGGATGGATGGATGGATGGATGGATGGATAGATAGATAGATAGATAGATAGATAGATAGATAGATAGATAAGTCTGATTATATATACTGTGATTTCTCTTTAGATTGTGTAAAATTTTCACCTTTCATGTGTATATTATTGTATGCCTATATGAATATATATTTTTTCTTCACTTAATAGGAATTAAAGATTTTGCTTGGTTCTCTGCATTGATTTAGCATGTATTTGGATGTTAAATTTGTGAAGCATTTTGCAACTTTTTAATTTAAAAATTACTTTATAATTACTTTTAATAACAACAATATTGTTTATGGATATGTCCAATCATTAGGAGCCCAGGGCAGTGTAAATTGTATTCTCCTGTTCACATTTCCATTGTGAATTGGACTGAGTGATATTGACAATCGACAATCACATATTGAACATCCATGACAGAGCATGCACCTTGTCTTGGATTTTTCCTCTTCCTAATCCAACTCCGTAATTGAAAGCACTGTTTAGAATATTATAAGCTCTACCCATTTCATGGAGCTACTCTAAGATTAATTAAATCTATCATTCTATTATAAAATCCAGTCCATTGTAGTTTTGCTTATTTTGTCTTTTAAAGTTTAAATATATTTGAAACAAATTAGAAACATAAGGCTGCATTCCTGCATTGTGATGAACTTCTTTGAAAATTTCCTTCTCAATGGTTTTAATTAGAACTATACAATAATTTGCATAATATAAATGTTTTTCACTGGTTTTTTTTTCTTCCAAAGTCTTTATTTGACATAGTTAGTAAAATTAACCGGATGACCAACTCTGGAAAGCTAGGATCAACTGTAAAACAAAGCAGCTTGGTGACTTCGAGTGCAGGTGGAATAAAACATCTTCAAGAAAAACCTTTTGATGCTATGAACAACATTGTGGCTAACTTACTATTGAACCTGACCAGGTGAACTTTTAAGCTTTCTAATAAAAAATAAATTGTCTTTATACTAAAATACATTATCTTGTTGAAATAAAGCTTATGCATTTTCCTGCAGGACATGGTCACTAGCTTCTTTGCAAGTAGCCACCTCCTTAAAAAATTATGGGTGTTTTTGTTTTTTGGGGGAAGTTTAAAAGGCCAGGTGCTGGGAGTGGCAGAAGATTAAAATAAATAGTTGTAAAGATCCCGACCAGCACACTTGCTAAATTGAAAGGGTAAAATGCATTCTTTTGGTTGATGCTCTATTTGGCTTTGAGTGGAATGTTTAAAACTTTGTTTCTACGGCATTTCTGTATAATGGATAAACAGAGGTATAGCTTTGCAAAATATCAGCATATCCCTATGTAGAATTTCTATCAGCCTGGTTCTTGTAGTACGGGCAAAGTAACAGGATTTTTATTTTCCTTTTCTACCCTTCTGAAATAAGTATTATGATTAATCTATTGTTAAACTCAGAGTTATTAAAGCACTACATAACTTGGCAGAGAAGATCTGTAATCTTCTCAAGCAGGGAAAGAACTTTTTGATTTTATACAAGTTTTATATGTTATTTTCAGCTCTGCTAGATTTGAAGGATCTCTTAATATGGATCTTAATGAAATCAGCATGAACTTGGTTCCCTTTCCTCGACTTCATTATCTAGTTTCCAGTTTGACTCCTCTATATACTCTGGCTGATGTTAATGTGCCTTCTCGAAGGTGAGTATTGTTCCTAGAAAGGTAACTTGTCAAAAATAGCAATGTGCTTTGAAGACTCCCAACCCTTGGCTGCTTTATTTTTACATGTAAATGACAACTGTATACTAAGTTGAAAATGAATCCGCTTTGTAACATGCATAGGAAAAAATGAAACTTCTTTGCATCAAAGATCAGCAGTCTATATAAAATATAATTAAAAGAAAAAATAGTGCTTAGCCTTGTGTCAGGTGCTTGCTCATCTTCAGTTATGCTTTCCATTTCCATCCATTTTGTAGTTTTAAGCCTCTGGCATATTATTTGCTAACTGCACTGAGAAGATAAGCAACTGGCTTATCTTTCGTGTTATCCTTTTTGTGTATTGATATTATTACTGCTAGTTCTCAACCCTTTGTGATGTGAGCAGTTTGATTGATGTGTGTAAATAAGGATGCTAAAAATGGAAGAATTCATTTTCATTATTTCAGGTAATGTATAATTAAAACCTAGGACCTTTCTGACCTAAGGATTGTATTAGTTTAATTACATCTCTTCAGGAGACATGAGGCTTTCTGTTCACTTGACCAGAATCCTTACTGCTGTATTGACTGCGAATAAATCTGATTTTCTTTTCCTTTTCAGGAGGATTATATTGTTTTTTGAGATGCCATAGGATTTGTACCTGACCTTTTGGGAATGGGGGAATTGTAGGAAATAAAATTCACAAATATGTTCCTACTATTCGTACCTACAGTATTGTTTCTAAAAGCTTGCAACCAGAATATATACAAAATACGTATTTATCTTATTTGGCATATATTCTTAATACTGTTAAAACAATTCCTCTGTTTTTTAGGTTGGATCAAATGTTTTCTGATGCTTTTAGCAAAGAACACCAGCTGTTACGAGCTGATCCAAGACATAATTTGTACCTTGCTTGTGCCCTCTTAGTCAGAGGAAACGTACAAGTTTCAGATCTTCGTAGAAATATTGAACGGTTTGTACTAAAACTTATGTTCTCAAAAATTATTAACTGCTTTTTCAAAAGGCCAAAATATAGCATTTTTGAAATTATCTCTTTTTAATGCCCAGTTACACCTATGTTTGATTATATTGTTGAGAATACAGAAACATTTGGTAATTTAATATTACATTTTCTCTAACATAGAATTTGATGTACATGTAATGTAATGTTAATATCCTTATGTATATATCAAGCCCTGTGAGACTGTACAAAAAAACAAGAGTCACTTGGATTTCTAGAAATATCTTTATTGCTAGGAATATGTAAGAATCATAAAGTCTACAAAATCATTATGCTGTAGAATTTACATCTGCTGTATTAAGGCAGGCCTATTCTTTTTCTTGTGTTTCCACCACCACCATCTCCCTGGATTCAAAAATCTCTTGTAACAAAGCTGTTTTCTCCCTTAAGAGTCTTACTGCCTGTGTTCCCCAGATCTTTTAGGTATTCCATCACAATTCACTGTGGTTTAGAAACTAGCATACAGAATGTAAAATTCAGATTTAGCATCAATTTTTGACATGCACTTCCATTAAAAGGATAGTTAGAATGTCTTTATTGCATACTGGTGCTGTGGACATCAGTTTAAATATCATTGGAAATAGTTGAATCTGCCACTAACTTTTGCTTTATGTAATAGTATCTTCTCCAACTAGGCTGCCTTGAGATATGCTAGTCTAATGTCAGTCACAATCTGACTTTATTGCCTAGAATTATAGTTCATTTATGAGGCATAATATAACACTACTGCTTCCTATTATTTCAAGCCCTTATTTTCTGGTTGCAGGTTGAAGCCTTCACTTCAGTTTGTATCCTGGAATCAAGAAGGATGGAAAACTGGTTTATGTTCAGTCCCTCCAGTTGGCCATTCTCATTCTTTGTTGGCACTGGCAAATAACACCTGCATTAAACCAACTTTCATTGAACTAAAAGAAAGATTCATGAAGTTGTACAAGAAAAAGGTATGCCCTAAAATGAGAAGTCATACAACTATTTTAATGTCTTTATTTGCACTTGTGTTATAGTCCATATTAGAAAATGCTCTGTATCAAAAAAAAACCTACTCATACCAGTTAGCTTTCCTGTTTATAGACTGTAATAAAGTTATAATATATTTGAAGATATATAAATGGCCAGTTGACTGCTGTGAAAAGTTATAAAATGAGAATGGGAGAGAAAGAGAACAAGAAAAAGACTGTGTCTGGCGGTGTGTGTGTGTATGTGTGCGTGCGTGCGTGCAAGTGGTGTCCTAGAGCAAGGGTCTTCAAACTTGGCAGCTTTAAGACTTGTGGACTTCTACTCCCAGAATTCATGAGTTAACATGACAGGAGGAGGAATTCGGGGAGTTGAAGTCCACATCTCTTAAAGCTGTCAAGTTTGAAGACCCCTGTCCTAAGAGTGTAAAAAAACTACAGTCCATTGATTTTCCACCATAAATAGTCATTTATTTACTTTCCAATTTTGGGAGAATAATTTCATTTACGTGGAATATTTATTCCAGTAAAGTATATACTGCATGACTGAAGTTAATACTTGTTTCTGCAGGCTCACCTTCATCATTACCTACATGTTGATGGGATGGATCAAAACTGTTTCTCTGAAGCACTTTCATCACTGTCAAATTTAATAGAGGACTATAATCAGCTTGAAGCTGCTAACAGTGGGCCTGCAGTAGATCCACCAAGACTGAAGATAGTGATGTAGCAATGTGGGGACATAGCAGGAAGAAATTCAATATTTGCAAAAAATGCACATGCAGTCTAACCCATGGTGAGTACTGAATTCAGTTGGAAAAATTCAGTTCTGGCTGATCAAATTCTTAACAAGTGATCTTTTGTGACAATCAGAAGTACTGTTACTCTTGAAAATCAGTGGAAACATTCGGGCTGCCCAACAGTTTCATAAAATATTTTTTTATCTTGCACAGAGGCTGTATGGAGATTGGATAATGCAAATCTCAACTTACATATTGTGAAATGCACTTTTATCTTAAGCACTGTTTTATTTTTATATGTATTTATATGTATTTTTGAAATGAGCACATTTTGAATATAAATATTTCTCATGATATTTTTATTAATAGTTTAATAAATGTAAAAAAATCCCTTGTGTTGAACTTGGAATTATTACCTGTGCAATAGTTGATGACCATGTCCTATTGACCTATGTGGTTCATTGCAGACAGAAATCCCAATATGAAATGAAAACTGACTAGTCTAAAACCCAGTTCCTTGTTTCAGATTCTATCAGCTACTCCAGTTTAACTGAGGTTTAGGCACGCATACTGCTAGTTTCACTGCCTGTTACTCTGATTCAGAGCCAAATGTAATTCAGTCTTTCAGAAGTCTGTGGCTTTGAATAAGATGCATTTTTCAATGTGTTCAGGGTGAAACACTGTCATAACACTGTCATGCAGACCAGGATCCTTCCTGTTTCTATTGATGGTCGGGTAGAAAGTATAACAAAAATGACAATTATAGACCATATCTTGAGGTTGAGAGAAAAATGAAATTCTACAGTCTCTATTTCTACAAAAGTATATGTACAGTATTGCTAGTTTTGCTATGCTGTTGACTGAAATTTGGGGAGTTACTGCTAAATGCAAACTAAATTATATAGCCATGTTGAGTTATGAAAGGTGGGCATTTTAGATCATGTTATGGTGCAGAGATATTTTGAAAAAGATACCTACCTACTCCAGAAACATGCATTTTTTAAAGTTGTAACAAGCAAGCCAAATCTATAACATAAAATGGGTCCATCCTTATTCATGAAGACATTTTTCTCAAGTACAATAACCACGTTGAAGTAAATCTGTTTTATTATGTTCAGGAGTTGTGTTGAAATCAACCTACTAGTTGAAATCAGCACATCAGTCCACTAGTTGTTTGCTTCTGTAATACTGCTAATAAGTTTTTATTCCATACACTTCTTTTTTTATTCCTACAGTTTCAAGGCATTCAAAACTATTTTAAAATAATCTTCCTGGTTATTATTTTATATACTGGGTAGTGAATGGCATCCAGTATGGACGTGTCCACCTTTTTCATGGTAAAAAAAGAAGGAGGAGGTATTTACTTCCCACACATTTCTTATAAAAGCCTGAGTTCAGAAAACAAGTCTCTTGGTTCATTGCATATCTTCTGACAAACACAAGATGTAATCCACATCATCTTCCACTTGATGGGTGCTTCTTCAGGGCAATCAAACTGTACTGTAATCATTACAGACTTATTGGGTATGCAGCATCTCTTATCCAGGCAGATTCCACAAAACATCGGTTTGTATATTTGTCTACTTGTGCAACCAGAGAAGACTAGCTTCTCAGCTTCAGCAAGCTGAAATGTGGGCCGACATGTTTTTCCTTTTGGAATCTCAAAAACAAACACAGAATACAGTGGAAATTATGGTCAAAATGCATATTACATACATTGTAGAATTTAAGGCAGCTTTTTAAATGCCCTTACATAATTTGGTGTCAAGGAAATTTATAATGTGTGTGTTTGGAGGAGGGCTATATATTTCAAGATAATCTGAGTTAGAAATTAATGATGGCTAAAGTTCCTCCCAGCTTTGTTTGAACAGGATGAGCTGCCAGCACAAGAACTCATGCAACTGATATAAAATGTCTACTCCCTCTATCAGAATCACTAAAACAGAGAAGGCAACAAATCCCTAAATAGAAGTAATTGATAGATAAAAAAGCAATGTAGGAAAAGCCCACAGAATTATAAAAAATGAGCTATTAATCCTGACTCCTGTTCCTCAGCCCTACTATTTCCTAGCCCCATAACTCAAAATGATAGCTTTGCACAATCATCCATGCACTGTATTTCTTTTTAAATCTGCATTCCTTTAAGCATTTGCTCTCTCAGTAAGGAGGCAGTTTGGGCATCACAATTTACCTTCAGAATCTTCGTAAAATTTGCTTGGCAGGGCTGGATATAACACAGTCTCTTCTCCTTCCTCATTTCACATTTACTGTTTCCATTGGTCACCCTGTCAGAGATGCCAATACCACAAGTTCGAGAGCAAGGTGTCCATGGAGTTGTTTGTATCAGGCATTTCTTTTTCAAAACAAGAGGAACATTTCTGAAAGCTAAAAGGTAGAAATATATTAAATGTTTTACATTTTAATCTAAAGGCTAAAAAATATTGAATGATAACCTCTAATCAGGTCTCAGTGAACAAACCATAATATAAGATAAAATATGATTAAAATGATTTTAAAAATCCACTGTATTTAAGTTTATGAGGTTCAGGTTTTTGCAGAATTGGCCAATGGATGTGTGCCTCTTCAAATTTTATGATTTTTTTTCGAGACTGATACCTCAATCCCCTGAAACTTGGAACATGTTATGTTTCTGTCTTATTCTTGAACTTAATTCTATAAGAATTGTATTTTCTTTGAGATGAGGGGCCTTAAAAATTTGCAGCACTAACAGTTCTGGGTTAAACTGTTTTTAAAGTCTCCATTAGCAAATCCTGATGGAGTTTCAGAGGATGACTGACCACATATAAAATGCATAGCTCAAGAGACAAAGCAGAAGAGCCAGGATACCTGGGAAGTAAACAGCAGCTTAAAATCTCAGTGCAGGAAGCAAAGTAAAAACCTGGCACAGATCTGAAATAAATAAAGCAAGGTTACAAAGCTGTATTTTTTTTTTTAACAGATAGTATATTTAGATTTATTGTATGTAAAATAATTGCATTGCCTTTACTAAGGGGACTTGTTAACTAGGACAGTAAATGAGGAAAGCAAGAAAGATAGCGGACATTCCAATAAAGCTTTGCATCTGGCAAAATAAACAACTCTGAAAATAATTATTTATAATATCGCGTGCAAACCATGCATTTATAGCATAAAAGTGGTGCTGCTTGAACTATAATGATTTTTTTTTTTTTAGAATTTGAGGCAGCATTTCCATAATTGCTTATTTATCCTAATCTGTCAGGTGTGAGAAAAGGATTGGTAATCCTTGAACCCCCAAATTAAAAAATGGAGTTTCCCACCAAGCTCAAAGTGGACATCAGCTTTTCTGGCCCTGCGTTTGACCCTCTTCACACTGCTCTGACTCATCTAGAACAGCGGGGGGGTGGGTATGTGAGGATACTTTTTGTGGATTTTAGTTCTGCGTTTAACACAATTCTTCCACATAGACTAGTGTCTAAACTTCTGGACCTTGGGCTTTCTAATTCAATCTGCCTTTGGATTATGGATTTCCTGTTTGGCCGCTCACAGAGGGTCAGATTAGGTAATCATACCTCTTCAGCCCTTACTCCTAACACTGGTACACCACAGAGTTGCGTGTCGAGTCCCTATACTTCATGTGCATGACTGCATTCCCACTCACACAAGTAATACTATTGCTAAATTAGCAGATGATACAACAGTGGTGGGACCTATCTCCGGGGGGATGAGCCTGCCTACTGAGATGAGGTGGACCAGCTGCTTTCATGGTGTGGAGACAATAACTTCGTCCTCAACACCAATAAGACCTAGGAGCTTATAGTGGACAATAGAGGAACAGATCAGACATCCAGCCCTTGCTTATCAATGGAGACTAAGTGGAGCAAGTGGCCAGTTTTAAGTTTCTGGGTATTACCCTAAAAGAGGACCTGACCTGGGGTGCCCACTTTGCAGCCCTGGTCAAAAGGACCCAGCAGAGTTTATACTACCTGAGACTTCTCAGAAAACAACAACTGAATGAAAAACTGCTGGTGACCTTCTACCGCTGCACCATAGAGAGCATTTTAACATACTGCGCCTCTGTATGGTTTGCCAATTGCACAGTAGCAGATAGGAAAGCACTCCAGAGGCCCAGAAGATCATTGGTTGCCCTCTCCCCTCTTTGGAAGAGCTTTATAGCTCCCGCTGCCTTAGGAAAGTTCAAAACATTCTCAAAGATCCATCTCATCCTGGGAACCTTTTTTTTTAACTATTACCATCTGGTAGACGGTACAGAATAATAAAAACAAGGACAAATAGGCTGAAAAACAGCTTCTATCCCAGGGCAGTAGCTCTTTTGAATTCTGCTGTATAGTTCAGTGTTGATATGGTGTCGGGGGTTTCCGGTTCAATGTGTAGAGGGTGAAGGATGTGTGTTTGTGTTATTTTCATGGTCATGGTCATGATGTGCACTGAAGATGGTGTTCGATTTCATTGTATGAGGTGCAATGACAATAAAGTAAACTAAACACCATGCAGTGGGCCAGGCACTCCTTCCTCCCCTGCCCTCCCAAAGAAAGCCAATCTCTCAAGGTAGCCATTTCACATGAGATCGCAGAAATCACACAAGATCTCATGATAATGCCAGAATATCCTGAAACTTTAGCAGCCATGTGCGTGATTTGGAATGAATTTTAATTTGCCAGGGAAGTAGAATAATCTTGGATATCTGGCAATTGTGGAGTGGCCAGCCCTGTCCTCAAAACTAGTTGCTTTTTGGTTTTGGTTTTTTTTTTAAAAAGAGCAGCCCTATGGCGCGACAGGTGGCAACTAAATTTAATAAATAAATAAATAATACTTATTAGCTTTTCCTTAATTAATAAGCTGACATGTCTTCTGGTTTTTTATTTTTTAGTGCCAGTAATATTTCACTGGTCCAATCTTGTATACCTGACATTATTCGATGATGTCTTGACCGCCACGCTTCCAAATGCCCTGAAGCACATTTGGAACGTCCAGCTTTCTTTTTGTCTTTCAGCAATGCGCAGTCATTTGATGCTGACTTTGGGATGAATACCGGTGTGCATCCAATTGCACCATTCACACACAGGCACGAAAAGAGAGGACAAGGCTGGAAAGATTGACCATTGGTATAGTACACCCCACTCAGCTCACAGCCAACACCTATGATATCTTGAAATAGCAAAACAGAATGAATAAACGTCAGGAAAATCAGTTAAATATAAATGTTGCAGGTGACATGTATGAAGTCACCTATCAAGGAGGTAGATGGCATATAAATTTAATAAATAAATAATGAAGCAGTAATTAGTATAAAGAGAGTTTCACATTATGCAAAACACTTTGCATGCTCATAAAACACATATGCGGGTTTGTTAAGATTTGAAGCCGCCTTGCTGGATATTTCATATTTTCGGTGGTTCTTCAGTATTTTCCGTAGGTAAGAAAAGAGGATCTAATGGTAATATCTCTATCATCTCAGCTTTCTAATCCTAAAAAATCCTTTTTAAAGGGGAGGTCTGTTTAGTTGGCTTTGGAAAGCTCTTTGGTGGTATTAGATTTCTAACAATTTAGGAAGTTCCGGTTCAGAAATTAACTTGTTCAATTAATTCTCAGTCTAATTGATAGCTAAAGATAACATTGCTCTGTGATTTCAGAGAGTGATACAAGCCAGCCTTTCAGAGTATGCTTGCTTGTCTCTGTTTTGGAAGAAAAATTGCAGGGTACAGAATGTGGGTCAGTTAGGAGTGCCCTTTCTTTGCAGCCCTGCTGCCCTTCTATACAAAATAGAAAAGAAAACAGTGAAGACTTACATGCACATATTCCTCTTTCATACCTAGGCTTATCTGCAGAATAATCACAGTAGAGTCCCTTGTGCTGGTCACAGACCTCTGCTTCATTACAGGTGGTGTTTGCTTGTTTGGCACACATCCAGCAACATCCACAGCCATCTCTCACCAGGCTCACCCCAGGACTGCAGCTTGGCACAGGTGGGCATCTGCAGGGCCAGTGACATAACTCTTGGCGCTGATGCAGTTCACTGTTTGCTGCACTTTCTCCACTGTTTCCTTGCTGGTGCCTCTGGCCTGATGCCCTGAAAGAAAGCTTTCATACAGGTGGACTCATCTGAGAGCTGGAAAGCATGCAATGAAATATTACAACTTTCTTCCAAGCGCCACAAAAATCCTGAATATTAATACCCCTTTATTACAAGAGGGTGAGACACTCTGCGACCTGTACAATTATTTTTTCACCGCAGTGATTCCTAAAACACAAAATAGCATAACACATACAAGTCTACTTACAAGTCCTAATAATAATGCCTAATGTGTTTCCCTACAGCCTGATTTCATGAGCCATTGAAGCATCAGGACCAAGGCAAGAGGACAATAGGTCTATCAATCTTCCCTGGCCAGGCAAGGGCAATCGTTAGCCTTGCCACAGAAAAAGACATTTCCTCTTATATTTCTGAGGCACAAGACTACTAACCAAATGACAACTATCCCTTACCAGTGATGTCAAGGCAAATTGGGCCAAATCAGATGTCTGTGCCACATTGTGGTCTAAGCATGACTTTTGTTCGCATGCAGGCATAGTGAAAACGGGTTTAACTAGACTGCAATTGACTTGCGTATCACTGTGCTCTCCAGCTCTGGTTAAGATTCAAAGAGCCAAGTCAAGTGTGCTTGGTTCATCAATACATAAATTAAGAATCCAGATGGAAGGAGACTGTCTTGCATTACACTGGCTGTGAATGTGTTCCAAACAAGCAAACACTCCATATCATTCAGGGCACATGTTACCATAAGACAGGTCAAGACAATTGCCTCAGGAAATAGATTCATGACTATATTTTTCTACTAATCAGGGTAAATGGTCAAAATAACTTGACTGGCCTTGAGAGAATATATACAGGTGAAACTCGAAAAATTAGAATCTCGTGCAAAAGTTCATTTATTTCAGTAATGCAACTTAAAAGGTGAAACTAATATATGAGATAGATTCATTACATGCAAAGCAAGATAGTTCAAGCCATGATTTGTCATAATTGAGATGATTATGGCTTACAGCTCATGAAAATCCCAAATCCACCATCTCAGAAAATTAGAATATTACATGCAATCAATAAAACAAGGATTGTACATAGAACAATATTGGACCTCTGAAAAGTATAAGCATGCATATGTACTCAGTACTTGGTTTGGGCCTCATTTGCAGCAATTACTGCCTCTGCGGCGTGGCATGGAAGCTATCAGCCTGTGGCACTGCTGAGGTGTTATGGAAGATCAGGATGCTTCAATAGCGGCCTTCAGCTCTTCTGCATTGTTCGGTCTCATGTCTCATCTTTCTCTTGGCAATGCCCCATAGATTCTCTATGGGGTTCAGGTCAGGAGAGTTTGCTAGCCAATCAAACACAGTAATCCCACGGTCATTGAACCAGGTTTTAGTGCTTTTGGCAGTGTGAGCAAGTGCCAAGTCCTGCTGGAAAATGAAGTCAGCATCCCCATCTGCGGAAGGAAGCATGAAGTGCTCCAAAATCTGGTAGACGGCTGTGTTGACCCTGGACTTAATGAAGCACAGTGGACCAATACCAGCAGATGACATGGCTCCCCAAATCAACACAGACTGGAAATTTCACACTGGACTTCAGGCATCTTGCAGTGTGTGCCTCTCCATTCTTCGTCCAGACTCTGGGTCCTTGGTTTCCAAAAAAGATGCAAAAGTTGCTCCCATCAGAAAAGAGGACTTTGGACCACTGAGCAACAGACCAGTTCTGTTTTTCTTTAGCCCAGGTAAGACGCTTCTGACGTTTGTTGTTCAGGAGCAGCTTGACAAGAGGAATACGACATTTGAAGCCCATGTCCAGGATCCGTCTGTGTGTGGTGGCTCTTGATGCACTGACTCCAGCCTCAGTCCACTCCTTGTGAAAGTCCCCTACACTTTTGAATGGCCTTTTCCTGACAATCCTCTCCAGGCTGTGGTCATCCCTGCCGCTTGAGCACCTTTTTCTTCCACACTTTTCCCTTCTACATAACTTTCTATTAATGTGCACTTTGGGAACATCCAACTTCTTTTGCAATTACCTTTTGAGGCTTTCCCTCCTTATGGAGGGGTGTCAGTGATGGTTTTCTGCACAACTGTCAGGTCAGCAGTCTTTCCCATGATTGTGATTCCTACTGAACCAGACTGAGAGATCATTTAAAGGCTCAGGAACCCTTTGCAGGAGTTATGGCTCAATTAGCTGATTAGAGTGGGACACTTTGAGCCTAGAATATTGAACCTTTTCACAATATTCTAATTTTCTGAGATTGTGGATTTGGGGTTTTCATGAGCTGTAAGCCATAATCATCTCAATTATGACACATCACAGCTTGAACTATCTTGCTTTGCATGTAATGAGTCTATCTCATATTAGGTTCACCTTTTAAGTTGCATTACTGAAAAAAATGAACTTTTACACAATATTCTAATTTTTCAAGTTTCACCTGTATGTGGACCAGGGCAGTTCATGGAGGAGAATGTTGATGCCACAAAAGGTTTTCATCCACTTTTACTATCAGTCTACATGGAAAATGCAAACCAGAAAATGTGTCCTTCTTTCAGACAGATACATTTGTATTTATCTAATTCAGTACATTACAGATGGATCTAACTATGGTTCCTATCACCCCAAAATTTGGATTGCACCTTAACGTCAAGAAAACAAAAATAATGACAACTGCAGAGAACACCCAAGTCAGAGTGCAGATCGACAATGACACCATCAAAACAGTAAAGGAATTCATCTTCCTGGCCTCTAAAATGGTCCATAATGAGGTCTCCAGTCCCGAGATCAGAAAGCATATAGCACTTGGAAGATTAGTTAATGCAATTTGGCATCACTGGGGAAGCTAAAGATCTTACTTCAGCCAATTTTTTGAGAACCAGGCACATCTAAAATTGTTTCCTTTTTATTTCTTCGTTTGTATTTAATCCCATGCACCATAACAACTCTTCCTTCAGCTCTAATTCTGGTTTAATTAATCAACAAGAAGTCCCTCTAATTCAAAACTCCTTTCCAAAATTTAAAAAAACTAACAGGAGTTGAGCAATCAATTATAAATAAAATTTAAAAGCAATAATATAAAATAAAATAGGCTAGCAGATCTGAGCTGCAAAAATCCAGAGAATCACCAGATGGCAGAAAAGCAACACAAAATATGACCTTATCCAGATTTTTGTAGCCCGGATCTGGTATCTGCTGAATATGCAATCAATAAATTCAGGTAAACCTTTAATCCCTCCTGCTGTAATCTGTAGTGTGGATCCGGATTATTTATGTCCTACACTTTGAAATGAAAGGAACTTGAGTCATTATGAAATATTCACACCAATTTAAGTAAGACTTTAATTCTATTAAGATAACAAAGAGCCAATTGGAAATTAATATCATATGATATAATCCAATTGCACTGTATCCATGTAAAAGAATAGCTTAATTTATGTTATTTAAATTATAGCATGATTTAGGAAGCACTTATTCACCGTAAAACAGATAACTTGAATTTTGAAGAATATATAAAAATTATCTCTTAATAATCCATATGTTTAATAGATCAACAGATCAGATCACCTTAACATTTTTAGATGTCCCCATTATATGCCTTACAATAGTAATCTGTCTTTTTATAATTTGAATGTTCTACAATATATTCCTAGTTTGGTCTTCTTGTGTTTACACTGTACAGAATTAACACTTAAGCTTTCTCAATTAACTTCATAGGGAAAAAATTAAAATAGAAACACTTTGTCGAAATCTCATGAGGGAAAGATGTTATTAAGCAAAACCCTTCTTCTGTAAATCCATAGTAAAAAGTGATAGAATTAACTCATAAAGCTTATTTCTGATAAATTTGGATAATTCTTAGGGTTAGTGGAAAGACAGATAAATATAGTTCAAGTGACAGCAGCTTGATAACATTCTGTACTTTTAGATAAAGTTTAGAACATGACTAATCCATGCTATGAAACTGCCAGACGATCCTAAACAAAGGACCTACAGCTTATATTGTGTGGTTATTTATACTCATAAAGGCATATACTGTACTTTTATCAACTTATTGAAAGCTTTGAAAGAAAAGGATTTTGATCAGGAAGTCTCAAAAATGTGACATCACACAGGCAACTAATGCAAACAAGTAGGAGCAATATGATTATTATGCCCTATCCTTTTCTCAAAGTAAAATTGGCTTGTTCGAATAATAGATTAGCCTTTGATATAACGAGATCATCTTTCTAAAGAGCTTACTTACCTGCTGAGTATAAGGGATTGTAAGAAGGGTGGAGATGAGGACCCACTGCATTTTCTTGGGATGGCAGAAGTGAAAAGCAGAGAGTGAGTGAACAGGCTGAGCTGTGTGGGAGCCAAGACTATTGACAAAGTCCCCTCTGTCTACCCTGCCAGGTTCCTCTCTTCAGCACATTGACAAAGACCCACAGATTCATATTTAGAATCCTCCACAGAGGCGAAGCTTTGCCCTCAATCTGTCAAGTAGTTCTTTCTTTCTTCTGGGGCACCATCTCTTTCTTCCTTAGGATGGTTTGGTCACAGTGACTTTTCGGAATGTCTTTCATTCCTCATCTCATAACATTTTTTGGACCCTGAAGGATTCCACAGTTTTACAATTTAGATCCAGCAGATGCTGAGGGCGAGCTCTGTTGGCCTATTAGAAGGCATGGGTGAAAATAACATTTCGTTTATTTTTATTTATTTATTTAAACGATTTATCGATCCATGAGAATATCAGTATCGGGATGTAGCAATATTAACAAATCTCCAGTTTCTAGGAAAGGAATACAAACAGGTTAAGCAGATATAATTAATTACACCATTGTAGCAGAGAGTCTCCATTTGACAAACCAATTAGAGATGTCTCTGTTCAACCTTTTCTCAACTTATCTAATAGAATGCCAACATAACTCTGTGCCACTAAACACGTCTATGAATTTCATATCAAGGAGTGATTTTCTGTCAGGAATAAAGTCTGTCTCCTAGACTAGAGTGCATATCAGAAAGTTTCCCGTTAGGACTTTTATTATGAAAAGGTATGAATACTTCATTATGACTCAAATTCCATTGATTTCAAAGCATAGGACATAAATATAATTCAAATAAACTCTAGATAGACCCCTGGGGACAGTGAATTTGAGATTTTTATTACTCCCATAAATATTCTCGGCAGGGAAGGAGGAACAGATGCTAACCAGTGTAAGCAAGGATAATATCCCTCCTTATTTACACACACACACACACACACACACACACACTGAAAGCAGAACAAAGACTTATATTAAAAGCTTCAAGACATGGCCGAGATATGTTTTGCTCTTTTTATTTACAATGCAAAATTGTTTATAGCAGCAATCAAGGTGGGGTTTTTTTTAGGTATATATTTTCTTTTTTGACATTTCCTGAACTGAGTGACCATGCAACATTTAACACTGCTTACCAAAATTAAACAAGTGTGCAAACATCATAGGGATTAATTCAGCCATTATTTTGCCATGAATGAATGTAAAAGCTGCATCGTTGTGATCTTTACTGATTTGCCTCAGTTGGCCTTATAGCTCTAGCTCAGTAAAATAGCAATATCAGCATATCAGCAGCTTACGGAACGCTTATAAAGAATTATTCAGACAATTTTGACATGATTAGTGCAGAAAAATAGTTCTCAGGAAATGTCAGACAAACCAAATTTGTTGATCCCAAAGATGCTTTTTCAAAAGGCACATGGAATTTGTTTTTCCTTGAAGACATTTCACTTCTCATCCAAGAAGCTTCTTCAGTTCAAGTATGTCCATGTTGTACTTTATCCCCTGCTCCCAAAACTTCCCTTTTCACTCTTCATTGTAACCATTAGAGAGACATTTCTACTCCTCAGAATATGATGGTGAGCTTCCATAACTCTTCTTCTACGAGCTTCAGGCTGAAGAGAAGCATGATATACAGTATCTTGCAAACATTTGTTTCCCATGTTCTCTACAACAACAAAGCTGCAGCTCAAGCAAGTTGGCAACTTCTAACACATTTCCAATGTCCAAATTTTGGGGAGCATGGCTGCTTCAACTACGCAGGTTACCAGAAGGGTGGAAGTTCAACTGTTTGAAAGATAATTCGTGATTCACAGCAATATCAAGGACAAAGCCTATAAATTATTTCAATGTTTCTCAAAAAAGTGACAGGAGTTCTGTTTTTCCTTCTGCGAGAAACCATGGCAAATATTCAACCACAGAGACATGAATCATTACTTTGTGCTCAGCAGTATAGAGCAACCTTGAAATTACACCTCACAGCAAAAAGGGACAAGTGCCAATCTCTTGCTAAAAGATGAAGTAGCATTTCGGTCTTACCATAAGAGTTTTGTTTTGTTCTGTTTCTTTAATCTTTATATTTCCTAGCTGTAAATTTGAACTAAGCTTTTTTTCTTCTAGAAGTATTTTTCTTCAATTGATTTGTTTATTGTATTATACTTTATGGTGAGCTACTTTTAATATAATTTTTGCTGGACAGTTGAGATATAAACCAAGTAACCCCATAATGTCATAGAATTTTTATGAAAGAGTAACTCATTAATTGCTGGATTTAGGAATATATTGAGAGAGAGAGAGAGAGAGAGAGAGAGAGAGAGATAAAAATAGATAGGATATTGGTATTGCTATAATGATACATTCATCAATTTCCCTTTTGAAATACAATATGCATCTTTGTTTCCTGCCAGTCGGTTCAAGGGTTTAAATACAGCTGCCATAGAAATATGTATTCAATGACAAGCTCCATAAAGAAAAGATGACTTGATTCTCCTTTTTTTTCCTTCAGTTTTTCACAAATGTTCTGTGATGGGAAATGCTATTCACCCATTTACACACATGTGAGTGAATGGATAATCAAGTTCTCTGTTTCCATGGAAATGCCAGCTGGAAGCCATGTATAAAAGCATTCCCTTACGTTCAGCTGTTGAAATGAGGAGGGGGTCTTTAATGTCCCTTTTGGACCCAAGAATGCTGGTGAAGGCTTGTGCTTTGCAAAATGTATCTCCTATAAAAAGCTGTGAAAACAGTACCCAAGTCAGAATGATCCAAGGAAGTAATGATGAATTTAAGGCTAATTTGCACATAATGAAATTGTAGTCATCTAAATTATTAAATGACATAGAAGTATGCTCGTGCATAAAAGGCTTTGCTTTGACACATTTGTCAAGGGATGAAAAGATAGAAAGTTGTACTATGTATTGATGCTGTATTAACATTAACATAATACTCAGGACTAAGTTTGCACCCAGTGTGGATGTCAATAGTTTGCAGTATCTCCTAGTTAATGAGATGCAGGTTTCAAGTATATCACAAGGTAGTCTCCGATTTAAAGAACCTAGTTTGAATAAAATCATGCTTGTCCCTTACTAGCAAATGTGTCAAAAATGATGGTAGCTGGGATGCTGCATATGGCACAGGTATGACTAAGGCTGACAGTAGTAATAGCAATAGCACTTAGACTTATGTACTGCTTCACAGTACTTTACAGCCCTCTCTAAGCGGTTTACAAAGTCAACATATTTCCCCCAACAATCTGGGTCCTCATTTTTTACCCACCTCAGAAGGATGGAAGGCTGAGTCAACCTTGAGCGTGGTGAGATTTGAACTGCCAAATTGCAGTCAGCTGGCAGTCAGCAGAAGTAGCCTGCAGTATTGCATTCTAACCACCACACCACCACGGCCCATAACCACAACAACCTAGTCTGCACCTTCTTTATTTTATTTTAAATAGTTATATCAAACTCTTGATTGACCAAAGTCAAGATGGGTGGAGTAAATCAATATCTATTCCTCCCCCCAATCAGCTGACTGCAATGGCATATGGATAGACATGATATGATGTAATGCGTGGAGGGGGAAGGGGTCAGGTACAAGAGAGATTGCCTACAGCAATTGCTTTTTTTTCTCTCCCTCATCCCCTGCCTTGCAGAGCAGAGAGATTGGAGAAGTTTATGTCAATCCCTAGTCTAGATAGAATATGCTCAGGATGATCTGTCTCCAACCTTCAGGTCTGGTGTATCCATCATCACTATAATTAAATCATATTTACCTTGCTGCTGGTCACCCTGTACTTTTTTACTTTTCCCTTTTCAAGTGTTACACACTTCTCAAGAGAGCTAGGTATTTGCATAACATGTCCATAATATGATAATTGGAGCTTAGTCACTTTTACCTCAAGTGCGAAGTCTGGTTGCATGTGGTCTATGATTCATTGGTTTGTTTTCTTGGCTATCCATGGTATTCTTCAGAGCTCACAACGTTAATACTCTTCCTACCTTGCTTCTTCAAAGTTCAATTTTCATTTTCATAAGGTATCTTAAAGGAAATCATTGTCTTTGTTGTTTGATCTTTGTGATGATGTGCAGGCATGATATCCCCAATCTGAATATGTTTTTCAAGACCTTCAATGCTAATCTGCAGTGTATCTATTGACTGTTGGGGCCTTTAGTATTGATAGTCAGTCCTAAAAGGCAAACATTATCCACCATTTCAGGATCTTTATTGTCAGTTCTGATATTGTTATAATGACAAGTTGTTATACTTGTCTTTAGTTTGGACTTATTTATGTTTAAATTTTAGTAATATAATTTTAGCTTAGTTCTTTTTTCAGTTTTCATGTCCCAAGTAGTAAAATATTACTATATAGCATACCAATTAAATTCTGTAAAAAAAAAACCTTTGTGTTCTAATTTCTGTCCCTTTACCTGAATTATTTTTGAATAAAAAATATAACTTTCGAAATTTTGTGGTGATACTGATAATGTTACCTAATGAAATGTCTGCAAGAAAAAAGTTCACATTTTCATAAGGTATCTTAAAGGAAATCATTGTCTTTGTTGTTTGATCTTTGTGATGATGTGCAGGCATGATATCCCCAATCTGAATATGTTTTTCAAGACCTTCAATGCTAATCTGCAGTGTATCTATTGACTGTTGGGGCCTTTAGTATTGATAGTCAGTCCTAAAAGGCAAACATTATCCACCAAAGACTCCACAATTCAACCCCAAGCTTAAATATTCTCTTTTATTGGCACTTTCAAATTCATTTGATTTCATTCTTTCAAACTTTTACTTTATTCAACATTTAAAAACAAAAAAATATGCAATAAAAGGGTGTCTAAAAATAATTTTAAGATTAATTAATATTTTTGTTAAATAAACTATTGACTACAATGTATGGATTTTGAATGAAATTTCAAAGTCTTTCTGGACAGAAGTTAAGCAGCTGTTTCTAGTTCTGGGATGTGATAACATTTGCATAATTTTATGCAAATGTCAGAACAAAATTAGGCCAAAAGAAGATGGTGTAACTGCCAAAAGCATAATAATATATTATTAAGAGGAATGGGAATCAAAATTTACAAAAGAAAGCTATGGGCGAAAGATGGCTGACATGCAAGAATTTCTTTCAGAGTAATCTAAAAGATATAATGGTTGATCTTGAAGTTCATAACAAAAGATATTATTGATGGGGAGCCAGAACGTTTAAAAGCAAAATGTTTTTTAAAAATGGCTTTTCCCCCCTAAATATAATTCATAGCACACACAACACATATTCCTGTTTTATTTGTAGCACAGGAGATTATATCATGGGAATAAATGCATAACATCATAAATGTCTCCACAAATTATTGGCATGAACATTAAGTTTTATGATTTCACAGTTGGGTTTAAGCAGAAACAGAAAATTAGTATAGCACCAAGGAAAGCTTTTACTTCAATGCCACTTAAGGGAATACAGAAAATAGCAAAGAGAGAAAATTGCTTTCCATTTAAATGGGCTTTTTAACATTGTCCCATGTGAAAGACCTTCTGAAGATGTATAATTTGAGTAATGATGCCTATCCATTTTGATTTTGCAGCAGAATAATGATAAAGCCAATCTACCTTTAGAACACTTGTAACAGCATTAATGGTAGGTGGTTACCAACAGTCAAAAACAGGCAGGCCAATCTGGACTTCCATTGCATTACCACAATTATGCTAGGATCTCCGTGCAGCAAAATAATAGATGCGAGAATAGAAATAGAATCAAAAGGGAAGGTAGGTACTAGCATAGCAACTCTTTGGTTATCCACCAATCTTAAAGTTTCTCATTGATGATGGTTCTCCATTAGATACAGAAGAAAGAATAATCAGCATGAACTAATGCTATCATATGAGACATGTAGACAAAGCAGAAGTCATCAGATTAGATGGTATAATTGGTGTGGTAGCTTAGCATGGAAAAGATGTTCATGCACTAAACCCCATATTAACCATGCATGCAAATCTTATTTATTTTATTGATTTGCAGTCAAAGACTACAATACTAATCAATGTGCTACAATGTCAGGGGTCCTGAGATGGCTATCACAGACCTGTCTCTGGCAGCACATTCCTTAGGCCCATTCCCCACGACTGAGTTAAATTACTGGTGTCCATCCTCTAGGTATCACAAAACAATGGTAGCCTAAAAATTGTTCTATGCATTGTTCATCTCTAGCCTGCTTTGATTGTGTCTGTTTTAAGACATTGCTGAATAGTATTCTCCTGATTTGTGACAATACCATTGGTTGTAGATAATCAGGGAAATGTCTCACTCTTTTAACTACTTCAATACCAATGGGGTAATGATATGTGGGAAGGGCCTTGCGAGATAGGAGGAAAGTCACAGGCTGGACAACTGTCATGCAAAAAGTATCTCACAGAAAGAGAGATGTGGGAAGCATTTCAAAAGGGATCCTCCCTAGTTTTCTGGAAAGTAAAAAGTAAAGAGGGAAGAACTACTTCCAGGCTTGCAAGATTCTATTCATGTAACCTTACAAAAAATATAGAGTTAGTATTCATACCTAGTTGTGCTTCTTGTCTGGAATATACTGAGGGGCTAATAATCTGGTTTCTAGTTGCGGTCTGGGTAGGTTTGTCAGAATCTTAATGGATATTTTTCAAATTAAAGTAATCTGGGAAGAGAGTGGGGAGGGAGGGAGAGAGAGAGCGTATACTAAAGCGGAGGGAAGCAACTCAGCAACGATTGTGCAATTAATTAGGCCCATATTGATGGAGAATTGAAAATGACTAGCTGCTGAGGTAATGATGGAATGAATGACTAAAACTGAGAGATATAGCAAAACTGCACAGTAACAAAATCCCAGTTAAAAAGCCCAACATTATTTCTTGACTCTACAATGAGAAATGGTAAGGCAGCTTACGATAAAGATACATCTCAAGATCAAGATGTATTTCAGAATGGTGTTAAAGCAGTTAAGCATAAACGTGCCGCCTTTTTTTCTCCCCAAGTGAAACAGTAGTACTCTGCTGTTCTAACTTTTATCTTGTAGGAACCCCTAAAGAGGAGCCTGGGGTCAAAACTAGAGAAGGGAGAGAAGGATGGATAGGAAAAGAACTCGTGAAGCAAAGTACTAAGGAAGAAAGTAAACACTGGGACTGGGAGAGAGATGGCTGTGTGGAAGATGAATAGTGGCCAGAGAAGAAGGGAATGCTTGCCTTGCACCACCTCAGGGATCACCTGATTTCAAGATAATCTGTGACAAACCGTTAGGGATTGAGGCATCTTGAATTTGAAGTAGGGTAGTATCAACTTGATGGGGAAATACTTCATTAAAGATTATGGTAATATGTCTCATGATAACCTAAGACTGATTAATTCATGGGATTGGGAGGGAAGAGCAACATGGTGGGGAGGAAGGAGGGCATTGCTGTGGTCTGAATGTGATTGTTGTAATTGAGTGCAAGTAATCAAGGGCCTTAGGCTACTTCTGTGGTGCACTGACTATATTGGCACTGACTAGCAATGACTTTTAGGCACTAAAGGAAGGATTTTTCTAATCCTCTTAGAAAATGCCGGAGAAAGAACTTGGGTCTTCTGCTTGCAAAGGATGTCCTCTATCACTGCTGCTCTCCCAGTTGCTCTGCTGTTTGGAGGTTTTGTTTCTTTATCTGTACTAAAATCCAGAATGCAACGTTAAATAATTCAAGAGAATTTTCAACCTTCCACTAAACAATAGAATGTTCTGTCATTTTATATAATGAAAAAACCATGGAAAAACATGCTGCAAACTACACACTAGAGGTCACTCTTATAATAAAAGAATACACCATTTAAGAGAAACCGAAAGCCATTCATTATTTCTCTCAGAATGCATAATCAAAAATTGTTTAAAACATTACTTGGATTAGTCAGTGTAATAAAATTCAATTAGGAGACATTAGTTATTGCAATTGTGGTGTTTTTGCTCCTTAGAGGGATAAAAACCCCAAATCAAGGATATTCCTCTTTTGTATTTTATATGGGAGAGGGGTTGCCTTCACCTCTTGGAATGTTAAAATCAATTTAGGCTTCAATCTGATGTGCTAAAACCAGGAAACTGTTGGTTTACAGAGGTCACTTTAATCTGTGGCTGAATGCATCGAAGGGCATTGCTAATATATGGAGAAGACCTTTAGGTCAATAGGAAAGTATATTCTTCATAGATTAAAAAAAATGTAGTTCCAATCCCTGCCATTTTCAGATAAGGCAAGATGGTTAAAGTCCCTGATTGGAAACATCCATTTTAACAGTTTAAAAAATATTATTGCACTATTAAGCAGGGGGAGGGGATTGCATATGCATGCCTTTGAGACAGTGTTGACTTCTGGCAACTGCCTGAACTAATCCATGCAGTTTTCTTGGCAAGGGATTTTTGGAAATGGTTTGCTGTTGCCTCTTTCTTAGGACCGACAAGAGAATGACTGGTCCAAGGTCAATGAGCTGGCAGGACTTGAATTTATGATATCCTGTTTCATCTAGTGCCTTAACCATTATATATAATGCTAATAGCAATTTAAAAACAAACTTTACAGCCCTACTCAATTATAATTAACTTGCTACTTCTGAAGTGGATATTTCTTAATATTGTTTCCAATTCATCATATATCTTCTTCGTGTGTTAATAGGTTGGGTATGGTGTGTCTTTTTTTTCTCATTTACATCTATTCATATTGTATTTTAATTCTTTTTAGCCATCCAGAGGCATATTGCTGAGATGACAATCATATACATTATAAATAAAAAAATAAATTCAGGGCACTTTTATCCATTCTCAGATAAAGCCATCCAACCAGCCTCATCCAACCTGCTGTACTCTCCTCAGTACTACATTTGGTGCTCTAAGGTAATATTTGTCCTCCTTAGGGAAAAAGTGGTTACAGCAGGCCTAAGCGTGCTACATCCACCACCCCTCCCCAGTATGTGTAATTTATAACTAGTTACTTGTAATAGGTTGGCATCAGCCACCTGGCCTTAATATAGTATTATCATATTGGTACAATGATGGTTGGATGACTCTAGAAAAATTCAGTATAAACATTTAAAGACCGTGCTGTCTGTCATTACATTGTGTAAGCTAAACAAAACAAAAACAAAAACTGAAAAATTCTGATGTATTGTATCACTTAAGATACCTTAAGGAATCTGTATGATATTTTGTCCACATCTTTCAGAATGCAATTCTGTTTCACTGGGGTTATGTTGGGATAGTTAGTTTCTTTGTCAATACTAATTACTTCCATTTTACACTGAGTCAAATCTGATTCACACTTCCTGAAATGTATTAGTTCCTATAAATATGCTCATGAAATTGAAAATTTTCCACCGCCACGTCAGGTCCTCCTCTCCCCCACCTTCATTATTCTGTTTGATCATGAAGGAGCTTCTTGTTTATTCTTCAATGCTCTTTTGGCCAGGGCATCTTCTCTTCTAGGTCTCTGCTGCGGGAATAGGTGTTGCTTTATTATTAATGTCCAGAGTCTAAAAAATATTGATTTATATATTCCTATCGATTTTTCCTTCTTTTGCTAATGTTATGAAGCATGTGAAGACAAGACTGGCAGTCAGAATAACTCGTCAGAATGACAATGCTCATAGTTAGTGTTTCGCTGTTTTTTGCCTGACTCGGCAATGCAACCTGTCTTAGGCCTGCTCCAAAATTATTTGGAGCGTGTTTCCTCTTTTGTTTCTTTCAACGTTGTGGAGCTCCTGGTGTTTTGCACATCTTTTTTTTTAATATTTTATTTATACCTTTTTCTTTAGTAAACATAAAAACTCAATATCTACATGAACAGTATGTTGTCTGAGTACAGTTTTGAAAAATAATAATAGTAATAATAACAATAATATACATATCATTGATAATAATCACATAATAATAGTAATATTAGCTTATCCATATTAATAAACCTTCATTATATAGTTAATCATTCTCTTAAGCTTTTAAGCAGTGGTGAGATTCAATTATTTTTATTACCGGTTCTGTGGGCATGGCTTGGTGGGCATGGCAGAGGAAGGATACTGTAAAAACTCCAGTCAGAGGTTGTATTTGCAGGTTCTCCGAACTACTCAAAATTTCCACTACCGGTTCTCCAGAACTGGTCAGAACCTGCTGAATACCACCTCTGCTTTTAAGTTTCTAACTTCTGTTTCTGTTAACAAGTCCCATGTAAAACAAGTCCCGTTTTAAAAAGTATTCTGTTTCTTCCTTCTCCTTTATTTGAAGTGTTAATCTATCCATCTCTTTGCATTCTAATTTTTTTTTATTGCAGTTTCATCTGTAAGGTTTTCTTCATTTGTTTCCACTGTTGTGCAAAAACAATTTTCCCTGCTGTTAACACAGGTAAGATTAAATATGTATTCCCTTTATTCTACTGTTTTGGTAAAATACCCAACAAAAATATTTCTGCTTTTAAATCAGTATGTTGCTTTATCATTTTTTCTAACCATGTATGTATTTTTGTCCAATATTTTTTTGCCTTCATGTGGCACATCCTGCCCAGGGACTTTTTATCAGCGGTGTTGATAGTATGTTTTGTCAGCTGGGCCTCCTCATACTGTCTCCAGCCAAGAGGGCTTGCATCACTATTAAATAACATCACTGTATTGTGTTCTGTGGAAGAGATGTCGTCATCCATCTTGGTCTTTCCATAGACTGACCTATCATTTCCATGACGCAAGGAAACTCAGCTTGGAAGAAGCACCCTTACAATGTCTAGATACATATCGATATACAGTATTAAACTGGTTTCCCAAGTGAATATTTGTTTTGATGAATACTACACTCTGATGGAATTACTAGTAGGGGGAGGAGGTTGTATATGCTTGGCCGAAGGAACAATGTGCTCTAACTCAATTATCACTCTCTTCCATCAAAGGCAAAGAGTGATGTATATACATAGAGTGGGCAGGGGAGGCTGATGTTTAAAACTGCAACCGTCTGAGCTAACTCTTTCCCTTCCTTATATAAACCCAAAGAACTTTCATTAGGTGATGAATTTACTTTCACTTACATAGCAGCAGCACATGGAATGTGGAAGCTCAGGGCACGATGACTCCCTGGAACATTTTGCAGAATTATATTTTAAAACTGCTTGTCCAGGTTTTCTTTTTTTGCATGTGGAAGAGAGTGAAGAAAAGACAAATAAACCTAATGATCCTTTTTAATAGAAAAACTCACACACATACCTTCCAATGAACATGTAAGTTTTTTTGTTTTTTTTTGTTAAAAACAAAAATAAAACATTTTGGTGCCAGTGAAGTTCCTACATAAAATATGCATTTTTCCTGTTATTTTTTTTTTCTATGCAAAAGACTGGGAGTTAGACCACCTTTTCTCTCCAATCAGAACTCCTGATTTAAATCGGTTCACTGTTCTAGCCTGTCCAAAGCACTTGTCACGAGACTTCCAGATAATCCCCTCCTTCATCACTTGAATAATGTCAGAGAAAGGAAAGCCATAAAATTGTATGCATCTTGGCCTCCATGTGAATTAGGACCATTTTTATACTGCAAATGTCATTTGAAGGACATTGGAGAGTGTGGGACTTAACTGAAGTGCTCATGTAGTACATGCTCCAGTTCTGTAACATTTGATAAGACAAACCCACAAAGAAAGGCACTTGAATAATTTGCTTCATGTATTTACCCCTGCATCACAGGCTTTAAGCACTCCCAAATGTCTTATCTAGGAAAGGCATATTCCCCCTGGGGCATGAGGTTTATCAACATCCCCAAAGAAGGCATCAATACTACCACAACAATATGCATGAAAAAGGCCAACTAACAACTTCAATGAGTGAAGAAGCTCTTTAAATATATGTCCTCTGGTATTTTGTGCAGCATATCATACAAGGAAGTAAAGTCAGAGGTGACTCTCAAAGTACATTTAGGATGACAGGCACAGAAACAAACTGAATATTCTTATGCCTCTAAGCAGCATTGTTCATTATAATCAAGACTATGCAAGGTTAGCATAAATTTAATTATTTGATGTTAATTGTTCAAAGAAAAAAATACCCAATAAATAGTTGCTAGGAAGTAAATTATATTTCTATATGTTTGGAGCATCTGTTATATTTCCTTGGGAACATAATTTGATGTATGGATACTTGGTATGCCAAGATATCAGCATAATGGACCCTAAAATATTATTAATATTATTGGGGGGGGAGGAGTGGCTCCCTGCTTGGTGGGTGAGAGCAGCTGGGATGGGTGCTGTTTATGCATTGAGTGGACGTATTCTGATTAGGTTGGGAAATAAGGGGAGCTGGATGTGACCCCTTTGCAGTAATAAGGGGTGGTGTGAGTTTGAGGGTGCTGAGAGCAAACGCTATAGTGCCTGTAAAGCTCACCTTGCCCCCAACAATCTGTCAGTGGAAGTAGATTTTCCCCCCTTTTTAAAGAAGAGTATTGGGTATGGGAGATGGAATGGTTCTCAGGGAAGGCAGAAGAGGGCGTCCTATTTCAGTAGTGTCAGATAACAGGAGATATGGGAGACAAGGGAGAGGGCAGGCACGGGGAACGCGACCTCAGTATTTAGTACCGATCTCGTGTTCTGCCCCATTGCATTCACCTCATTTTCCTGATCAGCAGATCTGTGGTGGCCCTGGTCTTAGACTGCTGCTTTTAAATGTGAGATCAGCCTGCAATAAGGCTAGCTTTATTGCCAATTTGATCCTCAAAGAGAAAGCTGATCTGGCTTGTATAACTGAGACCTGGCTTGGCCCAGAGGGAGGTTTTCCTCTTGTAGAAATGTGACCAGTGGGTTATCGAGCATGGCACCAGTCTAGACCTCAGGGCCAGGGAGGAGGTGAGGCTGTTGTTATCAGAGAATCTCTAGTAGCCTCCAGAGGCACTGTTCAGCAAGTCCCCGGCTGTGAGACCCTTTTTCTTAGATTGGGCTCAAGAGATCAGGTGGGATTGCTGCTGCTATACCAGCCTCCCTGCTGCGTGGCAGCTGGCCAAGCCCATCCCCCAGGTTTATTTTTGAGGTAGAACTTATATTAGGCTCACCTGAAAAACACCAGGCTAGGGCTTATTTTTGGGATGGGTCTTACTTTCAGGAAAATATGATTGTTGTTGCAGAAAATTTTCAACAGCAGCATTCATATTGACATTATAAGGAACAATCTTTGACTGTCTAAATATATTTCAGTTGTCTAAAAACTGCAGCACAATGTAAGAGTTTATGGATATATGTTCCTTTATATTTTAATTAAAATACATTTCTATGAAAAACAGTAAATATAATGTATGATCATTCATTGCAGAGAGAAAAAACACCATTTTCATACAATTGTAAATAGGCAAGTAAATGAAACATCTCTCCATATTCCACTTAAATAGTGGTACAATCTAGCATTTTCCTTATTGAAGATGAACTGCCAAACCTATTTACGCCCTTACTAAATTCAGCCTAGCTGAAAAAGATTATAGGCTTACATTTTATTGGTAAAAGTTTAAGCATTGCTATTGATGTTAATGAGCCTAAAATCAGTCACAATTAATGTAATAAGTCTTTCTAAATGTTATTAATAGCAATTCCCATGTATCCTACGGATTTGATCCATATCTCTTAAATGCCACTGAAATACAATGCAAAGTCTTTAATATTTCATAGATAAGGGATACTTCTGGATGTTAGTAATATCCATTATACAAAAAGAGTAGTCAGTTACAATCTCTAACCAAATAACCATGTCTGAAGCTTAAGCTAATTCCATGTGTCACTCAGTCTTATTTTAAAAAGCCATCTGAGGACTATCCATTCTTTGCTGGCAAAGCCAATTTATCCCAACCCTAGCAACCCTCTGCAAAGGGACGACAAAGGGAGAAAGAAATCAGAGAAGGAAATAAGGTGGAGAAACACATAAAAGCATCATTTTTAGTACCATGCCACCAAAAGTTGGTAACCATCATTTGCTATTTGTTCTTTTGATCTTGTCCAGAAAATTGTATTTTCCCCCCAAACCAAAACTGTGTGTTTCAGCTCTCCCTTGTGTTGTGTCTGCGACTTTGTGGTATGTCTATACTGGGGAAATGGGATGGACTGCATACGCTCCCTTCTAGGTCACAAGACTTTCCAACACTTTTGCCAGTAGACTCGTGAAATATATTTTTATGAAATGCAATAAATACAGTACTTGATTTTTCTTTCTTTTTAAAAAATATATTTTTATTATTTTTCCATTGTTACAACATAAAGCATCAATGATTTCAACAGCATTTTTGACATCTATACAGGTCCTTATCTTATATATCTTAACACATTGTATTTAATTTATCTAATATTGATTAATGACTTTTTCTATCATTGTTATTCTTATATTCTTATATATTCTACATATTTACGGTTCACAGAGGCCTCTTACAGATTAATTTCTTATCTTATTTCTTATTTCTGTTTGTCACCCAATCATACCATTTATTCAAAATTAAGAAATATTCAGATTCTTCTTTCTCTTTCAGTTTCAGTGTTAACAGATTCATTTCAGCACTTTGCATTATTTTTTGCAGTACAGTACTTGATTTTTCATTGCATACAAAAATTACCATCTTCACATAGTTGAAAGTGTGCGAACCAACGAAATATAAAAAAAGAAAACAATAGGACAGGGACGGTAGGCACGTTGGTGCACTTATGCATATCCATAATCTTTTTATCTTTGTATCCATAGTCTGCTTAGGAGCTATTTGTATTTTATTTTGAGTGGAAACCTCACTCACTGCTGCTGCAGCCACAAGAGAGAGGGGCTCTAGACAAGATTGGCAGGGCAACAGTGGCCATATGCTCCATTCCAGGTCATGTTACCAAGAAGGAGGAGACTTGGAATCGTCAGCATCATTGCCTGTCCCAAAGGGATGTATTGAGGATTGTTTGGGGGGATGTTTTTCTCTGCAGCATCTTGCCGGATCCAGATCACCTATTTTGCCAGCTTCTCTCATTGTATCAAATTTTGTCCTGTTTTGTTCTCTTTGCAGAGAATTACTCTACAGGTGGACAGGCAGGCAGGTAGAAAGAGAATCCCAAACATTGTTTACATAATTCTTTTACAGTTCTCCAAAGAATAAAAGGACGGTGAGTAAAGAGGCTGTCATACTTTGGACATGTCATGAGAGCTGACTCACTCGAAAAGTCAATTGTGCTGGGAATGATTAGCGGAAAAAGGAGAAAGGGCCACCCTAATACCTGCTGGCTGGACATTATAACGATTGACACCATGGCGGGTTTGAAGGAGGCAGTATGGACAGTGCTGATCCATTGAATGGCTGAGGGTCACACACAACAGAATAGCTGATACTACGATAAGGAAACTGGAAATCACTGAGTAGAAGAGTAAAGGGATGGTTCCTCCTTTATCTCATTGCTGACATAAAGTCCCAAAAATTAGCTCTGTGGTTAAACAGCCTTTGACAAAACAAGATTTCCATTGCTGCTACAAAAGAGTCTAACAAAAAGTGCACAGATCCATGAATTCATGCAGGCCATTATTTCTGTTACCTAGATTTTTCAGAAAGCCTAACAGCATAGAGATTTCCAGTACAAATTGTGATAATGCAAATATTAGGTATTATGATATCATGATGCAAAGTCTAGCCCAGGGGTATCAAACTCAATTTCATTGAGGGCCACATCAGAATTGTGTTTGACCTCAGGGGGGCAGGGGGTGGTGGCCAGAGTGGGGGTGGCCAGCTTGACGTCACTCATTGGAGGGGGGCCTGTGGTGGCCCGAGCACTCTGCCAGAGAAAAATGGGCTCCCAAGCTCCATTTTCAGCTGTGATGGCTTCCTGCAACCCTCTGCCAGTGAAAACACAGTCAGGAGGGCCACGTGACCCCCCAACTCCATTTTCACTGGCAGAGGGTTGCAGGAAGCCGTCACGCCAAAAACAGAGCTTGGGAGCCTGTTTTCGCTGGCAGAGGCATCGCAGGCCAGTCCGCTGTTTCCAGAGTGGCCTAAGGGGCAGATCTAAGCACCCTGAGGGCCAGATCTGGCCCATGGGCAGGGGTGGGTTTCTACCGGTTCTGCCTACCTCTGTAGAACCGGTAGCTCTGAAGAGCAGCAGACATAGAACCGCTTCTATGTCTGCTGATGTTTTTGCCCACCTGGGCTCTTACCTGACCTTTATTTCCTGCTTTTTCAACTTCAGCTGCCCTGCGAGGCACAGCTGCAGTTTATTGAAATCC
Organism: Notechis scutatus; assembly: GCF_049901735.1. Lineage (NCBI taxonomy): Eukaryota > Metazoa > Chordata > Lepidosauria > Squamata > Elapidae > Notechis > Notechis scutatus. The sequence continues at coordinate 103,925,469 of NC_142009.1, forward strand.
TAAAGGTACCTATTTGCTCAACTGGGTATATATGGACTTGGATAGATAAGTCTGACATTCTTGTGGGAAACTCACAGTTTGAAGCCTATCCAGGACTACTGGCACTACCTTTACTGTAAGATTACATTATCAAAATCTTGGAAATCTGAAACTAAGGAAGGTCTCTTCTGAGATGTGTGCCACATCCCCATTTCTTCTGCAGGCTTAGCTGCCTCTGTTCTGTCTGTTGCCTAGTTTGTTTTCTTCCTCCTATCTTCCAAAGTCATTCCCATGATACCATTACACAATTAACACAAACAACAGCATATGAAAATTCCTGAAATTCAAATTCTTTGGGGCCTATTTTTGATTCGACATTCAGAAGACCTTTGGTTTCAGACAACAGCAATATTCCAATTCCAACTCAGGCTTCAAAAACCAGCACATTTAAAATTAAGCATTAATATCCTGAAACTTAGATTTGGCTGAGTATTATATTCTGTATTCTGTTAGAAGTCATTATCATTGTCTCATCTCCATATATTTTTCATCAATCTAAACATATATCCTACCATCATATTTGTGCAAGTAGAAAATGGTTCTATCTACAGTTTAAATGATGTACAACCTAAATGATGTAAGTAAGCAATACAATATAGACACACAGCAGATTGTATCATCATCTGATCCCTGAATAAGGATTGCAAAGTGAGCATTTAAAGGACTGGTAGAGCAATCAATAAAACTTGAAGGGCTAAAGCCTTTAACACTGGAACTGTGAAACTGCTGTTGCCTTGCAGCTATTTATTCTTAAAAATTTAAATAGATTCCATTAAGAACAAGTTTAGCAATATAAAACAGTCTCGATAGCAAGGGAAACCAACACTACAAGTTTTAATCATTCCATTTATAAAGCAGCTCTATATTAAAAATAAAAAAGGAGAAATCAGTCTCAGCAAATTGTGTATTACAATCAAGTTGTTTCCATAAAGAGCCAATCAGGATTAATCAAGAAGTCCATTGCTTCAAGACAAGAGATCACAAACAAGTCTTTAGGGTCTCAACAGTGGTAAAGGTATAGCAGTTATCTTTGTTAAGAGAGCATGCATTAACTTTTTCTTTAGTTTTTAATTTTTAGATATTCGTTTTAAAAAGTGTATATGGTTGCCCAACTGATATGAATTCCAGGTTACTAATACCAAATTAACAAAAGCAGTATCATAAAATCTTTACAAAGCAAACAAACAGAATTAAATTGTTCATAATGCAGTAACCAAACCACCATATAACAAGCTTTATAAACTCCACCTTTATTGGGGTCATCTAGCATTCATGGCCTTCCGAGGGTAAAGCCCCTCTGGATGTTGGATGACTCGCACCAGTCCAAGAAATGATTCCTTGGACTCACAAGATGACATTATTTAACAGAGGGGACTTGAAGCACACCTGTCCTGTCAGATCTGGTGAGGTAGGCAGAAACCCTCATAGACAGGTGATCCTGTGAGTAACATGGACTACTGCAACACTTGTGAGTGTTTGCCATACTTTAAAAACCATAACCACCGTCTTGCATTTGAAAGTTTAACAGGAGTTCGTGCAGCTCACATAACAGTTGGTTCTGACTTTGAAGAAGCAGCTCCAACAGAACCTGTGAAATGTCAGGCTAAGGAGACATAAAACCAAGAATCACATGAGGCTGATCAAAAACAGATACCCCTAAGCAGCTGGAGCATTTAGGTGGGGATGATGTAAGACCTCCTGACTCCCACACCTGGCAAATACAAAAAAGATCACATCAGAGCTGTTCTGTGATGTTTCTTAACAAGCAAGGAAGTAAATCTCTTGATTAAAGACATCTGGCCACAGTTTGATTTAAGAGGCAGCCCTGGCCCATGATCCCTTGTTGGAATCGATTGTCTGATCTTTGGCTTTTGTGTGAGTTTGTATGAATTCTGCTTGTGAAATTCTGGACTGGTTAACTTGGGATCTTGTAACGGTGAGCTGGATTTGGGCTACTTTTTTACACACTCCAGTTAAAAGCAAACCAGGCAAATTTCTTTCAAAAATTCTGTTTGGGTTGCATACCTTGTGAACTGTTATGCCCCTTGAGTAAACTGCTGATTTCCATAGCAATAGTGTGTGAGTATGTAATTGAAATCAGAAACAGGATAAATGAATTCCTGAATTCAGGTCACCCCAAAATTAAAAGCAGCTCCTTCTTGCTAGGGTTGAGTTGCAGTCTGATCATTTGTATCCAGAAGATGAGGACAAACTCGATATTTTTTTAATTTACTAAGCAAAAACTTGATTCTATTTGCAAGCAAAATATATGTTGCTTTGAAAATAGTAAAGACCTTTAACAGAAGGTTTAATTCAGAAGACTACCTATTAAAATGTATTTGAAGCCCATTGAAACTAAATGGATGTTATTCAAAGAGCTTCAGACGAGAATGGTATCCAGAGTCATCATCTCCATGGGGTTGCGCACTATTATTTCAGTAGAATTCTTTATTGGCCAAGTGTGATTGGGCACACAAGGAATTTGTCTTGGTGCATGTGCTCTCAGTGTGCATAAAAGAAAAAAATACATTCATCAAGATTCAAGAATCATAAGGTACAACACTTAATAAGACATAGGGTACAATAAGCAATCAAATCATACAGTCACAAGTGGGAGGGGATGGGTGATGAGAAGATTAATAGTAATAGTAGACTTTGTAAATAGTTGGACAATGTTGAGGGAATTATTTGTTTAGCAGAGTGATGGTGTTCGGGGGGGGGGGGAACTGTCCTTGTTTCTAATTGTTCTGGTGTGCAGTGCTCTATAGTGTCGTTTTGAGGGCAGGAGTTGAAACAGTTTATGTCCAGGATGTGAGGGGTCTGTAAATATTTTCACTGCCCTCTTTTTGACTGGTGCAGCATACAGGTCCTCGATTGAAGGCAGGTTGGTAGTAATTGTTTTTTCAAGATGACTGACTGGCACCAGTGACACAATTGTGTAATATAAATGACAAAAGTATGGATATCTTCACTCTCTCATCTTCTTCATGCTAAAGAAAACCATAATTAGAGCAATCAAAAGTGGTAGGATTGCAAGGATCTTTGAGAACAAGACAGTTATAAAAATCAAGTAATTCCTGTCATTCTTCTCTTTACTGTAGCATTTTACATACATGACAAACTTTTTGCTTTAATGAATTTCTACAGAAAAAAATCTTTATTGTGCAACTGAGAATCCAGAGATACTGATCAAGACCAAATATCAACAGTATTGGATTGGAGAGATTTCAGATTCACCTATTTTGTCCCCTCCCCAAATGAAAATACTTTCCAAATTATCTTGCTTCTCCTGAGAATTTGATTTCAGCTCATCTGCTGCTCACCATAAGTAGTTACATTTTTATTTAAAATTACTAAATGTATAATAACAATGGTAAATCCTAAATGTTGGAGTATAATTTAATGTATTAAAAATGTGTGAAGAAGGCTTTGAGCAAGATTAACTGTCCGGACTCTGCCATAAATCCCATAATTAAATAAATGTGAACTTTGTCATACATGTAGATATCAGTCCCAGGTTGGTACATAATAATCCTGGTTAATAACCCACATTCCATGCTGCCTAACTTCTCTAGTTTTTACTAATTAAAGCAGGGTTTTGTTGATATATAACTTTCTAATACAATACCAGGAGAAGATCAGACAAAATACCATGAAGTCAAGTAATAGTCCAAAGAGTATGATTTGAACAAAGATATAAAATATATTAAGATATTTGATAAAACAGTTCAAAGGGGAATTTTAAAAATACTCTAAATTTGCAAAGAAAAAGGAAAGGAAAGCAATGGGAAGCTGAACAACTCTTTTTTTATGGTGAAAAGTTAATTGTAGAACATGTTGGTTTTTAGCCAAAGATAAAGGTAGAGATTATAATATTTCTATTTCCGGATGTGTCTGAAAGTATACCTAGAGTGAAGCCTCCCCAGTACTTGGGCAGTGCCATATAAATGTCTGATAATGTGCCTTATCAGGAAGCCTTCCTATGGGTATTAAGGATTCATTGTTTTCTATGCTTCAGTTGTTTCTCATTCTCTTTTTAAACATTTTATTATCTGTGGAGACCAAGGTTATACTTTGGCAGTCTCTTTATTTTAGCATAAGTGCACCATCGTGCCTCCCGTCCCTGTCCTATTGTCCCCATTTAATCGTACCTATTTTTTATATTCTTACTCATGTTTATACTTATACCTATTATTTTGTAAGCGATTGACAAATCAAATAAATAAATAAAATAAAATAAATAAATAGTCATACTGAGCTACTAGCAACTACTCTCCCTTCTTTGGAGGTGTTATAGAGGCAGGAATTTTTTCCTGATATCATTCATGTTATTTCTTCACAATGCAGGTAGTCCTCAACTGATGACTACAATTGACACACACACCCCATTTTTGTTGTTGAGACATTTGTTAAATGAATTTTGTCCCATTTTATGATCTCTTTTACCTCAGTTGTTAAGTGAATCACTGCAGTTGATAAGTTAGTAGCCCGGTTGTTAAGTGAATCTGGCTTCCCCATTGACTTTGCTGGTCAGAAGGTTGCAAAAGGAGATCACATGACCCTGGGACACAGCAATGTTCATAAATATGAGTCGGTTGCCAAGCGTCTGAATTTTGATCATATGGTCATGGGATGCTGGAAAGGTTGTAACTGTGAAAAGCGGTCGTTAAGTCACTTTTTTCAGTGCTGTTGTAATGTTGAACGGTCACTAAACGAACTATTGTAAGTTGAGGACTATCTGTACTTTCAATGTTCTTTAGAGGCATAGAAAGATCAAGCTTTGCAAGATCCGAAGAATGAAAGAAAGAAAGAAAGAAAGGAAGGAAGGAAGGAAGGAAGGAAAGAAAGAAAGAAGAAAGAGAGAAAGAAAGAAAGAAAGAAAGAAAGAAAGAAAGAAAGAAAGAAAGAAAGAAAGAAAGAAAGAAAGAAACCTGCAACAAGAAAGAGGAAAAAGGGACCCTCATAGTTAGAAACATGCTTCAGTTCAACGTAGGCACATTATTCATTGTACTGGCGTGCCAAAGCAGCCCTGGACATTGTGCCTTTTGTGACAACCTTTAAAACCTACAGGTAACATGATCTGTCTAAAACCAGGTGCAAGGAGAACACTGCTAATGATTGCATAAAGAAATCTCCTAATTTCACTCCTTTAATCACTCAAGTAGTGTTTTGACACCAAAATGAAACCACCTGCATTTCTATAAGCTTCTTGTGCCTGGGAGCCATAAAAATCTAAAGGAGGGCTGCACAAATGCACTCCTGTGGCTGCTTGCAGTCTGTCAGCATTTATTTTTTTTTTTGTTTGAAGGCTCAGAGCCCCAGGGTGAGTGGGCCAGAAAATTATGCTCTTTTTGTAATTTTGGGGAGGTTAAAAAGTAAAACAGATCCCTTTAGGCTTGCAGATATATTTAATCATCCCATAAAATGTAGTTCCCAATATGGCACACACAGTTTCCCATCTGAAGTCGCACGCACCTAATCTAAAGGATGTAGCAACAATGATAATCAGTTGTATATTTCTACCAATTGCATTTTTAACTGTGGGATTTATGCTTTAACACCTAGAAAGAGAGGTAAGGTTGCACAGTGGAATGTACCCTAGAGCCTGTTTGCTAAAACAAATAGTGCCTTTCCCCATATGTAGTTATTGCTCTCAGGCCCCATATTAATGAAGTTGTGCTTACCAGAGCAGAAAGACAGGATAGAAATCAAAAAGGTAAATCTCATCTGTACATACAGGTAATCCTCGACTCACATCCACAATTGAGCCCAAAATTTCTGTTGCTAAGTGTGACACATTTGTCAAGTGAATTTCGCCCCTTCTTACGACCTTTCTTGCCACATTGGTTAAGTGAATCACTGCAGTTGTTAAGTTAGTAACATGTTTGTTAAGTGAATCTGGCTGGATCCCCCACTGACTTTGCTTGTCAGAAGGCTGCAAAAGGGGAGCACATGACCCTAGGACACTGCAACCATCATAAATCTATCTATCTATCTATCTATCTATCTATCTATCTATCTATCTATCTATCTATCTATCTATCATCTACCTACCTACCTACCTACCTACCTACCTACCTACCTATCTATCTATCTATATCTATAGTGTATTTAAATAGAGACTTCTAGGGCGATGTTCCTATTGGTTAGCAGAAGCAACGATACGATTGGGTAGTAACGTTAGTATCTGATTGGCCGCCTATAGCGGCGGGAAGTTTAACTAAATGTCATTGGTTGCGAGCCGTGGAGCAGTCGCTATAAAAAGGGCTGCTGCGGTTCGACTGCAGTTGAAGTTACTGTTTATTATTAAAGAGCTGAAGTCAACTCCGGTCTGCGAGTCTCTTTACTGGCGACAGAACACTATCTATCTATCTATCTATCTATCTATCTATCTATCTATCTATCTATCTATCTATCTATCTATCATCTATCTATCTATCTATCTATCTATCTAGTTATCTATCTATCTATCTATCTATCTATCTATCTATCTATCTTGGCTTCTAAGTGCTCGCTAACAAAGGATTTTTTGAAATGACCATCAGAGCATTAGTATTTCGTATATTATTATTAACAGGCTCTGAGGCTTAGGAGTTCTACTCCTCCTCCCCACCTGAAAAGAAATCTGTTCCAAATGCAAAACACAAGCAGAGGAGAGGAGTTTCAGTTTTAGTTTCACAGCACCAAGCAGCTTTAGTACAGAACAGTTGAGCTAAGCCATGACCAGGCTCCTTGCTGTCTCCTTGCTCATACAGCAAATACTGCTTCAGTTTCCAAACAGCCCTCAAATCTCACACACACTGACAGGAAGCCAGTCAGGTGAATATCAACGGTTGCTGATAGACAGAGGCAGAATTTTTCCCCCTTATTTTCCTCCCAAAAAACCCATTCCTGACCACATAGTTTTGTAGCGAAGCACGGGTATCGAGCTAGTATGAATCTGTTTCCAAGGGTCTGAATTTTGATTATGTGACCATGGGGATGCCACAACAGTCATTAGTGTGAAAAACAGGCATAAGTTGCTTTTTCAGTGCTGCTGTAACTTGGAACCATCACTAAAAACAAACTGTTGTAAGTTGAGGACTACCTGTATTATATGATTATGTATAACAGATCAGTGGCACAGAATTGTATTTCTAGGGAAAAAATAGACTGAACCTTGTATTTTACCATTTTGTACATATGGAGAACATATGCTTCAAGTATAATGTGGAAGCCACAAGAGAAATCCTATCAATCATTGCAGGATCAGTCTCTAAATCAGCCTAAATCAGTCCCAAATCAGCCTCTGTATCTGAACTGCTATAGAGACCATACTATTTTCAAAATAAACATTACATAGGCAGTTGCATTGCTATACTGATGCAACTTTGAAATAATGCTTTAAAAGTCTGACCGATAACTGTGGAACTGAAAGAGAAGAAACAGGACAGGAAATCTTCCAGACCCAGCTCCAGGTCAAAAGATGGGGAATAATGATGATTGTATACATATACAACAACACAGAATATTTTTTAAAAAGAACAAATGGTGCTTCTCACATTACAGTTTTGTTTCATGGGAATATATTCTTTGTGTGTGTGTGTGTGTGTGTGTGTGTGTGTGTGTGTGTTTTGTGTAAACATATGCATAGACATGTACAGAGTAGAATTTACATCTTAGAAGTTCAATGTAGGTTCTTGTATAACTATTTGAGACTTAGTGACATCAATCTCTTCTTGATAGTCTCAAGTGATGGCGCTCCCACAACTTCCAAGGGCAAGTTGTTCCATTGGTTGATTATTCTGTCAGAAAATTTCTCCTTATTTCCAGGTTAAATCTCTCCTTGTTCAGTTTCCATCCATTATTCCTTGTCTGGCTTATAGGCGCTTTAGAAAATAGCTTGACCCCTTCCTCCCTGTGGCAGCCCCTCAAATATTGGAAGACTGCTATCATGTCTCCCCTGGTCCTTCTCTTCACTAGACTAGCCATGCCCAGTTCCTGCAACCGTTCATTGTATGTTTTAGCTTCCAGTCCCCTAATCATCCTGGTTGCTCTTCTCTGTACTTTTCTAGAGTCTCAACATCTTTTTTGTAATGTGGTGAACAAAACTGGATGCAGTACTCTAGGTATGGTCTTACTAAGGCTTTATAGAGTGGTATTAGTATTTCCCTTGATCTTGATTGTATCCCTCTGTTAATACAATTTAGGATTGCATTAGCTTCTTTTTGACTGCTGCTGCACACTGCTGGCTCATATTTAGCTGGTTGTCCACTAAGACTCCAAGATCCCTCTCACAGTTACTGCTATTAAGCCTGGTTTCACACAGTCTATATGTGTACTTTTGGTTTTTCTTGCCTAAGTGTAGGACTTTATTATTTTACATCAAGGCTGCAGAATCAGCAGCATGACTTCCAAAAGTTTTAATAACCATCAAAAAGTTGCCAAAGAATTTTCTCCCCTGATCATAAATAAATTGCCTCTTTTTGACATAGAAAAATGAGTTTTGATAAAGAAGTATCAAGAAGGCTTCTGCAAAACTAAGCCACATATTACTAATAGATTTAACTGTTTATATCAACAATGTGACTTTCAAAAGATTGCAACATAGCCTCTCTTCAAATTCCCCTAAAACATGTAGTAGCCAGCAGGAAACAGACTAGACAAGAGGAATAAAAACTGACAGTCCTTGCCATGGAGATGTGTACAAAGGTTCCCCAAGAATCACTAGGAGGATCAAGCTTCTAATTGTTTACAATGGTTCTGCAACCAGAGTTGAGTACCGAGTTGTCCAAATTTGCTATGTAGAACACTTTGAACAAAAAGCGATGGCAATTATCTTTGGTTCTACCAAACTTGAAATGCACAGAACGGGTGGAAATATTAATACTTTTTCTCCATCTAAGAGGAGGACAGGGAGGATTCAATTGGTGTCCAGTTCCAAATTGCTGCATATTCTGGAACAGAAAAAGACCTCTCCCCAGCAGTCCAACCACATTTCCAAACGTACTGTATGTGTTTGCATAGTCCTTTTGCAACAACAACAACAACAAAAAAAGCTGAGCAGCTGTTATATAAAGAACTACAAACTCAGCAAGCCACAGAATTCAGAGAAATAGAGTTGGAAGGGACCTTGGAGATCTTCTAGTCCAACCCCCTGCTTAAGAAGGAGACCCTGGCCTGGCCTAGACCATTTCCAACAAAGGGCTGCTTAGTCTCTTCTTAAAGCCTCCAGTGATGACATACCCACAACTTTTGAAGGCAAGCTTGTTCCACTGATTAACTGTTCTCACAGTTAGGAAATTTCTCCTTAGTTCTAGATTGCTTCTCTCCTTGATTTCTTATCTTGCCTTCTGGTGCTTTGGAAAATGGATTGACCTCTTCTTCTTTGGTGCAGCCCCTCAAATATTGGAACACTGCTATCATGTCACCCTTCGTCCTTCTTTTCTCTAGATTAGACATACCTAATTCCTGTAACTGTTCTTCATTTGTTTTAGAATCCAAGTCTCTTAGCTGATCTTCTCTTCTTACCATTTGTCTTGCATTCATGGTGAAAGGATAGCGCGCTGGCAATTTTGCAACAAGGCCTTTCCCTTTTTAATTGCCATTCACATTCACATGGTGCTGCAGAAGGTAGAATGAAGGTGAGAAGAGGAGAAATTCTGAATAACAACTGAACACGGTGCTAAAATTTCCCAATAGGAAGTCTGTGAAGGTGACACAGAAAAAACTGCCACATCACACAAATGGGGTTGCTAGCACCTTGTTCTGTACACAAAACTGAAGTGGGGACCCTCAAATGGAATGACACTTTGCAAACTGGTTGCTCGTCCCTTTTTTAAAAAAAAAACCAGGACAAATTATTTGTCAATTTCAGGCCAATTTCCTTCATCAGGAGAAATGTGCACTTGGAAACAGTTGCAAAGGTCTAAGAGTCAAAAAAAAAAAAAAAAAAGTCCAGATTATTCCCTGCTGCCTTTCCAAGTGGAAGCAGCAGCAACTCTATCTTTGTCTGGTCACGGACCAAAATAAATAAATGAATAAGCCAGAAGATGCTGCAAAGGGGGACTTGTGATGCTGTCAAAGTCCCCCCCTCCCACTTTAAATACAGTAAGCAAAACTGCAGTGTCAGCTGAAGCCAGGAAGCAGAGTGAGACAAAAGTTCTTCCCAATGGGAAAACACCACCCACAAGCTCTGTAGTACTGCAGCATTTCAGAGAAATGCAACACATTGAATACGATTTTAGAAACATACCAACTGAGCAAAACCAGAACTGGATCAGTTCCTTGGCATAGATGATGGCATTAGACCACATATGTCCAAAGCTGGCTACAGATGCCCCCAAAATGGGTATAGCCCTATTAAATCATAAATGATGTTGAGAAGCTGAAAAGAATCAACATATTTCTTATGTGGGTGTGTATGATATAATGCTAGAATCAATGAGAATGAATGGCGGAAAGCTGAGGAAAGTTAATAGGAAAGTATTGGGCAGAAATACTTATAAAACTATAAGTATCTAAAATGACTAACACATACAAACCATGACAATGCATATGGATTCAAATAAAACAGAAATACCAGAACTTCTGCAGAAATAATCAAGGAACACCACCCAAGCCAGATGTGGTGTCCCCCAAGGCAGTGTTCTAGGACCAACTCTTTTTCATACTCTACATAAATGACCTCTGTGATCATATCAAGAGCAACTGCGTTCTCTTCGCTGATGATGTAAAGCTATTCAACACCACAGACAATACTGCTACCCTTCAAAAAGACCTTGACTATGTATCAGAATGGTCAAACAAATGGCAACTTCAAATCTCAACAAATAAATGCTCTGTCCTACATATTGGCAAAAAAAAAAATCAGAAAATAAAATATAGGCTGAATAGTCAAGACCTTGTTGATGATCCAAACTCTGTCAAGGATCTTGGAGTAGTCACCTCTAATGATCTAAGTGCTAGAGCCCACTGTAACTACATAGCCAAAAAGGAGTTAAGAGTTGTTAACCTAATCCTACATAGCTTTTTCTCTGGTAATATTACACTACTAACTAGAGCATACAAAACATTTGCTAGACCAATACTCGAATACAGCTCATCAGTCTGGAACCCACATTACATATCTGATATTAACACAGTTGAGAAAGTCCAGAAATATTTCACAAGAAGACTTCTCGACTCCTCTACTTGTTGCAGAATACCTTATGCCACCAGACTGGAAATTCTAGACCTAGAAAACCTAGAACTACGCCGCCTTCGGTCCGATCTAAGTATAGTATATAAAATCATACATTGCAATGTCCTACCTGTCAATGAATACTTCAGCTTCAACCATAACAACACAAGAGCAAGCAATAGATACAAACTCAAGGTTAATCGCACCAAACTTGATTGCAAGAAATACGACTTCAGCAACTGAGTGGTCAATGTCTGGAATACTCTACCTGACTCTGTGGTTTCTTCCCCAAACCCCAAAAACTTTAACCTTAGATTGTCTATTATTGACCTCACCCCTTTCCTAAGAGGTCTGTAGGGGCCGTGCATAAGCGCACCAACGTGCCTACCGTCCCTGTCCTATTGTTTCTTTTATTTTTATTTTTCTTATATGTATCCATGTATTCATAACTATGTTTTTACTTATACCTATTATCTTGTAAGCAATTGACAAAAATAAATAAAAAAAATAAAAATATGCACATAATACACAGCGTGGGCACTGGCCACCTGGTTTTCCGGTTTCTGGCACTCATGCAGGCGCGAAGACCAGCTCTGGACAGCATGCATGTACACCAGAACCCAGAAGAGCAACAGGCAACAGCTGGCGTGCCTAGAGAGATGGCTCTGCGTGCCACTTCCTATCCAAGATGGCTATGTGTGTTCTGGATTCTTTCCTTGATTGACTCCTGTGGGGCAAGGGTCATCTATAGTCTGCAAGCCTTGTTATAAATTGGACTGAAACAGCTTCTATCCCAGGGCAGTAACTCTATTGAATTCTACTGTACAGTGCAATATTAATGCAATATCAGGGGTTTTCAATTCAATGTATAGAATGTGAAGGATGTGTATTTGTGTATATTTTCATAGTCATAATGTACACTGAAGATGGTATTTAATTTTGTTGTACGAGGTGCAATGACAATAATGTAAACTAAACACGTGCCATAGGTTCGCCATCATGAATCTATAATATTCTGCTCTGCATCTTTCCAGAATTAGCTCTTCCTTCCCTCCAACACTGCAGAGCCTCCTCCATTCCTTGCTCCTGTTGGGTTTCATGTGGTCCCATATCTTTTGGCTCTTTCACTTCTATTTTCCGCTCCTTGTTATCTTTTTTAATCAGATTACTTTGTCCCAACTTCTTGATAGTTCTCTCTTAAAATCCTGTCACAGTATGCCATGTTTCCTAAAATTAAGGCCTTATACCAGAGTACCACCATGGTTTGGCATCCATGTCCACTCCAGCCATACTTTGTTTCCCTTCACCATGAATTAATGAGAATAGGGGTGAATTGGGGGGCATTAGCTAGAAGCTGATTTCTGCACTTCCTTATGGAAGGAGCAAGGTCAAATGAGTTCAGTCACAATCACAATGGCCCTGCAAGTTTGGGAAGTTTTCAGAGATGAGAATAGTTTGTCTTATCTTTATTATGACAGGATGAATAGGCAAAATGGGGCTTCTTGCCCTAAGTTTATTTGTAAACCTGCCTATTCTGTAATGTTATTATTGCCAGCCTTGATTGTATGTTGATTCTGTCATTTTTAAAAAATTATTTTTCAATTGTTATATGCCACCAGGAGTCACAAATTATAAGAGGGGAGTCTTTGCAAGTCTAGGGAGGAGGGAAGAAGACCTCTAAGCAGCTGGTTTCAAATTTGGCAACGTTTTAAAGATGGGTGGGGTTCAATTTCCAGAATTTCCCAGGCAGAATGCTCTGACTCTACATACCTGTATAGAAACCTTGATTGCAGACCAGTGCTTTATTGGGGAGATTTATTTGAAGAAGCGCCCAAATGAGAGAAGAAATGAAAGTAAGCAGGAGAGGTAAAGAGCACATTTGTGGTCCATTAAGCTCTCACTTTTGGGATCACAAATGTAAACTTTTGTCCAGCAAGGTAATTTCCACTTTCCGGCTTTCTGATCAGCCAGTTATTCCCGTTATGAGAGTTGCCTAAGGGTCACTACTGAATTGCTACAAAAATCATACGCGCTGCTTGCGGCCGGATCCACAATGCTTGCAGAACCACCTCATCCAAGCGGCATCCGACTTCAACCCAACGAAGCGAGTGAACCTTCTTAGACAAGCCGGCAGTCATTGTACTTTACGCGCGATAGGATGCGAAAGAGGAAGGCTGGGGGTGTGTGTGTGTAAAATCGTAAACTGGATCTTTCCAAACGTTATGATTCATTGCAATCTTGCAATCCGCACTCCGGTTCAAGAAAGAGAAGACTATTCTCCGCAATAGTTCCATTTCCGCTGAATGGGGCGCCTCAAAGAGCTCTTTTAGGAAGAAACGCGGCGAGAGACACTAAAGGCGCAGCCCAGCCCACCGCGTGGAACCCGCCGCTGTTGCAGCTGATGGTGACGCTCAAACGACCCCCCCCCTTTTTTTTTTTTTTAACATGCCCGCCTTCCCGTACGGGGCCGCCTGCCAATAAGGACGGAAGCGTTTCCATCGGCCCCCAAAGTCGCTCCGCCATAGGCCGGTTAGGGATGTCTGTCTCGGAGCCGCTTTTCCCCGCTTTGGGAACTGACGCAGGGGTGAGGAGGCAAGGCAGGGCAGGGTAGCGGAGTCCAGGCTCCCAGCCGCGCCGAGCTAAGCGAGGAGCAGCGCCAGAGCTGCGATGCTGCGGTTGCGCCATCTGTCAGGAGCCTGGGGGGCGGCGGCGGCGGCGATAGTGGAAGGAGGGGAGGAGACTGACTGAGGCGGCTTTTCCTTAAGACTTGCATTTGGGGGAGAAAATCAAAAGGAGGAAACGGGAGCCCGAACCCATCTTCCCCAGACGAGCGCCGCCAGGCTGCCCACGCGCCGAACAAAGCTGCGGCCGCCTTCTTCGTCTCGGCGTCCCTCATTGCTGAGGCAGGGACTTTTGACGCCCACCCGTTTCCTTCCCCCCACCCCCCTCCTCCTCCGCCGCCGTCTTTCGGTCCTTGTGTTCGTTAATAGCGAGCTCCGGAGCTGGCGGGAAGTGAGCGAGCGAAGAGACCTGGAGAGCTTTTCATGAGGGACTCCTCCTGCCTCCGCCCTTAGGATCCTGCAGAGAGAAAGACAGAGAGAGAGAGAGAGAGAGAGAGAGAGAGGAGGCAAACGGAGGGGAGGGGGCGTTGGTGAGAAAGGGGCTCTGCAGACCAAGTCCTGCTGCGTTTCAGGTAAGGCGGCGACACCCCCCCTCTCCTTACACATACATACACACAGAGACAGAGAGACACACACACACACGCACACGCCGCCCCGCCTTAGGGGAAAGGGAAGGAAGCGTGCGCCGGCTTTTGTGTGCCCGCCTTGGATTGCTTTCCTTTCGCCTTGCTTTGTGCGCACTTCTTTGACTGAAGTGCCGTAATTGTCTCTTCGTGGCTTTTCTCCTTCGGGGTTCCCTCCTGCAACCCCTCCCCCCCCCCGGGCTACGCGCGCGCTCGCGGGACAATTGGAAAGGTGGGCGGCGGTAATGCAAACGTGGATGGGTGCGTGGGTAATGGGGGAGTGGGTGGGGATGGGCCCAAAGGACGAGTGGTGGGGGGAAGCCTTACCCATCCCCGTGAAGAGAAATCGCTTGCGTTCGGAGTGCGGGAAGGGTTAAATGTGTCGTTGAACGTGGCCGGGTGGGGGAGGTGAGGATCCCCTAAATTATAAAGAGTCGGGGGTTGTTTAGATGCAATGCCGTACATTTTATACGTATCCTCCTAAATGTATATGTGAAAATTAAACCGCCGGAGCTTGGCTAAGGCCGCCGTGGCTTAAGAGTTACAAAGGGTGTAGTCCAAGTCCTTGGGAAGCTCGAATGATTGTGGGGTGTCATTCATATTATTGTTGGGTTAAGTTAAGTGCTTGTAGTGTTTGGGGTGGGGGGGACGGAAGTCCACGAGAGGAAGACTGTTGACATCAGAAGTTTCTCCTTTTGCTAGTTTTGTCCGATGGTGCGTTGGCATGAAGAGTAATTTGGACTATTCGCGGCGGAAAGTGTCGGGTTAGCGTGACATGCTGGCGAGTTTGTGAGACCGGCTCTTGTGACCTGCTGATTAGGACGGATGGTGCCATATGACAAAATGTTCAAAACGGGATAATGCTCTTCAGATCTGCAGAGCCTGAGGCTTTGTGACACGAGAGCTTGCTGGTTTGGTGTGGCTGTGGTATTATTGGAGTGGAACTTGTTCCCTTGGCCCATAATAGAAGACTGGGTAATCCCTGATGGGGAATGCCTTGAGGTATGAGAACATGAAATAATGTTCTGTAGCGTGTGAACGTGGAAAAGAATGGTAATAACTCTGATGATGTAATCTTTTAATAACTGACGAGTTTCCTGTTCAGCTGGGTTTTTCACACCCCTTTTTTTTCTTCCTTTGGAGTCCTTTGCAAGAATCCCCAGAATTAGATCTGATCTCAACTTCTCTACCCTGCACAAACTGAGTATAATTTAGTAGTCTTAAAGGATTGGAGGAGCCATAGTGATCCATGCCTGGGCTTTATGTTGCTGTAAGTTAACTGCAAAAAGGGTGTGTGGAAGAAATAGTAAAACAGCTTTCTCTTCTTCAAATAAATTTTGCAGGATTTATATAAAAGTGACAAAGAGAAGAGATCAATAAAATGCTGAAGGGCACTGAAGTTTGAAAGGGGCTCTCATTTCTTCTTCCTTTCGATTCTTCTTTTTCCTCCCTGGTATTGCAATTCTCTTTCCTCAGGAGAGACCACCACTCTATTCTCAGTAACTTTCCTTTAACATTTAGCTTTAGTGAAGGATACTAAATGCTCTACCATGAGTGCTGGCATTTTTGGTGCCTACAGTCTTAAAGGGCATTTAAACCAATCTTTTCTTAAAAAAAAAAAAACCTTTTTAAAAAGGTTTATTGGTGCAGTTGAGTTTGATTTAATGCTCTATCTGTAAAAAAAAAGCATAATTTTTTAAATTTAAAAATGAAAGAGTGATTCATGCAGGTGATTTGATTCATTCTGAGATAGGATAATGCCAGAACATAGTCCTATTCATGCTGACTCAGAAATAAATCCTGTTACATTTAATGGATTTAAGTGTGTAAGACTGCAATCTATAATGCACATAATAAAGGTGAAATAAGGGATGAACACACATTCTCTTATTCTCTCGCACCACCTTTAATACTGTGATGGATCTAAATCCTCCAAAAAGGGAAACCGGTTTGGAAGATAACTTCTTTCTGGGCACCTTCTACATGAATTCGGGGAACTTCAGTTCTCAGACTTCTCAATGTTGCTGGTTCTGGGAATTCCAATTTAGTCTGACATAGTTTAAAATTTCTGCTTAGAAGACTGTGGTTTTCTTTTCAGTTGCACATCCTTGTTTTATGCTACCTAAGTAACTAGGTTACAGCGAGCTGTTCTTTACAGTAAACTTATCACATGATACCATTGTAAGATTTATACCAATTGTTGAATACACTTGTGCTGGTTTTTAAAAGATACAGTCTACTAGTGAGGTATAATAATACATGTGACTCTAGAATAAACTTAGTGGAATTAATTTTATTTGAATCACAAGGCTGCCTATTTCAGCATATTGACTGTGTGACTGACAGTTCATAAAATAATACTTTTAATTATTTACTATTTAATAAAGTTATTTTATAAATGGTCCTATTGTCCTTCTGTTAGCAACTGGCTGTATTCTGCGATTGCAGAGGACAAATAGTTACTTTATGAAATTCCCTAACTTTTTATTATATTTTAATTTGCCCATAGTTATATATTACCTGAACAAATGTAAAGAGATGCTCATTCCATTTCAATATGTTCGTTGCTTACACTGAATTCCAAGAGGAAAAAGACTAAAGCATTATACTGCATTATAACCTGTTATAGTACATGCCCACCAAAATTTTAAAAACAAAAATTACACCCTATTAAGAGGTGCAACTGCAGGTGGCCCCCCTTCCCTGAACATTTTTTTCCTGTTATCTGGGCTCAGAGAATAAGAGTGAGTCTGGCTAAAAGAAAAGGAGTATTATTGAAATGGGCATCCCCAAGAATTGGCTGTTTTCATTAGAATGATGGAATCAGCTGTGTAGTATTGTGCTGATGATTCCACCCCTTTTGTTTGTTCATATGCTACAATGCATGTACAAAGGGGTTGAGTTTGTATTACAATGCCAAGATGCTTCTTATCATTCTACACATACCCCTCTGAAGTAAATTTTAAAAGGTGGCTAACTTATGACCATAACAACATGCCAGGGTCAGGTGATCACTAATTGTGACTTTCCCAGCTGGTTTCAGACAACAAAGTCAATGGGGAAAGCCAGATTCATTTAATAACTGCATGATTCATGTAATGACCACTGCAAAAAGACTCCTAAAATCAGGGTGATTACACAATGACTTAATGACTGCATTGCTTAGCAATGGAAGTTGTCACAGTTGTAGTCATAAGTTGAGGACTACCTCTCAGCACTATGTAACTTTGTAGGCTAGACTGGGAAACTAAAAAAAAAGATACCAACACCCAAGCCTCACAAGAGTAAAAACTACTACTGTCTTCTACTACTGATTCCGATCAGAAGTAAATCTCAGCTCAAATTTGTGTCATTAGACAAGAGGGAAGAGGGTTTGATTCTCCTCTCAATGATTGTTGTTTTCATGCTACAAACCTGAGGCACACACACACCAGTGAATCAGTTCTCTGGAAGTGGTAATTTTAGCAAGAAGACATCTAGCACTTGACTGGCTTGAGTTGTTCACTAACATACTAACTGTTGCATATTTGATTGAAGATATGGGAACATAGCCATTGACTTTTTACATAAGTGAATGTAGGTACATATATCACATTACAAGTAATGTATTGTTCCATGAATTTATTTGCATTGTGTCCATTGATTTTTAATTGTTTTTATAGAATCATTGAGATTTTAAAAATAATTTAATTTGTAATAATTGTAACGTAGTGCTTAAAATGCACGAAAACTTCTGAAATGTGGGATTGTTTCTTATGCTTCTTGTTCAAGAATCAGCGAAGAATAGTTGCAGTTATTCAGATAAACTAGTAATAAATAGACATCAACTCATTGACATTTATAGCACTAAAATTACTCATAAATAACTTTGGTTCATTATAATGAGCAGCTCAAATATTTGTTCCAAGAAACAACTTCAGCTCACTTACCTATCCTACATTACAGGAAATACTGCATTATAGTAATTTCTATAGACACATTGGCTGTATGAGACAATTTTGACAGGGCTGAATGTCATATTGTTTAAGGGAAGAATTTGATAGTTGCAGCTGGGATATTGGGAAGTTATTTAAAGCTGCCTCACAGATTCATAATATTTCATTTATGCCTTCAAAAGCTCTTTTTGAAGTGCTGATATACCATGTAGCAGTTTCTTTTGTTAGAATAGCAGTTCAGTAAACAATTTGAACACAAGGGGATTCTGGCTTTCAGATTACAGCAAAAATTGCAGAACAGAAGTAATTTTGAACATATCTATGAGCCCAGTTGAAGTAACATTTCTTGAGTGAGTAAATATGTTTTTTTTTTGTAGAGTTCAGTTCCAGAAAAGACATATTTGCTACTATCACAGTAATTGTATCCCATAAGGAAAATGGGTGATAACATTTCCTGACAAAGTAATACCAGTTAGGGAATACTAGCCTGGAGAATAATTTTATTTTTGTCATCAGAGCAAATAATGCATCCATTTTTGTGTGTATATCTTGTTACATTCAGACATGTTTTAGAGTTTAAAAAAATAAAAAATTTCAAGGTATCTAGTGTCAAAACATTTTTCAGCTCATTAGAAATGAGTCAATTCACATTTCCACTGGCACAGTCATGAGAATGAAGTGACTGTAATTTCCTTAACTGCTCCAAAGATGGACTTTTAATTATCAGTGGGACAAATGGGCTTTTGTAATAAGATATATCTGCTAATTTTTTTCAGGCGATGCAGATGCTAGGCAGCCTTGAAAGTTTTTGTCTCTTGAATTTTCCATCGAAGAGGTAATAGTGGAAACAAATACTTGCTATTTATAAAGCTATGAACATGAATCTTCTTTATGCCTCAATAGAAAACAATATATTGCTGCAGGAGCCTGAGTCTCATGATGCAAGTATACATAAATGGAATTGTTTGACAAGACACCCTTGAGGCTTACATACCAATAAGCTTCATTAGGATAAATACTATTTCTAGGCATGATATGCAATGAATTTAATGCAAATTTGATTATAGAAGTTAAAACTGCTCACCCTTTCAAGCAGTATGCTTCAATTAATAATTACATTAAACTAACCTTTTGGAAAACACTTTTTATTATTTTATCGTCCGTAAGAGTAATATTTGCTCTTAAAATCTCTTATCCATCCATTAAAATGAACTGTTAGTAATGTCATATATGTGCCATTATAATGTCATCCCGTACATCTCTTCTATGTGCTTGTGTTAATATTCACATCAATGTACACTGTCATATAGAAACCTTTATTGGTGGATCCCAGGCTCCAATTCAACCACCCCCTTTCCCTTCAACTTTCATAGAATAATTGTTTGGTATGAAAATAGGTCAGTAAAGATATTTATAGTCCCAACGGATATCTGTCAAGAGGGAACTATTTTTATAATATATGTATATAACATAGCTTAACCAGGAAATAAATATTTCAGACATGATTAGTGGGACTGCAAGCCTGAAAAATTCTGAAAGTACAGGATTTTTTCCTCTTTAAGTATGGAAGTAAAATGTCTGCCACAGAGGGAAAGAATTAAACCAAAAACCTAAAAAGAGCCTTTTAGCATTCACTGGATTCTGCCTTCCGCTTCCCATTGTGACTAAAATGTTACCAGGAAATGTACCAACCAACAAACTTTATTTGTTGCCCTTCTTCCAGAAGTAACCCTTGGATGTATTTGGATTCTACCCTTGGACTCATGATTTAGTATTATATTTTGCCTTCATGAATTATCTAATATTTTTAAAAAATACACCTGGAAGCTCTTATATTCATAGTAATTTTCTACATAGTTATTCAGTCTGGTTAGAGCAACTTCCGCATCTTCAAAATAGTGGGCTGTAAATTCTGCCTGCTGTTTTATTATAAATTACTTATATAAGAGGGATTTTTAAAAAGAAAATACAAGGGATGGGTAAAAACCATTGTCCTTTAACAATAAGTCAGAACAGGAGGAAAGAAGGGGAAAATTCCCTTTTATATAAAACAACTTTTAATCTCTTTCACTAAAACATGACCAAAAAGCTTTGAGTGTCTTGCAGAATCAGTAGGAAGGAATGTTTTGCAGGTTGCCTTGGACTTAGGAGAAGCTCTAACCAATTTATAGTTTTATACTAAATGTTTATATTTGTACTGATAATGCAACATAGAAAAAAATGATTAAAAACAATGCTGTAGAAGCTGTGAAGATAAGGTATGAATGCTAAGATGGGAATGCTTACACAAAGGTGTCTTTTGACTTTTTTATTATATTTTGAAAAGAGTAAAAATATAAAGATACTATCCAGCCAAAATTAAAGACTTCACTCCTATTACTTTTAAATGCTGAAATCAATGGAATCTGTTTAATTTCAATGGGTCTATGCTTTAATTTACATGCTACTCATTGGAAATTCTTAAAGGTATGATGCCAACTTACTATATCTGAAAAATCGTTCGTTTCAGTATTTATAGTTAAACTTTTGGTAAATAAATGCTTGTAGTTGAAAAAACCCTGAGGAATGTTTGAATAATACTACAATGGAATAATTTTGCTTACTTTGTTATTCTAATTCAGATATAATTGGCACATTCAAATTATTATTCAGTTGTGCCTTTCAAAATTCTAATACTTATTCTATTATATCAGTTTGGCCATCAAAAATATTTTCAGAATTCCTTTTGAGGCATCAGTCCAAAAAGTTTGGGGAATCCAGAAAAATATTAATACACTGCAGTGCCCAAATGCTGTTTCTATGTTCTCAGTAATTACAACTCTGTCATATTTCCAGTTTTCCATTTCTCTGGCAAAGTCCAGTTCTATAGAAATCTATACAAATTTGTAGTTTAAGAAAGAAAATTGGAACTGTTTTCACAGTGCAGAATATTGATCAAGCAATGTGTCTATATGACAAATCAAAACTTCTTTCCTTAAAATATTTTTTTTCTAGAGGACCAGGAATGGGATATCGTCCAAGCTCTTTTCAAGTAATATATTTCCAAATAGGATTCAGGATATGGGAAGCAGTGCACAATCTCCACCACAACCAACCCTGCCCCCCAACCATATTGTGAACAGTCAATCATTTCAAGTACAGTGGGGAACTTGTCCTTTCAAGTGAGCTGGAACACCAGTAATGCAATCATCTCACTAGTATGACATGCATATATTGTATTGTATACAGGCTCCAAATAACTGCATATGGTAATCCAAGTGTATCTTCAAGTTTTGCTTTGTCTCTCTTTGTCTAAATGGCAGACTTCACTTCTAGGAACATTCTTCACAAACAAAGCCTCCCTGATAGGAATAAGAAGCTGTTGACAGAAGGGGGGAAAAACAATTGTATGGGCATGCTTTGCCTATCTGCTTTTTTGGAACTGATATACAAGATTAGATATTGCTTTAGTTTAATGATTCTGTTGTTGGAATTTCCTAATGCACAGTAGACCCAGTTTCATACAGATCTATATCTATGTGCTTAAATATGCTTGTATTAAACCATGATTTTGATTGCACAAACTTCTGTAGATGGATGCATGATTCCACTTTTGGAGGGGAAAAATAACTTGATCAAAATAACCATTTTGCTGATTCTGTCATGGCAGTCATTAATCTGTTGGTGGATTGTTAGTGTGTGGACATAGGATGGAATAAATCTTTATTATTCTGATTAAATGTCAAGCTCAAATGATTTCCTTTTCTGCTGTGTGAAGAGTCAGTGGGGTGGACATTTTTCCCCCTTGATGATGTCAGTACTGTTTTGCCCTCCCAAATCAAGGTCCTTTCCAATATTCTGTGTAATGAAGCAAGTCAAGAGCAAACCAAACAGTGCCTGATTTATATCCAGTCTACCTGAACTGATTACCCCACCGTGTGTTACACATACAGAAAATATATTTTTACTGGCTCATATATCTTCTACATATGATGAATGTGCACTTTTGGCTTCTGATTTCAAGGACTGTGATGCTCCTAATTGTTCTGTTTTCATAAAATCCATTTATACAGTTTTTAAAAAATAGCCCTAATCATTTTAAAAACGTATTTTCAAATAAATCTATTTATTAAAATAGAGAGGGCAACAAACAAACAAGCAAAACATAATAAACACATCAATGGTGGAAAAGAGCATAAAAACTCAAATTATTGGTTGCTGTAATAAAATCAGTTTAAAATGTTTGGAGAATTACATATCTTAATCCAGTAGTTTGAACATTAAAGAGTGAAGGTGACAGAAAACCCTTTTCAAAAATGTATTCTATGAGTATTACAGAAGGGATTTTTCTAGACTTTGTCCTCATTTCTGAAACCAGGGTGATGAATTTGTGACTGATTCCAGGTCTTTTTCTTGAGAACTTCATAAATAAATCAGATATTTTTCATGTACCAAGCACAGTTTTTAAAATCCTACGTTACCTGTAAACCAACAGGAGAGTTCCTGGTAACTTCCCTTCCCCTTCCGCTACCCTACCCTACCCAACCCACTTCTGAATTTCAGAAACATCATAGCATGGTTCAAGTACAATTCTGGTAGATATAGTATAGCACCAGGATACATCAGGAACTGCTTTACAAAAAATATTCTGCTCAACCAGTCCAAATATCCTGTTGAGAGATCCACGTGAGATCATGTAAAATACAAGGGAAGAAGGGCAGGTGTCGGGCACTGTCAGTGGCAGCCTATTCTCTAAAATCCCTTGTCAGGGAATGTCTGCTTCAGGTTCCTCTCATTCCAAAAAGCTCTGAAGATAGAATGCCCTGCTTTATACATATTTAAATTTGTAATCATCAACTTCATTGTTAAAAACAATACCATTTTGCAGATACTAAGTTTTAGAAGACAACGTTTGCTAAGAATATTTGCCCAGTTTAATATAAGCGGGGCTTGCAAGATACGCTGAATATCTTTAGTTAACAAAAATATACAGTGCAATTTTAATACTTCCAAATAGGATTCTTCAACTGATGTTTCAGTTTTTTATGTTGCATGGAATCAAAATGGCTCTTTCTTGCTGTAATATGCAACAAACCTAAGTATAGCACTGAGTTTATGATATTCTAAGAGGACAGCCATTTATATGATAAATTAAGCTTGAAACCTCAAACAGCTGTGTTTTATGGGTGTAAAATGGCAGCATATACAGTCACAAATCAGTGATTGCTGCTGAATGTATTTTGTGAACAAATACGCAGCCATAATATAGCTATCTTCCTCATCTACTAACAATATTATTTATTCTCTGTGTAGTTTAATCAACACACTTATTCAATTATCTTAAAATTTAGGCTGTAATCTTGTGCATGTGCCATGATTCCATATATACCATAAACTTACTTCATAACTCACTATATAAGTGTATAGATTCTTGAGGAGGAACAGTATTTCAGTGAAACCTCAAATGCAGCAGCTCTTTAGAGCTGTTTTTTGAAGTTAGAACAACTAATATCCATGTTGCTTTGCTTTGTCCTGTTCCAAAGCTTTCCCACGTCCTTGATTAGTACTTTCAATATCTGAAAAAGACTTCTCTGCCAGTACAAAAATGTCTTTTGATGTTTCCACTTGAATACTAGAAAGCTCATTTTCAGCTTTTACAAGTGTCTGTCAAAACTACGAGGTGATATACAGACTTCTGGTGAGGATTCGTAATACTTAGCAAAAGAAGTTTTAAAGTTAGGTTTAAGGACCAACCCACCCATCCTTTTTTAATAAACAGCAAAGGGGAGATTAGGATATTGATTTTAGAAAGTTATAAATGTATTAAGGATCCAGATAGATTTGAGATAACATTTTGAATTAATTACTAGAATCTTTCCCATTGGGAAATGGTATTTTGTATACTTGGAACATGATAGAATGGGAATTTGAATATTAGATACTGGAGGGAATTAGAAGGAACTAAATATTACAATTAAATAAGATCATTTAATTTTCACTTACTAGCACAGAATGGAGCAAATTACTTTAACATAGGATGTATTGGAAGATACTTGTGAGTAATGGACCCAGAGGTTAATCTTAAAAGTATCTGCTGTTACATATAGCTTGTATTCCGTTCAGGTAAGGAAAAGGAATAAGTTTCACCAGACTAGACTGAGTCTGATCTGAAACTGCATTTAAAATGACAAGCTACAAGAATTAAATGTAAAAAGATGTTACATTGGATACAAGGCCAGCTGATGTCTTAATAATTAAAAGAAATATACAAATGGCAAATCAAAACAGTGACTTGGGTAACTTTCTTATATTGGATTTACAAAAGAGCCTTGAGAAAGTTCTGAAGGATTTTGTGAGAAGGGACAAAGAAAAAAAATAAAACAAGCTCTAGGACGGAGTCTTCAAACTTGGCAACCTTAAGACTTGTGGACTTCAACTCCCAGGGAGTTGAAGTCCACAAGTCTTAAAGTTGGTTGGCTGAGGAATTCTGGGAGTTGAAGTCCACAAGTCTTAAAGTTGCCAAGTTTGGAGATCCCTGCTCTAGGACATTACTTGAAGGGATTAATGATTAGGATTGTTAAAAGTAAAAGGAATGAATGTAAAGTGGGTTTACTTGATCAAAATTAAAATAGGTATGTTGTTATAGACAGTCCTTGACTTAATGACTATTTGTTTGACAACTGCAGTCACAACATCCTCCAAATGGCCCATAAAGCATTTCTAGCTGTCATAAAAAATACCATTCCCCCCTGGTCAGATGGTCACTTTTTGGGTACTTGGCAACCTGTTTGCATTTACAACCAGTTCCCAAGTGCCCTGCGATCACGTGAACACCATTTGCAATCTTCTTTGCTGGTTTCATTGAAAACTGTCCCCAGAAAGTGCAAGCAGAAGGGATATTGGATTTGAAGTCTGTTTACTCGATGCACATAGGGACTTCCCTTCCCCTCTATACAGGAAGGGAAAATTCTCCTCTGTACTGGAGGAATGGACCTCAAATCTAACAAAATGCTAGCCTTTCCAAATCTGGTATTTACTAGCATTTTCCGCACCAAAAGAGAAAAGTTCTCTTGCCACAGTTCTGAGTGTAATGTTTTCACCAGATTGGAGGTTTACTCCTTCAGTGGGCCAGGGGATTCCTCTGAAGGAAATCCCTCAGTACACTGGAGGAGTAGATGTCAAATACGGCAAAAACGCTAGTGAACACTATCATTCATTGTATTATTCTCCCAGAAAGGGGGAGGGGGGAAGCAGGGATGGGATTCAATTTTTTAACTGGTTTTGTGGGTGTGGCTGGGTGGGTATGGCCATGTGACTGGGTGGGCGTAGCTTTTTTGCAGCAACCCTCCCCCCATTTTTTTTGCCTTCTGGGCCTCAGGGGATCCTCCTGGGGGGCGTTTTTTGCTCCCAGGAAGCTTCCCTGGGCCCAGGAAGGCAAAGAATATACTGCGGGGGGCGCAGATCCCCCCATGAGCCCCCCCTTTGCCTCCTTGGTATCAGGGAAGCCTCCTGGGCAAAGCAGTAAGACAGCAAGGGGGATCCTGGCACAGCTGGTCATCGGAACAGCTGATCATCGGAAGGGGGGAAAGAAATACATTAAGGAGTGGGGAGAACACAGTCAGCGATGTTGGGCATGCACACTATGTCACACATGTGCGATAAGGACTGACTGGGCGGGGAGGGGAGAGGTGGGCAGAGAGGGGCAGGGCCAGCCAGGGGCACGATTTGCTGGTTCTCAGAACTGCGCATAATCATAACCTGTTTATAGAAGTGGTCCGAACCAATAGAATCCCACTCCTGGGGGGGAAGGATCCATTCTCCTGGTTGGTGGGGGAGTTCATGCTGTCTCCCTGCCCCACCATATCCAGGAGACCTGGGTCCTCTTCCCCCATGCTCTATTCAACAAACTGCCGTTGCTTAATGACTGCAATTGGAAGAGCCAGGATTGTAGTCATTCAGTGAAGCGGTTACATGGAATCTCACTTAAGTGCTTCACTCAATGTCCGAGATTCTGGGCCCTGATCATAATTGGAGGAATACCTGTATTCCTGATAACCATTAATGGACTTTTGCTGACCAGGATTGAAAGGTTTTAAGGATATGTTTATAGATAATAAATGAGATATGGGGTGAAAAATTGTTGAATTTTAAAACAGTGATGTTGTTAAAATTATGCTTGTAACGAAGTGGCTTCTTTGTATATATCATTTTTCTTTGCTATATATTTTTCTTTATTAATATTTCTGAACTTTGTTTTTTCTTCTCTTTTTTGTAGTTTGTTTTTTTATCTGTTTAACTGAAATGTTTAATAAAACAATTGTACAAAAATGATTATCAAGTGATATAAACAAATCCCAGTTGCCACACAGAGGCCTAATGATCTCTGCAGTCTCTATTTTAAACTCCAGTTACATGGTTCTCATGCTAAGAATTCCTGCCCTGCCCTTTTTGTCTTCTTTTCTGCTAACATTTCATCTAACAAAGAGTGCTACAAAGTTGCTGACTCATGTTTTACTTTTTAACAATTCTACCTAGATTAAGGACAAGAGAGCACAAACAAGACTAAATATTTACTTATAGTTGGGGCCTGTAAATTCTTAGCACTGATTTCCACTATCCATGGGATCAGTATCCCTGATTAGAATGGCACTTTGTTCTTCCTACTTGATATATTTACTTTATACAAGGAGCCATGGGCTTCAGAGCTTTTGCTGAAAAGTCTGCCATAAAGAAATACAAATTCATGATTAAGAATAGTTCGACAATATTGGTTCTAGACAAGGCTTTGATACATTATTTTTCCATTTATTCTAGTACATTCACAAGATTTGGCAACAAACATAATACTAGGAAACCTATATTTCTGAACATAATCTTTTATGTATGTTTTTTGTTTCCTTTCGGGTTAATTTTATGAGTAGGCCTCAATCCACATTGAACACAATGAGATTTCCTTCTGAGTAAACATATACAGGATTATACTTTGTGGATATGTTTGTTTCTGCATATTATGAATGGGGTCCTTTTTTTATAATTAGTGAATAATCTCATTTGCTTCTTTAATTTGGAGTAGATTAAAGATTTCCTTCAGTTGTGGAAGAATTCAGCTCAGCTTTCCTTTCTAAATTATTTCTTATCCACCCCAGGCAGTACATTTGCATTAAAATCTACTTCATAGAACACATGATATGTCAAACTCGTGCATTGTCGTCACATGATGTATTGCAACTTTTTCCCCTTCGCTAAACCGGGTGTGGGCGTGGCCCAGTGGTGGAATTCAAAAAAAAATTACTATTAGTTCTGTGGCTGTGGTTTAGTGGGTGTGGCAGGGGAAGGATACTGTAAAATCTCCAGTCTGAGGTGGTGTTTGCCAGTTCTCTGAACTAATCAAAATTTCCGCTACTGGTTCTCCAGAACTGGTCAGAACCTGCTGAATATCACCTCTGGCATGGCCAGTGTGTGACGCATCTGGCCTATGGGCCGCGAGTTTGACACCCCTGTTCTAGAGTCTCTGATAAAGATAATAAAGGAAACACACTAGTGGAGCTATATGAAAATAGTGGAGTTTTGCACTAGTATAGCTGGTTGGCACTATTTTGAGAAGCTCTGTTGCTATAAAAAATGACATATAGTTTTTCAGCAAGTGTTTGCTTCTGCTGAGGATCAAAAAATATAAATAGATACATAAAAATATCTTTTTTATATAAGGCTGGGGTGGAAACTAGTTATTTGAACAAAGTTAATACTTTTTCACTGCAAATGTCACACAGTAAAATAAAATATTAATTTCATCAACTTGTTATCAGCCTGTCTCATGAGGAGATAAAGAATTTGTGGCCCATAACCATACTTTTTTGCATCCTTTATCATTGTCTGAGGCTGCTTGGAATTGTAGTTTAGCAACATTAGCAGGATAAACTACTTTATGTGGGTTGATGACGGGTATTAATGAGATTACAAATTTATTTTATTAGATGAGAGGAGCAGAGATTAGATGCTACTGAAACGGTGTTTGCATTTCCAAGAATCGGCCGTTTGGATATAGGACAGACAACCAGCTGGTCTTTAAAAAAAAAATGATAATCATGAAATTCTGAAAAAAAAAAATAGAAATTAATCAAACCTCTTAAGTTTTCTTTACACTAACAGTAATGAAACACTGAAAATCTACCCTTTGTACCCATTAAGCTTTGAGCCTCCTGAGATATTATCAAATATGTAAATTAGATGCAGTTGCTCTATGGCTAGCATTCAGGTTGAAACTAGACTGAAATTCCTGTAGCTGTTTCCCATAGAAAAGACCAAGGAGACAGTGTATAACAACTTGTAGTTGTTACTGTGATGGGCTGGATAATGTTAAATTAGTGACCCTGAAGGAGATTCCAGAGGTTATTTCCCAGTGCTAGAGTTCCCTGCCAAGGAAGAGCAGCTAACTATAATTCACTTGTCCTTCCATTGGCGAACAATGACATTGTCTCTTCAAACAGCTTTCTGGAGCTGGCGTTATGCTGTGTTATTGAATTTTTACTTGAAGCATTTTTATTATATTTTATATTATGTTAAAATTATGTAATTAAATAAATTATATACATAAAAATAAAATTTTTAATTATATAATTATAACTTTTGTATTTTATAGTTAACCTTGACATTTTTAATAGCAAGATAGTAGTTTTTTTTAATGTGCTCTAGTGGAGTTCCAATTCAGCTACATTCTTAAATGATGTTGTATCATTTTAACTCAAGTAAACATTATCGCAATTTAAAATCCTGCCAGTAATTCTCAGAGTTTGACCTAAATCTTTGCCTAAAGAAAAAATTTAATTAAGTTAGATACCAAATACCGCAACTTCTGCAAAATTATCTCATTTGAGCTTTTCACATTAAAAGACAAAACTACATTAAGATGATTATAAAAGACCTTGTAGTCTAAGTGTGGGTATTGTAAGATATCTACATGGAGGAAAATGGAACTGGTTGAAAAGCAAATGGTTTGGAAATGGGTTTTGTGTGCAGGAAGATCACTATTTCACTTATAGATCATTATCATCATAGCAGGAATATCATTATTTCACATATGGTAAGTTTATAAATGGGAGGAGTTAAAGAACAAATATTCAGCAATTGCCATCTTAGTTAATTTAAGCCATTATTACTGACCAAACTGAAATGTAGAGCAACATTTCTTATCCTGTCATCTGAGATGAGTTGATTTGTTCAATGATCCATTGGTTTTAATGCTTCTTTAAAATCCAGGTTTCAGTTCCACGGTGTGTTTAGGGAATACCATGGTTTTCTTCTCATTTTTGCAGGTATAGACACATCACAGCATTTGAATATCTTTTCCAAGGTCTTCATGGCTTCTCTGTCAAGTGCTAGTCTGTGGTATATTTTTGACTGCTTGTTCCTTGGTGGTTAATTCTAAAAGGCAGAAACTATCCATCATTTTGATTTCTTTATTGCCAATTCTAAGGATCGTTGCTCTACCTGTTGTCATTAATTGGCCTTCTTTAAATGTAATTGTAGATACTTTTTTCCCCTTTATGCTCCTTAAATAGAGCTTGCAGATCCTTTGCATTTTTGCTATCAGGATAGTGTCATCAGCATAGCACAGGTTACTGATATTTCTTCCTCCAGTTTTAAAGCTGCTCAAATTATAGCATCTTCTAAAGTTACCCAAACATCCTTGAGCCAAAGTAGGATGAACTGCCTCATCCCACTAGGACAAGTCCATCCTTCTCATGCTTGCAGAGAGGATCTACTTCAGATCCTGTCAGTCAAAGAACTCTGACCATTGGGATCCAGAAGAAGAGCCTTCTCTGCTGCAGTGCCTGCCCTTTGGAATATCTTATCCTAGCCACAAACCAGCCAGGAAATAGCAAAGGACCAGCCCGAGATACTTCTGCTAGTGAAAATGGTGCCCCGTTTTCAGCTTGGACAGCCTTCTGCAGCACCCTGCTGGCCAAAATGGGGTACGGGTGCCCCCATGCCCCATTTTGGCCAGCAAGGTGCTGCAGGAGGTGTCTGTCCCATCTCTCCCCCCAGCCCGGCCCAGCATGTGGAGGAGAACTACAATGCTGATCCGGCCTTGGAAGAAATCCAGTTTGACACCCCTGCTCTAAGGTAAGATCTGCCGACCTGGCTCTGTCGGTTGGCCTGGGGTCCAGATGGGGAACTTCCACATTGGTGATGGCTGCTGAATTAATGGCAGACTCCACATTCCCATTTCTCACCCCCACCCCCGCTCTCTACTCTCCACCCAACCATCTTTTTGGTTATATTGATGTATTCTTATTGTGTTCCTTTTTCATTGCTTACTTTGTGAGTTCTATTGTTTTACCTCTGTTTACACTCATTTCATTTTCTTTCTTTTTATTATTATAAGCTGAAGTAATAGCCCCATCATGGTGAGATAGATGGCAAATAAATTCAACAAATAAATAAAATAATACTTCAACAATATTGTTGGATGGTGCTTTGAAGATACTTTAAATCATTAGCAATGAAACCGCTCCTTTGAAATAAAGCAGGTGAAAATCGTCGAGGAGGTGGTGTTGCTATATTCTATAAAAAATCCTTACATCTAAAAAATATCCAAGTTACCCAGGAGCTTGCCCTTCCTGAAACCATCATCTGTGAACTATCCTTAAATATCACAATTCGATTCTTACTATGTTACAGAGCACCTGATTATGACATCGAACATGTAAACAAGCTAAATACATTACTAACATGGGCTACATCCTGCCCATACCCTTTTATCTTTCTTGGAGATTTCAATCTACCTCATATCGACTGGACCCTAAATAATTGTACAACTGAAATCATACACACAACCTTCTACAATGCTATTACAAATCTAGGACTGGAACAACTAGTAACCAACAACACTAGACTAAACAACTGCCTCGATCTCATCTTCTGCAATAGTTTGAATTTAATTTACGGAATACAAACTAAAGAACCCTTTTCCAGCAGTGACCACAATATGATTGACTTTTGTCTCAACATACGTCCACACAAAAATCACCTCAATGATGTAATCCCCAATTATAACTTCAAAAAAGGCAACTATGATCTTATAGACAACGACCTCTCATCCCTTGATTGGCAATCTCTATTCTCTGGATGCAATACCGTTGAAGACCATTACAACATATTCTTACTTGAAATCAAAAGAGTCATCATACTATATGTTCCAACAACAACTCCCAAAACAAAACAAAAAAGAAGATTACCCATATCAATAAGGAAACTTCAATCCAAAAAGAGATCACTCTGGCGGAAAAACAAATCTGGTCACGTTGCCAATTTCAAAAACCGATACAAAAACTTATGCCACCAGATAAAGACCGAATGCACCAATTATCACATTAAACAAGAAGAAAACCTTCTAAGCACCAATTCCACCCGTGCTTTTTACAATTTTGTAAACAACAAACTAAAAGACTCAAGGTCCATCCCTCCCTTGATAGGACCTGATGGTAAAGACTGCAACGATGACACCATTAAAGCCAACATCTTTAACACATTCTTCGGCTCAGTATTTATAAACAGCAATGGATCTTGCCCAGTATTTCCTAACCGTACCACAGATAACAACAATGACCTAATACATATCGATTTCACAGAAGACAATGTTGAAAAATCACTACGCAATCTAAAACCATCCCTATCTATTGGACCGGATGGAATATGTGCCTACTTCTTAAGAAAGCTATCCACTGCCATAGCCAAACCTCTAAGCATAATCTTTGAAAAATCTTTCAGGACCAGCTCCTTGCCTAACCTATGGTCACAAGCCACAGTCATCCCCATCTTCAAAAAGGGAGACCCAAGCCTAGTTGAAAATTACAGACCAATCTCCTTATGCTGCGTCACCTGCAAAGTCATGGAATCAATTATTAACCAATCCTTCATCCTCCACTTAGAGACAAACAACCTACTCTCCAATAAACAATTTGGTTTCAGAAAAAAACTATCCTGTAATCTGCAACTCTTACACTGCAAAAACATATGGACGACACAACTCGACCAGGGCAAAGCAATAGACGCAATCTACATAGACTTCTGTAAAGCCTTTGATTCAGTGGTACACGACAAACTACTCCTAAAAATAAAATCCTATGGTATATCTGGACAACTGAATAACTGGATAGAAGCATTCCTATCAAACAGACAGCAAATGGTCAAAATCGGGAGAGTCCTATCAAATCCAGTACCTGTCAATAGTGGTGTCCCTCAGGGCAGTGTTCTAGGACCAACTCTCTTCATACTCTACATAAACGACCTCTGTGATCATATTAAGAGCAATTGCATTCTCTTCGCTGATGATGTAAAGCTGTTCAATACTACAGACAATACTGCTACCCTACAAAAAGATCTTGACTATGTATCCGAATGGTCAAACAAATGGCAACTTCAAATCTCAACAAATAAATGCTCTGTCTTACATATTGGCAAAAAAAATCAGAAAATAAAATACAAGCTGAATATTCAAGACCTTGTTGATGACCCAAGCTCTGTAAAGGACCTTGGAATACTCACCTCTAATGATCTGAGTGCTAGAGCCCACTGCAACTACATAGCCAAAAAGGCATTAAGAGTTGTTAACCTAATCCTACGTAGCTTTTTCTCTGGCAATATCACACTACTAACCAGAGCATACAAAACATTTGCTAGACCAATACTCGAATACAGTTCATCAGTCTGGAACCCTCATTACGTATCTGATATTAGCACAATTGAGAAAGTCCAGAAATATTTCACAAGAAGAGTTCTCCACTCCTCCACGCGCTGTAGAATACCTTATGCCACCAGACTTGAAATTCTAGAACTAGAAAACCTTGAATTACGCCGTCTTCGGTCTGATTTAAGCATGGTATATAAAATCATACATTGCAATGTCCTACCTGTCAATGAATACTTCAGCTTCAACCATAACAACACAAGAGCACACAATAGATACAAACTCAAAGTAAACCGCACCAAACTTGATCGCAGGAAATACGACTTCAGCAACAGAGTGGTCAATGTCTGGAGTACTCTCTACCTGACTCTGTGGTTTCTTCCCCAAACCCCAAAAACTTTAACCTTAGACTGTCTACCATTGACCTCACCCCTTTCCTAAGAGGTCTGTAGGGGGCGTGCATAAGCGCACCAACGTGCCTACCGTCCCTGTCCTATTGTTTCTCTATTCTTTTATTTTTCTTATATGTACCCATCTCATGTATTCACAACTATGTATACACTTATACTTATTATCTTGTAAACAATTGGCAAATCAAATAAATAAAAAAAAATAAAAAAAAATAAAATGAATGGAGACATGATCTTTGTAATGGTGGCATTCTAACTTCGGAAATTTCTCTTTAGGAACATTTGTCTAATTAGAATTTCTTTCTTAGTTTTACTTGGTGCTAGGTGAAAACCATTCCCAAATTCCTGAAGCTCTTTTAATCTATAAGTGACATTGCTATATGGCCGTGATGGCAAACCTATGGCACGCATGCCAGAGATGGCACACAGAGCCCTCTCTGAGGAGATGCATGCCATCACCATCTGCTCTTCTGGTTTCCAGCCAGCTGTTCTTCGGTTTCCGGCACTCCAGTGCATGCATGTTCCAGTTTGGTGCCAAAAAGGTTCACCATCACTGCTATATGGTGCAGAGCCCCACTACTCTATTCATTGGAAATAATGCAATGGATTGTTTATGAACTACACTAATTATGTCAAACAGTTATGAAAAATCAATCAGTTTGTATAATGGGAGCAAGGCACTTTTTTCCACATAATCTTTCAAAGAGAAGAATGTGCATAAGCATAATAGAATTTACCCTATTGGATAAGATTCATTACCCATGTACCAGGAGACAATAATGCTGTTTCCCTAATAATTGAGTTTATTGTTTTGGGACAAGTTTGCACATGGAGAAGAGCCAAAATGTAATTCAGTCCACCAACCTACTCTCACAGTTAATAGGCAGAAGCCAAATTCACCCTGAAATATGGTTTATTGAATAAACCACAACTGACATAACACTGAGTCATAAACCATGTTACTAAATGCAGTGGCTAGATTTCTAACCACATTAAACTAAATCACACAGATTACATTTTTATTTGTTTATTTCTCAGACTAATATGCTGTTTCAGTCATGTACACTTCAGTCCAATAATATATGCTTCCAAAATAAACAATATGGTGAATAACCAAAACTTATGGCTTCGTACAATTGAATGGAAGAAAAAAAATCAAATATGAACAGTCCTGAATTGTATTTGAATTAGTTGCATATTAAGATTGAATATGAAGACTAATCATCTCATTTTTATTACATTCCATTATTCATGTCATGCCTTAATGCAGATCTGTGGTGTCATTCTGAGCTGTGTAGATCATGGAGGTTATCACTGATGCAAGCATGAAAATATTATGCATGTTCCTAGGTGCAGATGTTTGAGTAATATGACTAATAAATAAAGTTTTCCCACTGGTAATCAAAACAACTTTTAATTATTCCTGCAAAAAAAAGACTTTAACTTTTCTGAATCTTAACATAGTCAGATGCTATGTCTCATTTTCTAAGGAAGCTGCTACTGTTTGTTGTGTTACAATTAACTCTCCTTTTCCCTATCTTTTTCAGGGAAATATTGTTTTAGTGACACTAGTGTTTTTGTAATATTGCTTTTTTTTTTAACCTGCAAGAACTTAGCAGTTGAAGGAATAAGAAGAAAATATATCATTGTGGTTAGTAGAAGGGTTTTATTAATCTGTATACTACAATCTTCCTACTTTTCAAGGAGGAAAAAAGTCAAGGAAAACAGAAGAAATGCTTTCTCCATATGGGTGTTTTGCTAGGGGATTAAATTATTCTTGGAAATTCCATTCCAAAATAAAGTTTTCCATAGAGTTCCTTCATCCATTGTCTTAGTTTAATCTTAAACTCATATTAAAAGATGAACATAAGCTTTTGTTTTTTTCAGTCAAAAGTCATTTTGCCTTGGGATCTGCTAATCTGAAAGCATAGTATACAGCTAGTCTTGACTTACCATAATGGAACTATTTCCATCGTAAGTCAAGGCACCCTCATGATTGATCCAATTTTGCAACCTTTTTTGTGGTGGTCATTATGCAAACATCATGATTGTTAAGTCAGTCATTGAATTACTATGGGAGTTTTTTATTTTTCCCCCTGAAACTGGCTGAAAAAGCTGATTGCATTGCCATGCACACCAAATGTGATCATGTGACTGTGGGCTGGGTGCCACAATTGGAAATCTGGAACCAGGTCATTAGTACCTTTTGGGGACAGCTGTTGTAACTTTGAACAGTCGCTAAGTGAGGACTACTTATACTACCAGACATTGATCTCTAACTATAAATAAGCTACATGAAGAATTATTATGTGTTTCTGAGTCAGGGTTGACTCTTAAATTAGTCTCTGCATTGTCTTGGCAAGATTTCAAAAGTGATTTGCCATTGCCTGCTTCTGAGGGCTAAGAGAAAATGACTGGTCCAAGGTCACCCAACTGACTTTGTGCCTAAGGCAGGACTATACTCATGGTCTCATGGTTTCTAGCCTGGAGCTATCCATTCTACCAAACTGACTTTCATGATTATTTTATTTATTAGATTTATATAGCTGCCTATCTCATAAAATGTGACATACTGTAAAATTAAAGGTATTTAAACTGTAAAAAAAGCTTTTGTACTATTAGTCTATAATTTTCTACATTTTGTGGGATATGGTAGTATATGTGTTTCCATACTACTCCGTACAACAGTTACATGTGTTGGAAAGGAACAATTATGAATGCGTTATTCTTTCAATAAATGTTTCAGTTATTTCATTTGAGCTAAAATACTATTTTAATTAGTGACTATTAGATGACTAATTTCACTTTTAAAAGATAGGACATATTATAAAGGGTTTTAGAAATAATTTTAAAAATGGTTCCCGAAATCGCTTCCACAGTGTTAAATGGTGCTGAATAGAACAGTAGGATGGCTTTTAAGTTATTCAGATCTTTGCTTAATTGTGTTCCTTTCTTTTAAAGTCTTACAGCTCAAATACCTCAATTAAAATATATAAAAAGGCAATAAGTTTGTTAAAATAGCATCAAATAGCACTAATAAGTAGAATAGTGCTATGTGGAAGGGTATGTGTGTATCTATCCATGTCCATAAGCGCACTCATTTTTCTATATAGGTACTCTAGTACTAAGATAATTACCACTGCAGAAACTGTATCAACATATTTTTTCCAAAACAAGATAACATTTGGTTCTCCCATCGACTCCCCAAGAAATGGTGTTTCCGGTAAGTACCAACACCCATTCTATGAGAAGAATTGGAAGAAATGGGTAATTCATTCAGTGCTATGTCTATTTTAAATAGAAGAAAATATGTATAGCTAGGATTGAACTGTGGGGTCCTTGTTGCTCTTTGAGATTGGTTTACCTTATAAGGTAACATCAGTGCTAGTGAGTGTGGGATTTGGTTCCTCTTTATTTACAGTTGCTGGGAGGGCAGGTGAGAACTTTCTCCTTGGTAATTCCTGGATTAGAATATTGTTCTCTGCTGTCTGGTGTTAATCCCTGCTTATCTGTGTGTTGGTCTTTATATTTCCTTAGTTTTTTATTGTCTGTTTTGAATGGTGTGTAAATGTGGTTTATCTCTGTGTGTCTATTGATGGTTGATTGGTCTGAATGCAAAGTTTCCAGGAAATTCGTACCACTTTTGGATTGAGCTTGGTCTAGGATGCTGTTTTAGAGAACCAGTTTAGCGTAATAGTTAAGGCATCAGGCTAGAAATAGGGGACCATGAGTTCTAGTCCTGCTTTAGAGACAAAGGCAGCTGGGTAACCTAGTCACTTTCTCTCAGTGCTAGGGAGGAGGCAATAGCAAACTTCTTCCGAAAACTCTTGTCAGTAAAAGTGCAGATACTTATCCAGGCAGTCTCTGAGAAGTGGACATGATTGAACAGAAGAAGAAAAATGCTCTTAGTTTCCCAGCTGAAATTATGGTTGAGTTTGTGTTGTGAGATTAAGGAGTTTTCATCATGTCTTTTCACTTACTAGTTGGTGCTCATTGACATGTTCTGCTGGTTTTTTGTCCTTACTCTGTATGCTGCCAGTGTATTGCATTTTTCTTCTATTTTTTCTTTCTTCTATTGGGTCTTTTTGTTTATTTAAGATGTTTAGGAGGTCTTTAGTTGATTTGTGTGCTATAGTGGTGCCATATGGTTGTAATAGTCTGTTGGTTGTTTCTGTACAGTGTAAGAACTGTAACAGCCACTATGTAGGGTAGATATATGCCAACTAGCAGTAGATACATAGAAATAAATGACATTTACAAACAATTCAAAAGAGGCAATAAAAAAGAAACAAAAAGACTAGAACACATCCTCTCCAGCAATCTACACCTAGATAAGCAGAGATTAACAGAAGATAAACTGCCAAGCAGAGAACAATACCGTAATCAAGGAATACCAAGGAGAAACCCCACTTCCACCAAAACTGACAGGGCAAGCTATTGTATATAAATAGGGAGTAAACCCCCACTTGCCAGCACTGATTATATTATCTTGCCGGGTATCTGCAAGCAACTAAGCATATAGGGCACCAAGGACTCCACATACCTATTTTCATAGGAGAAAGAATTCCCTTCCAGACCCCCTAGAAACCCTCCCAAATTATAGGAAACAAAGGGTTCCTCTGTTCCTGATTCAACACTGATCTAAATTGGGATTAATTCTCCACATAGTCCATGTAATATGGAAAAATGTAAATCTTCATTCTTTCTACGAAATAATTATCCAAAATAGCAGTAAGTATCTGTAATTTTATGATTTATCACTAAATCCTAAGGATTAAGGCAACACTTGTTCATGGAATGGAATGGAGGGGAGGGGAGAAGAGGAGAGAAGAGTCAAGTATGATCTGACACACAAGGAATTTGTATCCAGGGCATAAATTTACAGTGTATATATAAACAAGTAATAGGCCATAGGTAATAATCATAGTTGCAATCATTAATTATAAGATACAAACAATTGATAAATCATAAGAAACCAATAGGAGAAGATAGTAGAAAAGATGAGAAGATGAAAAAAGATGAGCAATGAGTCAGTGCTATGGGAATTGAATGTTCAGCAGAGTGAAAGCATGGGGAGGAAACTATGTGTGGTTGTTTTGGCTCTATATGCTCTATAGCGGTGTCCTGAGGGGAGAAGTGGAAATAGATTATGTTCCAGATGTTAGGGTTCTGTAGATATTTTCTCAGCCCTCTTTCTGGTTCGTGCAGTATGCAGAACTTCAATGGAAGGCATATTGGTTGTGATAGTTTTCTTCTTCAGTCCTAACTATCAGTTGAAGTCTGTGCCTGTCCTGTTTCATTGCTGTGCTGTACTAGACAGTTATTGGGTTATAAATGACAGACTCAATAATTCCTCTGTAGACTTGTATCAGCAGATCCTTGGACAATCTGAGCTTTCTGAATTGACACAGGAATCTTTGTTGTGCCTTTTTAATAATGGTTCTAATGTTAGATGTCCATTTCAAATCTTTGGAGATAATAGAACCTAGAAACTTGAAGATCTCCACTGCATATACTATGTTGCCTAATATTGTAAGAGGTGGTAAAATAGGCGAGCTTGTTCTAAAATCTATTATCATCTCTACAGTTTTAAGAGTGTTCAGCTCCAGATTGTTCCGGCTGAACCGCAGGGCCAGTTGATCTACCTCTTTTCTATATGCAGACTCACCATTGTTTCAAATGAGACCAATGACTGTTATACAAGATGCAGACATTGGTATACAGCAAGGGTGTCAAACTGGATTTCTTCAAGGGCTGGATCAGCATTGGAGTTTTCCTCTGTGAGCCGGCGGGGGGCAGATGGGACGGACGCCTCCTGCAGCACCCTTCTTGCCAAAATGGGGTGCAGGGAGCAGCATGCGTCCCCCCCACAGCCCATTTTCAGCCTCCACAGTTTCTTGCAACACTCTGCTGGCCAAAAACAGGCCGTGCCCCCATTTTGGTCAGCGGAGACACTGCAGGCCAGTCCTTTGATATTTCCAGGCTGGCACCGCGGGCCTGATTTAAGCACCCTACTGGCCGGATCTGGCCTTGAGTTTGACACCCCTGGTATATAGAGAGAAGCGTAATGGAGAGAGCACACAACCCTGGGGGACTCCTGTGCTAAGTGAATGGTTCTACCCCCACCTTCCACCCTCAAAATGAAGTAGGGCCAGAACAAAAATTGATAGAGCCAAACCTGAAGCTAAAGCTTATTATGAATTTTAATCTTCCCTTTCATGTTAAACATTTTAATTCAGTGACTGTTGTACTGTTGAATTGGTTTTATATAAAGCCACTATGTTTTTTATTTCATATAATTCAGATCAAGTAAAATCATAAATTGCTTACTCAGAGAAAATTTTAAATAAGTTGCTTTAATCTGATCGATTCATAACTGCTATTTTATTACCAGTAATCCTTTGAAACATTTTTCTATGGCTCTATATGTTTACTCATAATTGTAAACTGCATTGAAATAATCCCTTGTGAAAGGTTGTTTTAAAAATCTCTTAACAGGCTGTCCAGTATATCTGAAGGCACCCAATTGCACCCACATAATTCAGGAGACAATGGATGGGAAAGAAATGGCTTGTTTATTCCATTTTAAGAATTTGAAAAGTGGCATGAGTCCTCGTTGAATAATAATTCTCCATCATTCCAAGTTTTATTTTGAAGTGTTAATTCACTTATTTTTTTTATCATAAGTTAACCAATCCAAGTCTGACCTTGTGGTATTTGTTTTTTAAAATTAAGGCATATCACATCCGGGAGGCAGTACAATTGTCTTCATCAAAGCGGAGTCAATGTGATTTACCTTAATGAAATGTTTAGTCTTGCCTTGAAGTAAACAAGCAGTTCTAGCAGCATTTGGTAGTATCAGAAGACACTTTTGCATCCGCACTGGAGCTTTTTCCAACAAATAGAACTGATGAAGAGTGAGCTTATTTTTTCATGTGTATAACCAGAAAGAGGAGGAAGAGGATGTGAATGCAAGAAGCAGTTAGATTGAAAGAGTTGTACCTTTTAATTAGGAGCTCAAGAAGAAGTTTTCTCTGATTTGTTCTTCAAAAGACCTTTTGGATTTTTGCTTGCAAGAAGAGTCTTATGCACAGTCTCCTTGAGCTGAAGTCTAGACAGGAACAGGATGTTAACAATTACAGTGCAGGTATGCAAAATGACAGTTCATTTGCAGACATATTTTGCATCCTCTCTCATTTACAGACATTCTGGTTGCTTACTTTTCTGAGAAGAAAGCTGAAGAGCCAACATTTTTAAATCTCATTTTTAAAACTGAGCTGATTGCGCACTATTTTATACATTGCCCTTATAACCCATATTTCACTCATGTCATTGTCACTCTTAACATTGTTGTACAGCAAGTGTGGTCTAATGGAAAATCCAGCTCCACCGCTTAAAAGATGCTAGCTGCATTCACTATGTAAATCAGTTTCACCCCACTTCCTTCCCCACACCGCCTTCTTCTTGTAACTAGATATCACTCCTGGGTTCTTCTGTGGTCTTTCCTTCCCACAACATTTCATCTATCCTTTTGCCTAAGTTGTTACTGTACCATATAGGGCACGTAATCATGGCAGAAGAAAAAGGATGATGGATAGATACTTTGTGAATGGTAGTGGTGGAACCCATGAGTATAAAAAAATAATGGGAGGTGATAGAAGATATCTAGAAAAGAGAAAAGAAAGTTGATCTGGATTCTTCCTGGCATTGGAAATGCTCAGAAACTGAACCTCAGAAGACTGCTAAGAGAATAAGATCATTTCAGCTAATGTACCTGGTAAAATCCTGAAAGTGCTTAGCAACTATTGAGCTACTCTTCGGGAGATACCCTAGTTGGTG
The DNA here is from genome assembly GCF_049901735.1 of Notechis scutatus. Classification (NCBI taxonomy): domain Eukaryota; kingdom Metazoa; phylum Chordata; class Lepidosauria; order Squamata; family Elapidae; genus Notechis; species Notechis scutatus. The sequence continues at coordinate 103,966,765 of NC_142009.1, forward strand.
CTCTTTCTATAATGTCTAAGATTTAAAATGAAACCAGTAAAAGAGATCATCAGGAGATTTTGAGTGGATCCTGTCAATATACTGATGATATTCAGTTGTAAATTGCCACCTCAGGTTCATCTAGAGATGCTGTTGAAATTTTGTTGTGTCTGGAGGGTGTTGAGGTCTGGATTGGATAAAACAGTTTGAAATTTAACCTAAGCAAGGTGGAACTGCTGTGTTAGTTCCAGAGTAGTATTCTGAGAGGATGGTACTGCCCTTAAGTAGTTGTATGACTTAGGGATTTCTCCTAAACATGCAGCTATTGGTACAGTGCAGATTTATAGTGGGCAGGGAATGTGCAGGTCAGATTTTTGCTCTTCAGCAAATCATTAAGAAATGTATGAATATGAAAAATTAATTGCCCATTTGTTAATTCATTGAAAGCATATGATAACATGAATAGGCTTGAATAATGGAATGTTTTTTTCCAATATGTAATTGAAAGTTAGTGTACATCTGAATTGGATAAGAGACATATATAATGGAACTAAAACTAAAAAAAGAAGTAATGAGAATAAATAGAACATCATTCTCCCAGAGGTAAGATTGACCCTAATCCTGCTTACCTTTGCAATGCCCTCAAAACTTGGATGTGGCACTGGGTTTGGAGATCCAAGGGAATTGTGGAATCCTTCAATGGTTATTTTATACGTAGTTAGAGTGTACTCTCCTCTTGCATTTTTAAATATAACTTTTAATTTTTTAATTGTTTTTCATGGAAGAAGACTGATTTTTCTTGTGTCAATAGTGGTGTCCCCCAAGGCAGTGTTCTAGGACCAACTCTCTTCATACTCTACATAAATGACCTCTGTGATCATATTAAGAGCAATTGCGTTCTTTTCGCTGATGATGTAAAGCTGTTCAATACCACAGACAATACTGCTACCCTACAAAAAGATCTTGACTATGTATCAGAATGGTCAAACAAATGGCAACTTCAAATCTCAACAAATAAATGCTCTGTCTTACATATTGGCAAAAAAAATCAGAAAATAAAATACAAGCTGAATAGTCAAGATCTTGTTGATGACCCAAGCTCTGTAAAGGACCTTGGAATACTCACCTCTAATGATCTAAGTGCTAGAGCCCACTGCAACTACATAGCCAAAAAGGCATTAAGAGTTGTTAACCTACCGTATTTGCTGGCGTATAAGACGACTTTTTTGCCCTGAAAAACATGCCTCCAAGTGGGGGGGTCGTCTTATACCCCGGCAAATACATTGTTGTCACTCGGTGCAAGAGCGACGGGGGCGGAGCTCCGCAACTTGCGAAGCCCCTTCAAGCCCAGCCGGAGTTTCTCTTCCTCCTCCTCCCCCACCCACCCACCCATCCACTCCGCTCGTGCGAGCGGACAGGCAGGCTCCAGGCTTTGCCCCCATCCCTCACCTCCTTCCATCCCCCTCCACCCCCCCCCAGTGGCAGAAACTTCACCGCACGTGGGGACGAGTGGAGGGGGTGGGAGAGCAGCGACGCAGCTCAAAGCTGAGAAAGCGCCATCCTTGCTTTTGTGCTTCGGGAAGAGTTCGTGTTTTTTGTTTTTTTCCCAGGAATGGGATGCTGCTCGTGCGATTTTCTTTGGGAATTATTCTCTTCCTGGTTTCAGTCTTTGCTCCGAATCCTCCCCCCGATTCACTTCTGGAAAGGATGCTTGTGTAACTCTTTTCCTAAGCGTTGCTGGGGTGGAGGGGGCAGTGTGCAGCGTGAGCGAGAGGCTCTTTTCCTTTCTCCCTGAGTGCAAAACCGTCTGCCTTCTTCTCTCTTGGACGGACCGAGCAAGGCTAATAAGATAATAATAAGATAATAAGATAAGATCCTAAGCGCGTTGTGGAAACAGATCTGGATCTCATTGGAGAAAGGTAGCAAATGAATGAACTGGACTTTTGGCAAGTCTCAGGGTAGGAACTCAACGCTTTCTGGAAAGTTAGTGAGCAGGAAAATAGACATCCTTTCCGCTTTCTCCCAGCGTGGGTATTTCATTATCTCTCCCTGTAAGAAGTAACAACCACAAAGCCAAGGGAAAAAACGATGCGCAGGAAAAAGCCACAGTAGGAAGCAAAGATTTCTCCCCCCCCCCCCTCTCTCTCTCTGAAATAATTAATGTCGCAATCAGTGTGGTGCACCCTTGGAGACAAATTGGTTGGGGAGGTGGAAAGATATTAAGAAACAACTCGACTGTTTTTCGTCCAGTTTTATTTTTATTTATTTATTTTCCCCTGAAAAAAGCAGATCGCTCAACGGTGTCACAAAGAAAGGGAGAGGAATTGAGTGCCAGCCTGAGAAAGGCGAAGCTGCCTCTCTAAAGCATTTTGGTGGCTTTGTAAGTTTGGGGAAAGGGGCGGGGGTGTCAATCAAGAATTATATCCAGAATACCCCAAGTGTTACAACTTACCGTATTTGCCGGCGTATGACTTTTTTGCCCTGAAAAACATGCCTCCAAGTGGGGGGTCGTCTTATACGGCGAGTATATAACAAACTCTATATTTTGAGTGGAAATGTTGGGGGCTCGTCTTATACGCCCAGTCGTCTTATACGCCGGCAAATACGGTAATCCTACGTAGCTTTTTCTCTGGTAATATCACACTACTAACCAGAGCATACAAAACATTTGCTAGACCAATACTCGAATACAGTTCATCAGTCTGGAACCCACATTACATATCTGATATTAGCACAATTGAGAAAGTCCAGAAATATTTCACAAGAAGAGTTCTCTACTCCTCTACTCGTTGTAGAATACCTTATGTCACCAGACTTGAAATTCTAGAACTAGAAAACCTTGAATTACGCCGTCTTCGGTCTGATTTAAGCATGGTATATAAAATCATACATTGCAATGTCCTACCTGTCAATGAATACTTCAGCTTCAACCATAACAACACAAGAGCACACAATAGATACAAACTCAAAGTTAACCGCACCAAACTTGATTGCAGGAAATACGACTTCAGCAATAGAGTGGTCAATGTCTGGAATACTCTACCCGACTCTAGTTTCTTCCCCAAACCCCAAAAACTTTAACCTTAGACTGTCTACTATTGACCTCACCCCTTTCCTAAGAGGTCTGTAGGGGGCGTGCATAAGCGCACCAACGTGCCTACCGTCCCTGTCCTATTGTTTCTCTTATTCTTCTTTTATTTTTCTTATATGTACCCATTTCATGTATTCACAACTATGTATACACTTATACTTATTATCTTGTAAAGAATTGGCAAATCAAATAAATAAATAAATAAATAAATTGTGTATGCCAACCAGATTCACATGCAAGTGAGATCGGTAGCCATATAAATTTAATAAATGCAGTAGGCAGGTAGGTAAAAATATATATATAATGCTTAGCAAATGATTCGACATTGAATAAAGATACAGGGAAGTATATTGTCTTCTGTTTGTTGTAGATAAATGACTAGAAAATGTGTGTAATGTTTGGAGCCATGAATGTCTGTATATCTTTGTAAGTAGATGATAGGGTGTTATTGGCTGAGAATCCAAATGATTTGCAGCAAATGAAGCAATGAGGGGTGTGTATCTGAAACCTAATGTGTCAAAGCCCAAGGCAGTCATATTTGACAAGAAAAATGGAATTAATAATTGCAAAGTAAACTGATTCTAAAAAGCTACAGTAAGTATATGAATTTGTGAACTTTGAATCTTTACTAAAAATAGGAAAATGGGTGAAGAAAAATTGTGTAAATGCTAGGAGAAAAGTACTGCATATCGTATCTGATCTTTTACATGGGACACATGTTTATTGAGAATATATGAAAATGACTGGGTATAAGAATGTGCTTTTGATCACTTTGTTGTATCAAAGTAAGAGTTGGGTATGTCAAGAAAAACAAGTAAGTTGGATGCAGTGGGAGCTTCATACTGAAAAAAATAAATGGTTGTATAAGACATAAAGGCATGCATGAATGGGTACTGAACGAATATAGGTTCAATACAAAATGAATAATCAATAAGGACACAGTATGTTGAGGTAGATGGTGATACAGGGAGAATGAATGACGGTTGAATAGTAAGACAAATGAAGGTTGTATGGATCAAGAGGATAAAAAACATTATTTTAGCGGTAGCCAATTATAGCAAATGTGAGATGGGTGTTTTAGGAAATCCTTTGTGAAAGGAATCCGTGAGAAGAAGAATGTGCTAGTTTGACTGATATGGAGGATACAGCTGCAGCAAACATAACAGGAAGCATTGCAAGAGTCATAAAGGCAGAGACAGAAGAAGTCAAGACAGATTTCACACAGAGACAAAATGAGCTCTTAAGGCTCTCCCCTTCAGTTGGTACAAAAGGAAAAAAATGAACTTTTAATGGTGCTGGCTTCCTGTTTTTAAATTGATTGCTTTATAGATAATGAAGATGAGTTTACTGTCACTTTTCATTCTGCATTTTCATGTAATGGGTAAGAAAATATTTTCAGTCCAGGATGTATTTTTAGCCCTTCCATTTTTCATTAGAGAACATATTTTTACATTTTAACCTGCGTTCCGTATAGAAAATTCATTTTTAGTCACTATTGAGAGCTGAAACTTGTTTGCCCAATTCCCCTTTTTCATTACTATTGGTTTCTGCTGTATATTAATTTCTTCCACTCCATTTCATCACCTCAATTGCTAATCAAACAGATGTGGTGAGGGAAATCCTTTTCAATGTAGGTCACTTTGCCACTCCATCTACCACCCCCATTATTGCAGCAGGGGCTATAAAAAACTTATATATGCCACTAAGCTTGTAAAGCATGTAGAAAAAGAACAATAGGATATGGATAAGATCGACAACACTCTGCCATCTTTTTCACTGTAGTTGAAGAAGAAAAATGATGGAAACTCCAGCAGATACCAAAGGAGAGCATTATATACTGGTTCGATGATCACTGAACTTACTATATTAAGATTGTTTCTGCATTTAATATTCAGGATTTAGTTTTCATCCCCTAGACCCGCTTTGACCGTTTGGGACTAAATTAATTCCTCCAGTCTGCTATATCATTTGAAAGCATGCAGGAAGTTAACTTCCCTTCCTGCTGTCAAGGCTAATAGAGTTACTTGACAATGAGATGGGTAGCATATAAATTTAATAAGTAATAATATGGGGTCCTGGATTTTCTTTTTAGAGTGAAAATGACAGAGAAAAATTGAAGGTTAACTTCCCTTTATCTATCTGCTGTGGTATGAAACTAATCAGGATAGTGTAGTTTTTCTAATTTTGTTCACTTCTTTAGTAAAAATGCAGGAAGTAATGACCTCTTAACCTACCTTGCAGCAGTTGGAAGGACTTAGAAAATGGCTGACGGGATTACTGGTGATCATGTGTTCATAGGTGATTTCCCTTTCCTGGAAATGATCCAGGAATCAGTCTCATCATTTTAGCAGAGATAATGTAGGTAAACTTTCCTGAATAATAATCAATGGAAAATCTGTAAGCAATTTTGGCCAGACACATGCAACTCTGCACAGTTGAGAAAAGACAAAAGGATGTAATCAGCAGATAGAAGAAAGAACGATAATCAGGAGTGGAGTTTTAAATATAACTAGTAGTAAATTCATATCTGTAAACTGATAAGTGAGGCTTCAAAAGTTGAATGGGGCAGCTGGATAGATTACTTTTGCCCACACATTTTATTTTCTTTGTTCATTTGTTTCATAAAACATCATTAAGTTACAATAAAAAGTAAAATAACAAACAGAAAACTAAAGAGAAATTGGAAAGAAAAGGTCAAGAAGGGAACAAGTAGGGGTGCAAAAGAAAAAAGAAAGTACAGATACATGCATTGTGGGAATCTGTAAGTCCTTCCTTCTTGGTGCATACAAAAGTTTTCCTGCTGTTATTATATATAAAAACAGGATCCCATGCTTATTTTCAAGATGTTTTAAAAATCATACCTAAAAGAAAATCTTTTGATTTCAATTGCACATTATTCCAAGAATTTTCTGAATTAAAATATACAAATCTGATCCCAATATTTGAATTTTTTTAAATGTCCCCTAAAGATGATAAAAAGTACTAGGTTATACTTCCAACATATATTTGACACACCCTTTGATAATTTATCAAGTGTTAAATACCAAAGGTACTTCTTATAAAAATTCTCTTTCACATTATAATTCAATATGTATTTCATATATTCTCCCATTGAGCAAACATATTATATCCATTTTTGCCCACTTAGTCATACAATCTTTAACATATTCATCTTTCATAATTTAGTTTCCGTAAACATTTATACATCTTATTAATAATATGCTCATCAATGGTATGCAGATGCAATTCAAAATTGTTATTGTAAAATCAAGCTTCTTGTCCAATGTAAACCTTTCTGTCAACTGAGCATATCATTGACAAATATGACCCTTCATTTCCAATTCTTCCCTTGGTTTTAATTTGGGTTCTCCTTTGGCAAAAGTCAATAAGTCTGCATAGGACAGCCAAATTTGTGTAACTATCATTTCTCTTCTAAAAAAAAACTTATTGGGTTGATAACCATAGAATAATTTAGGGAGTCAATATGGCATATCTAACAAAATGATTTTGAAAATCTGTATTTAACTTTGTCATACCGTTAGCCTACATATTTTGAAGCTGTATAGCATGAGCAAAGGTTAGTAGAGTGGGATAATAGACTAGGAAAATGATAAATTAATGGTGTATATACCCTCTAGATTGGACCGATAGCCTAAATATACTGAGAAAGCAAAAGAAAAGGCAGGCATTTTTCCCCATTTAATGCACACAACAAATAATATATCTAAGTCTTCTTCTATTCATAGTATAGAAATAGAGTATGCCAATGTGTGTGCATTATATCTTCCTCAGTATTTATAAATCCAGTTGCAATTTAACATACAAAACAAAAATCCTAAGCATTCTTAAAAGACAAGTATTGTCAGAATGTTAGCATATTTATTGGCCAATATTAAATGAAGCTTGTAGCTTGCAGTTTACAATGTAGTGGCTGGAGTTGACATCAATAGGATCAGTTGTTGTCCCCTTCAGCTGAGATGCTAAAGGGTGAATAGTCATGGAAACAGAACAAGCTTTTTTTCCTCTATTTTCTAATGCAGCCAAATCATTAAGCAGTGTGGGAGAAGCAGCCTCTGCCACAACTGTTCAGTTGCTAAACAAAGAGGTTAATTCTTTGAGGTTCATTCTTTTTGGCATCTGTCAGCAACAATAAAATATTAGGTGCACACTCCCCCCACCCACTTCATCCTTTTTTATGTTCAGAGTATCATTGTACATACAGTGATTCATGTGCTAACCTCCTACCTTTGACTCTTCATATCCTAGGAGAACCCACTGGTATAATTGGTACTCAGTTGCTGCTAAAGAACAACTAGTGGGAGAATTAATCAGCTAGATTAATGGGGTAACTCACAAAAAGGCAAGGCAAGGTAGAAAGTAGAGTTTTGCAGAGACTGCTTGATTCCCTTTCACCAGAATGAAGACTGAGAAAATAGCCATAACATATGAGAGCCAGTTTGGTATCGTGGGTAAGGCATCAGGCTAGAAACCAGGAGACACTGACTTCTAGTTCCACCTTGGGGACAAAACCAGCTGATTGGCCTTTGGCCACTCACTTCCAGCCCTAGGAAGGAAACAAGGGCAAACCCTGAAGAAGAAGAAAACTGGATGGACTATCCAGGAAGTCACCAGCACTCAAAAAATGATCCAAAGGCACTTTTTAAATAAATTGCACATGGTCCAGCGAGTAGTCCTTCCTGCAGTTTGATCCCAGAAATACAAAAGTTGTTTTTTCCTCAAAAAGGACAGCATGGTAAGCAGATAAAATATGTGGTACTGTCTTTTGTTGATTTTCATCAGAGCAGAAGAAACTGCAAGACAGGCCATTAGGAGAGAATGAAACATGCCCCCAAACATAAAAATCAGTGGATGGATTGTAAGAAAGGTGAATAAGTCAGGGATTTGGAGGACAACTGAAACCTTATCTTTAAAGAAAATAAAACATTGAAATTCAGAGCATATATTCTTGAGCAGTGGTTCCCAACCTTTTTTTCGCCCCGCACCCCTAAAGAAATTTCACTCGAACCTCGCACCCCCTGAAATTTAGACTTTAGGAACTACTGAACGCGTTAAATATATGGTAGAATTGAATCTTTTCAGCTATGTATGTGACGGCCACTAAATAACGATACTTAACTCTAAAATGAAAACAAAGTTAATCCATTGCATAATAAATAAATAAATAAATAAATAAATAAATAAATAAATAAATAAATAAATAAACAAATAAATATAAAAATATAAAAATAATAAAAATAATAAAAATAATAATAAAAAAAATAAAAATAAATAAAAATTACCTGGACTTTTCTCGCACCCCCTGGAATATCGTCTCGCACCCCCAGGGGGTGCGAGCACCCCAGGTTGGGAACCCCTGTTCTAGAAGAAAGTGATTAGATGAATGGAAAGAATGGAGAAGCAAACTAATGGAAGAAGATCGAGTGAGAATGGGATTGAGAATTATAAAAAATAAATAGGATTGTCATAGTTTATTCACAAGAGAAACCATGAAGACTCAAAAGTTGAAATCAGTGAGATTTATTATAGAAGGTAATCATATATTTTTGCTTTCTACCAACTATGCAAAAGGCTGTGTTTGGAACCATTTGTAGTCTGATTATAAGAGTAACTCTGATTTGTAGCTAGACTAATTGACTACTGCCTCCATTAGTGATGGCTTGGGTATTTGAATTTTACTTGGGATAAAAACATTGCAGTTAAACTGGTAAATAAATTAAAACTTGACATAAACAGGCTGCGGAGTAAGCTTCTCTAAATTTGTTTTTTGCCATTGCATCTGCTCATTTTTACACTTTGATGGGTGGCTGCTTGCACTAGTTTGTGGCTTAAGGTTAAATTGCGTGATTGCTTTTACTTCATGCAGAACTATCAAGTTAAGCCTATTGTAAAACCACAGAATTGGCAGAAATAAATTGAGCCAAAGAAAGATTAGTTGTGAGGTCTACTGCTTCAGCTGCAGCATTCACCTACAGTTGACAGTCACACCATCTTTGCACAAATTCTGTCATTTAACAAATGCATTCCACTTATATTTATAATTTACCAGTAAATTGTCCTTTATAGAAATTTAATACACTTGTGGTATCATAGTCCATGTAGAGTAGTCCAACTTGGAGAATACAAAGTTGGGGAATATTTGTTGTGTAGTCATTTAACAGGTCAGACACAGTTGTGGATATTTTTGTTTTTTAGGACTAAAATTTAGATAATGATCTCTAGAAGGGATGATAATTTTATTGTCTCTGGATTCAGGGAAAAAAATGGAAAGCAATAAAATACTCAACATTTTTGATGAACATCTGTTTGAAGTGAATAGATGAGTATGTTAATCTGGTCAGCAAGCTAAATTATACAGTTAACATTTTTGACATTTCTATAAATATAAAAAGCTTGGATTTGAAATTGTAAGGTCTTGAAGAGGCAGGCAGGCAGGCTTGCATTATCTTAGAAGTTGCTTAGTTTTGGACAATTGCCCCCTCCCCCCCCAAATGAAAGGATTCTACATTTATGATTGAAAGGGAGTAGTTAAAAATAATCCTTTGTGGTTAGAAAGTTGTTAACATGACAGCTGTATTTATGTTACAAACCTATGGACAAAACCTATAATCATAGCTAGCTTTATATTTATATCTATATTGCTTTGCCTTTTAACTTAAATTCCAGAGGAGGATATATTTGCAAGCTTGTTTCATTTCTTCTGCAGCAAATACCATGAATCAATGTTTACTTTAAAAAAAAAACTCTTCACATTTTTATTTCTTTATATTGGTTTTGATTTTCAGATTTGAGAATTGGGGTGGTAATTAGTATGGAAGAAGCAAATACTGGTTACCAGAAACAATTTATGAGTCTTTTCTAAAACATGCATTTGACTAATTAGAATAGGATAGAATAACAGAGGATAGAGTTGGAAGGGACCTTGGAAGTTTTCTAGTCCAACCCTTTGCTTAGGCAAACCCTACACCATTTCAGACAAATGGTTATCCAACATCTTTTTAAAAACTTCCAGTGTTGGAGCATTCACAACTTCTGGAGGCAAGTTGTTCTACTGATTAATTGTTCTAACTGTCAGGAAACGTTTCCTCAGTTCTAAGTTGCATCTCTCCTTGATTAGTTTCCAACCCATTGCTTCTTGTCTGCCCTCAGGTGCTTTGGAGAATAGATTGACACCCTTTTTTTTATGGCAGCCCCTGAGATATTGGAACACCGCTATCATGTCTCCCCTAGTCCTTCTTTTCTAGACATACCCAGTTCCTGCAACCATTCTTCATATGTTTTAACCTCCAGTCCCCTAATCATCTTTGTTGCTCTTCTCTGCAATCTTTCTAGAGTCTCAATATCTTTTTTACATTGTGGCGACCAAAACTGAATGCAATATTCCAAGTGTGGCCTTTACCAAGGCATTATAAAGTGGTATTAACACTTGATCTTGATTCTATCCCTCTGTTTATGCAGCCTAGGTCTGCATCGGCATTTTTGGCAGCTGCTGCACGCTGCTGGGTCATATTTAAATAGTTGTCTACTAGAACTCCGAAATCCCTCTGACAGTTGCTACTATTGAGCAAGATGCCATATATACAGTACCTGTGCATTTTATTTTTCTTGCCTAAATGTAGAACCTTACTTTTTTCACCATTGAATTTTATTTTGTTAGATAGCACCCAATGTTCAAGTCTGTCAAGATCCTTCTGTATCTTAAGTCTATCTTCTGGAGTGCTGGCTATTCCTGCCAGCTTGGTGTTGTCTGCAGATTTCATTAAATTAATATGGGAGTATTAATTATGCATCACAGCAAACTTTGTTTTCACACAAGATATGTAAGAAGATGGGGGGGGATTGGAGGGATATGTATTTTTGACAGTATGAAGCAATCTACCTGTTGTGTATCTGCAATCCTTTTTTAGCATTTCTTCTAGCTTCTGTTTGCTATGGATATTATGTAATGTTTCTCAATCACACCAAGTTCAACTCCCATAATTCCCCAGCTGGCTATCACTGGGTAAGGAATTTGGGGAAATAAAATTCACACGTCTTATAGTAGTCAGGGTTGAGAAACACTGGAATACAGGATGTGATTTCTAAATAGGAACTTTATTTATATACAAACTCTTAGGTAATTAAAACCAGGCATTGCTTTTATTTAAAATTTGATAAATCATGATTTCAACTTTTAAAAAGCAGGTCTGATAAAACGTCACTCTTTGGAAGGGTGTTCTTAAATTGACCATCTAAACTGATTATTATTCTAATAGGAGTACTTCCTATGACTCAGTGAATTAAATCAATTTTGTGGGGGGAAATGCTTCTAGGAAATACTTTCTCCTGGGAATGCTACTAGAAATACTTTCTTCTGGAAAAATCTAAGCCAGATTTGTGAACACATGGCCACTGAGTTTTTTTGTGCAGCCAACAACAGTTCACCCATTTTGTTTGCCACTTTCTTTATCCATCTTGTTATCTCTGCAGGTCTCTTCTATCTGCTGACTTCCGGTAGGCATGTGTATGTGGCAGTGCTAGGGCCAGGGTGTGTATGTGATGGCATTGGTGTCGGGAGACTGCATAGAACAACACAGCCATTATGGTGTGTAACAACAGGCATGTCAGGGAAATGTATTATTTACATGTATAATGTATTATTTTATTTACTTAATTGTGTTCTTAATAATATAAATAATAGAAGTTGCATTTTTTCATAGGTAGAATGTGGCCCAGCAATTATCACATTTCATATAACACAGTCCCCATATTTATTCGTGTTTGAGATCCTGATCTCAGCCATATTACATTTATAATATGCATAGTATCTATAGTGTTACAAGAATAGAATTTTATTTCTTTGCTTTCTTTAAAGGTATGGGAAAGAGTTTTCTGTTGGTATTATTTTTACTGAATTGAAATGAAACCTTACGTAATGAACACCCTACAACCAGTGAAACTGAATAAAAGAGCTTATAATAGATACTGTGGCTTGTCAGCCATGGTTTGTGTATTTATTATGGCTTAGCATGTCATCTAAACTCAGAGTTGCCAAGATTAGGAGGGCAGCGTGTGCATTCCTATCATTATCTTGTTGACTAAATATGTCATTTGACTATAATCTGTTAATTGTATTAGTGATCTAACATGCAATGCTAGTATTTAATGGAGTAACTGCCTTACAGCGGTACTGCTTCTTTCTCAGTTGGTGGTTCCGGTCAGCAATGCTGAAGGAGCAAAATTTGGTCCAGTGGCCACTCCGGTGTGAGGTGCCACAGAGATGCTACTGTGACACCTATTTACATGAAGATTATTGACAAAGATCATCAGGAGATTTGGGTATGATGTCATAAATATACAGAAGATATTCAGCTTTCTATTGTCACCTCTGGCCCAGCTGGAAGTACTTTCAAAATCTTGTTTTGGCACTTGGATATTGGGTCTAACCCAAACAAGATGGAGTTGTGATCTATACATTACAATTCTCTGCCAATCTTAGAGTTGTCTCTCGGTAAGGGAGCACCGCCCTTAGAGATTCCCCTAGAGTCATGCTTCTTGCTAGATATGCAAGTGGAGGCCATGGTTTGGAGGACCTTTGCCTTGCTCTGAGTGGTATACCAGCTACATCCCTACCTAAGGTGGAAGCACCTGACTACAATGACTTACATCTTTAGCACCTCTTGATTGAATTTTTGTAATGCGCTTATAAGGGGCTGCCTTTGAAGCCCACCTGGAAAGTGTGTTTAATTCAAAAGATAGCATCCAATGCGTTGGCCAGAGCTCACAACTTTGAGTAGGCCCTTTATTGAGTGTACAGTAAGTTAAAACTGCAAGTTTTAATTTATAAAGCCCTATATTGCTTGACAATAAGGTGTTTCAACCGGAAGTTGACTCACCCAAGTCAAACCATCCAGGATAGACTGTGGTTCCTATTTCATGACATGAGAAAAGATGAGGCAAACAAAACCCCATCTTGCTCTTCAGTTCAACATTCAACTACATTTTTAGATGTAGTTCTGTGGAACATCATTGGCCTAGATTATTTTGGTAATGGCTTTTCAGAAACTTGTGAAAATGTTTCTTTTCTAAGGGGAATTTTGACACTATTGTGTTAATATTTTGTTTTATCATATTTATATTTTGTCACTGTTGGAGGTAGATGGGTTTCTTTGGCATTATTAATATGACAACTGTAATTTTTCATTGTGTATTTATTATTCTTGAAAGCCATCAAGCGTCTTGAAAGATTTGGCAATTTGATCAATCAATAAAATGAATACACATACACCAACACACACACACACACACACACATATATATACACACACACACAATGTATGCCTCTACCTGTATAAAATGAATATTCATGCTTTATTTGCTCATGTTGCTCACACTGGTTGCACAAATCCAAAAGTCCTGTTTTGATGAAATTATATAAACTGAATGAGCCAGCACAGCACTTTTGTGTGTGACATCTGCTAGTGGGCTGCAAGCCAGTTAGCTAGCTAACCAGTGGGGAAAATGTAAAAAGTGGAAAGAGAGATGCAGTAGAGGTGGACCTGAAGAGAAGAGTGATGCTATCTGTCATTGACCAAGTGGCATCCCTGGAAATAAAATACTTATCTATCAAACTACTTTTTTTTCATTCCCTTATCTAGTGTAGAACAGAAAGGAAGAGGAAGGATCAGAGCTGAGGATCAAAATATGTTTTATGCAAATGCTCACGTGGCAGTGATTGGGAACAGAATAAATTCAATGAAGATGGAGTGCCTCTGGTAACATACAAAACCAGGAATGGAATTGCCCAGCAGGCAAGTACACAGTTAACCCACCCATTAGGAATTGCTGGCTAGCAGTAATACTGCAGAGGCATACACAGTGTCATTTTGCCATCAGTCAAGCAAAGCAGAGTGAATGTGGGATAGCATCCAAGATCTTGGATAGAAAGTGATCAAGGGAGCCAAAGATGATATAATGGTGAAACAGGGCCTTACTCAGCAGTTTAAATTAGAGTTTGACTAAACATTTAGAAACATTGAGCTGTAACTGGCATAACTCAAATTAAAGTTTTCAACTGGAGCAGAATGTAATGAATTCCACTTCTGTTTGAATCTTTTTGGTCCTTTTTTGAAGAGATGAAATTAACAAGATAGGCAATCATTCCGATATTAGACCCCACAAATACAACTCTTGCTGTTCCTGTAATTCACAAATCAAGTTCAGCATGAACAAATAAAATCTCAATATCCTCATTTTTAATTCAGGAGGCTGGTATCCTCCCCTTTTATTGCTTTTGCATAAAAACACATTAACATGTTCTTTGTAATGTCATGATGCAACAACACTTTATTAGACTAATCAATCGACTTCAAGATATTGAAACTACATCATTTACACTGGCCTTGTTCACTGCCATCAGAAAATGCTACAAAAATAAAACAAGTTTCTTCACCCTAGTAGTGTCTCTAGATGTCTTAGGATGGCAACCCTTAATCAACATAGAATGAAGCAAGTTAAAGCCTTCTAATACCTAGGAGTTTTTGTTCAATAATCTGCAGTGTGGAAGAGACAAATTAAAACCATTTCTGATTGGACTTAAAAGACAGCAAATAAACCATGCATTTTGCCAGCAGCAGATTATGAATCTACAGTACTGTTATTAATCTCTTTAAGACTAAGATTTCTTGCTTTATAGCTCTCTAGTTTGTATTTATAAAGTTCTAAGACCTCTAGAGGTGGTACATTCAATATTCCTATAGGATGTATTTTGCATTTCCTGATGTTCTCCATTTTTCTTTGTGCCTGACATCTAGACTAGTTTCCTCAATGACAAACATGAGATTCTGCCAGTTAAGGTATTTCTTAGAGTTGTCTTTTAATCAGGAATATCTGTTTCCATTGTTCCTTGTATATAAATTTGTACATCCTGGTAAAAAGGTATAGAATTTGATCTTAGACACTTCAGACTTTCTTGATTCCACTTGGAATAGAGAACCACCATAGAGTTTAAGCAATACATGTGATTCTAGTTTGTAGAAAGATTGGAATATAAAAATCCCATTATTGTAATGGATATTTGGATGACTGTTTACTAATATTCTATGCCAGTGGTCCCCAACCTTTTGGGCATCAGAGATAGGTTCCATGGAGAAAGGTTTTTCAGTGGACCGGAGGAGGCGTGGTTTTGCATGCTGCTTGCATCCCACAGATGGGACTTCGCTTGTTTGTATGGCCCAGTTGCTGGCGTGCCATGGCCCGGTGTCATCCACAGACTAGAGGTTGGGGGTCCCCTGTTCTGTGCAACCATATTAGAGATCCTTTATATTAGCCAAATTCAGAGATTTGCCACCAATGTATCTGAAGGGAAGATGATAACTCTCCCGATACAAAATGACTTTTGGGTTTGACTGGCTTGGGACCTTGAATCATTCACACAAGTATACTTAGCTGCCCATTCTATGTGACCAGACCAGCTGACTCAATAACATTCCAACTAGTGAGGGGAGACAATTCTTTGCATTAGAACATTGGTCCCTGGAATTCTCCAAAAAAGTAGCCAAATTCTGTTCTCTTGCCATTGCAAGATACTTGGTGATTTTATATACATAAATATTATGTGTCATGTGGAAGGAACTATGTTAGTTAATGCAGTACATAACTTGAGATGTTTGCATATTTGGTACCTTGTGTGTATTTAGTTCAGTAGTTAACAGCATCATGTTAGAAACCAAAAGGTTGTATATTCTAGGTCTACCTTAGGCAAAAAGCCAGCTGAGTGACTTTGGCTCTGTCACACTCTCTCAGGCCTAAGAAAAAGACAATGGCAAGCCACTTGCAAAAAATATTGCTAAATAAAATTGCACGGGCATGTCATACAATTATCCGGAATCAAGATTTGACTTGAAAGAGGCTACACACAGAGACATATTTTGATTTTGTGCACTAATAAAGAGTACCTAACTCACTACTATAAATTAAAAATAAAAGTAATAGTCTGTTAAAAGAAAGTTTACGCTGAACTATTATGAGTTATAATGAACAACTGAGTCAACTTTTACTCAATTTAAAAATCAAACCCATTTTAAAAGTATTTTAAAGCTTATTCAGCTCAGCCAAAATAAGTTTTCCTTATTGGTATATTTATTTGCACTTGAAGAAAAGACTTCTGCATCATATATCCCAGGAGAAGTGATTATGAGACATTAAAAAATGTCAGCTTTTAAATGTCAGCTTTTTTTTCTACTTGATTTTGTTGCTAGAACTCTGGCAAAATAATGCAGGTCTAAGAAAAGTGCCAATAAAACAAAATTTGAAAAAGGATA
This sequence comes from Notechis scutatus, assembly GCF_049901735.1. NCBI lineage: Eukaryota > Metazoa > Chordata > Lepidosauria > Squamata > Elapidae > Notechis > Notechis scutatus. Next base: position 103,983,154 of record NC_142009.1, read on the forward strand.
GCTCTTTTCCCCACAGATTTTTAGTTAAACATAGTAAACTTCAATCCCACCCATGTTAATTTACAGTATGTAAGAAGTGTATAAATTATTTCTATGTAAACACTGTCTCCTGGAAATCTGTATTCCAAATCTTTTGCTTCATTTTAAGTTACATTTTTATAATATGAGACAAACATCAATATTTTCTCCAAGGAACTCTTTATGAAAAGATTGCCAAATGCACTATACTCCATATACCGTATATACTCGAGTATAAGTCGACCCGAATATAAGCCGAGGCACCTAATTTTACACAAAAAAACCTGGGAAAACTTATTGACTCGAGTATAAGCCGAGGGTGGGAAATGCAGCAGCTACTGGTAAATTTCAAAAATAAAAATAATTAATTTGGGAAACGATCTCACTATCATGAAAGGTTTAATTGAGTCACTAACCCAAAAGAAGAAGATGATGATGACAGCGGGAGGCAGGAGTCACTCTCTTCCCCACCCTCGGAGGCCCCCTGAGTCAGGAGTCGCTACCGCCGGCGCGGCCCCAGTCCCGCGTCGCCTCGGGAAGGGAAAGGCAAAAAGGAAGAGCCGCGGCAGCGCTTTGCAACAGCAGCAGCGGCACCGGAGGCTCAGGCTCAGCGGCTCCTGGTTTTGCCCCACCCTTCCCAAGACAACGCGGGACCGGAGCCGCACTGGCGGCAGCAACTCCCGATGGGCTGGGGCTCAGCCGGACACCTGAGCGGAGATGTAGGGAGAAGGCAAAAGCGACGGAAGATCCTTCAGGGGAAACTGAGGGGGAGACTCACCCTTGGTCCAGATGAGCCCCCTTCCCCGCCCCTAAGGAAGCAGAGGCAGCCAGCAAGGGCAGGCAAGCCCCGCTTCACAGACTCTGTCCGTCCTCACTCCCACCCACCCACCCACCCACCCAAAGCCACGAAGTCCCCCAATCGCGCAGCCCAGAATCGCCCTCCCCTCAGGGGGCAGCAACGACGCCCGGTTTTTCCCGAGACAAGAAGCTCCGCTGTGCAATGAAAGCGCCCTGGCTCTAGGCTCGCGGGCTCAGAAAACAACGCGAGCCGAGGTCGCTTCGGCTCCGCTCGGCTTCTCCAACATCCGGCACCGCCCTGTTCTATGTGCCGGGCCCGGCAAGTCCGAGCAGCCAGCGCGTGGAGCAGCCAGCGCCGGACATCGTTGGCTGCCTCTTTCGCAGCACGGGAGGCCTCCCCCGGCTGGCCAGCTGCTCTCCTCCTTCTCTGCCTGTTTGTTCTGTGTGGCCGAGGAGGAGGAGACCGGCTGGCTGGTTGGGGGAGGCTTTCTGCGCCAAGGGAGGCGGCTGCTGGTCTCCGGCTTTGCTCCGCTTCTCCGATGGTCCAGCGCCGCCATGTTCTTTACTTGGGCAGCCGGGCGCCCGCAGCGGCGCCCACGGCAGCAACAGGCAGTTCCGCCCGGGCTCCGCTCAGGTGTCCGGCTGGGGCTGTTGGGAGTTGCTGCCGCCGGTGCGGCCCCAGTCCCGCGTTGCCTCGGGAAGGGAAAGGCAAAAAGCGCTTGGCCTCCCGTGCTGCGAAAGAGGCAGCCAACGATGTCCGGCGCTGCTGCTCCACGCGCTGGCTGCTCGGACTTGCCGGGCCCGGCACATAGAACAGGGCGGTGCCGGATGTTGGAGAAGCCGGCGGAGCCGAAGCAACCTCGGCTCGCGTTGTTTTCTGAGCCCGCGAGCCTAGAGCCAGGGCGCTTTCATTGCACGGCGGAGCTTCTTGTCTCGGGAAAAACCGGGCGTCGTTGCTGCCCCCTGAGGGAGGGCGATTCTGGGCTGCGCGATTGGGGGACTTCGTGGCTTTGGGTGGGAGCGAGGACGGACAGAGTCTGTGAAGTGGGGCTTGCCTGCCCTTGCTGGCTGCCTCTGCTTCCTTAGGGGCGGGAAGGGGCTCATCTGGACCAAGGGTGAGTCTCCCCTCAGTTTCCCCTGAAGGATCTTCCGTCGCTTTGCCTTCTCCCTACATCTTCCCTCTGTTAAAATTCCCCCCACACACACTTATTTTCGGGCAGATAGATTTCGTGTCTGAGCATTCTCACATGATGGTGGGTCTTTCCCCCCCCAAAAAAACAGTTAAAAAAAGAAAAAATATATCCTCATGCAAGAACTTTTCTGCTTCCGATTACCCCCGTGCTTAAAAGTTGCAAAGGAAACACGGAAGCAGGGAAGCGCCTGCCCAGCTCTGGAGCTCCACACCATTTTTTTTTCAGAGGAGAATCTGACTCGAGTATAAGCCGGGGGGGGGGATTTTTTCAGCACAAAAAATGGGCTGAAAAACTCGGCTTATACTCGAGTATATACGGTAGCTTTGAAATGAAAATTGTAGAATTTCCAACCATTATCTGTGCTGGTTAATCTGTACTTTGCTCCATAGCCATTTTCTCTGGGCAGAACTTTCTGTTTCACTAAGTACGGTTAAGAATTGGTTTTCATGAGTAGGAGATCATCTTCCCCTGAATAATTGCCTATTAATACAGAGAGAGAGAATTTACAATAAGAATAGAAGGAACTGCTGGAAACAAAGGCAAGAGGAATTGACAATTGATGCAGTAGATTTAATATTTAAGTACCCTGTTTCTCCAACAATTAAGTCACCCCTGAAAAGACGGCCTGGCCGTCTGGCCACGGTATATATATGTGTGTGTGTGCGCGCGCGCGCATATATGTGTGTGTATATAGATATATATAGATATATATATAGACTTACACTCCTGGAGAAGCATTCTACTTTCAACCACAGGGGTAGGCATCAGCCCTAAGTACAAATAATAATAATAATAATAATAATAATAATAATAATAATAATAATAATAATAATAATAATAATAATAATAATAATAATAATAATATAAAGTTAGAGGCACGAGAATCAGTCCTCCACAATGGAAGGTGACAATGTCTTTCGCTCCAAGACAAAATAAGTCCCGAGATAAGTCAATGGGCTCCAAAAAGGCGTCTAAGGCGGCGGATAAGGATGCCCATAGACGGCACCAAGCCTTGGAAAGGCAGTTGCAGAAACGGGCCAGGGAGGCAGACAAGATGGCTATGACACAACAATCGGATCAGGACCCAAGTCCATTGCTGGGGCCCTTGGACTTATCTACCCAGCCCAGACAGACTGGACAGCCTCCCATAGACATATCTCCTCCAATGAGCACTGCCCGACGAATCCCAGAGGCAACCTTCACCCCTATGGCCGCCGGTTTAACACAGGAGGAGGGATTACCTGAGACTATTCCCATCGAAATGAGGCAATGGATGGAGATGGCCATAAAAAATGGGCATTGCGGCTGGAGTTTAGCAATCCATCCGGACCAGATACCTTTCGGCTACTTCGGAAGCGGGATCCCTATCTGCTCGATCCTTTGCGCATTTGGGACACCATCAAACTCAGGTATTCCCCAATACTCCTGGGGAATCCAGGGTCTTCGGGAGGAGGTGGAATAAGATGACCAGGATGTTCCCATGGAGGTGGGGTCGATCCATTAGATGGACTTGGGGTTGTCAGAGGCTGACCCACTAGAACGAGGAATGTCGGATGACGAAGGCCTCATTCTGGACCAACCTACCTTTTCTGGCCTTTTTCATCCGCACCTCTTTAAATCTTTACTGTTCAAAGCAAAGAACACCGCTAAACTAGGCACATCAAGCCCTCATCCATTATCATCAGGGTCTCAGGACGAATCCAAGGATCTAATATTCTCACAACCGGCTAATGAGGCAGAAACTATTCCTGTCCCTCGTATGTTGGCTGATTTAGTACAAAATCAATGGGCATCAGCAGCATCCTACCCAGCCCCAACAGGGTACGATAAAACGATATTATAATTTAGCACCAGAGTTTACAAATTTTCTCAAAACGTCGGAGGTGGATGAGCCCATTGTGGCACTGGCCTCTTCTTCAAGCTTTCCCAATGAGGCCAAGGAAGCCCTGGGACCGGAGGAAAAGAGAGCAGAGTTGGCACTCCGTACGGTGCACATTTCTGACGCCTGGGCCATTAGGGCAGCTACAGCTGCGTCTTTTTTTGCACGGTCCTCCATACGGTGGCTCTTCCATTTGAGGGATATATTGCCAGCGTCAAATGTCAGAGCCCACCAGGACATTACTAAGATTATTGCAGCGGCAGAATTTTCCGCCGACGCCACATTTAATGCAGTCAAATTCTCGTGAGCCATAGCATCTCACGTATCAGCACGGAGACTGCTATGGCTCAGACATTGGCAGGCGGATACCAAGCATAAATGCAAGCTGGCATCAGCCCCAATATCGGGGGATAAATTATTTGGCAGTGTCTTGGAGCCCCTGCTTATTGAGAATAGAAACAAGAAAAAAGTGCTTCCCCCTCTTTTTCGGAGGTCTGAAAAAAGAACGCCCCAGTCGTTTCGAAGGGGTTCCTTTTGGCCCTACTATCAAGGCCCATCCGTTCCCAGATTGCAGAGAACATCAGGCTACAGGCCCAGTTTTAGACAGGATAGGTCGGAATCTTCCGATAGAGGTCAGTGGGGAGGCCAAAACAGAAGAATCCCCAGAGGTAACGGAGGCCGATTTCTTTCATCGCCCCAAGTGAGCCCTTGACAGCAGCTCCCATTGGAGGGCAGCTAAAATTGTTTGCTGATCAATGGGATAGTTCCACCTCTGATGCGTGAGTCAGGGACACTGTTAGGTTTGGTTTAGCGCTAGAGTTTCAATCCCCCCCCCCCCGAACTTTTTCATTAGGACCCCTAGGTCCGCGGACCCCATTAAGAAGGCATTGATGCAGGAGGCTATCAATCATCTTCTGCATATTCAGGCCATTAGAGAGGTCCCATCTGAACAATGGGGTCAAGGCTGTTACTCTCTATTGTTTGTGGTCCCAAAGAGTTCGGGGGGCTGGAGGGCAATTCTGGACCTCAAATTTCTGAACAGATCATTGGTTTATCGAAAATTCAAGATGACTACTCTCCAGTCCATTCTACTCAGCATCAGAGAGAACGATGTCCTGCCCTCTATAGATCTGACAGAGGCTTATCTACATATACCAATTAGACCTGCTCACTACAAATATCTTAGATTTTGCTATTGTGATCGGCACTACGAATATATCGCCTTACCATTCGGTCTGGCTTTGGCACCTAGGACTTTTACCAAGGTCCTAGTGGCTTTGGCTACCTCCCTCAGGATCAAATCTATTCGTTTACAATGTTATCTGGGTGATATTTTAATTTTGTCATCTTCCAGACATCAAACAAATTTGGATTCCAAGATTACTCTGGAGACCCTTCAAGGTCATGGCTTTTCCATAAATTGGGATAAAAGCCAGTTGACCCCCTCAACTAGGTTAGTTCATTTAGGGGCAGTGATAGATACCGTGGAGGGCAAGGTTTTTCTCTCTCAGGACAGGCTGAATTGTATCCAGTCTTTGGCCAGAGAAATCAGAATCTTAAAGAGGGTTTCCTTGGCAGTTCTGTCTCAACTGTTAGGGAAACTGATTTCTTGTATTTCCATTGTGCCTTGGGCTCAATTCCATTCTAGAGATCTGCAATGGTTCCTGCTACCTTTCCAGCGATCTGGAAGAGCCACTTCCAACGTCCAGATAAAGGTACCGCACAATGTTCTCCGATCGCTCCGCTGGTGGTCGGAAAACACGATAAACAAGGGGTGTCCTTTCAAGGAACCTTGCAGGGCAACAATCACAACCGATGCCAGCCTGGTAGGATGGGGAGCTCACTTCCAATCCCACACTGCACAGGGAATTTGGACTATTTCCGAACAATCACAAAGCATCAACCTATTGGAGCTGTGAGCAGTTCATCTGGTGTTACGCAGTTTTCTACCCCTTTTCCAATCACGCCACGTTCTGGTCTTGACAGACAATATCACAACCAAGGCCCACGTAAACAGACAGGGGGGTACCCATTCCAAACTTCTGATGCTGGAGACGACCAGGTTGTTCAAGTGGGCCAAGGCCAATCTGTTTTCGCTCAAGGCAGAGCACATAGCAGGGGCCTTAAACACACAAGCGGACTGGCTCAGCAGGGCCACGATAGATCAGACAGAGTGGTGCCTACACCCGTCTGTCTTCCAGGAAGCAGTGCGGAGGTTTGGGCAACCGGTGATCGATCTATTTGCCTCTCCCCCCAATGCCCAATTGCCCCGGTATATTTCAAGGTACCCGACTCAGGGGGCGGAGGCTGTTAACGCCCTGCGATGTCAGTGGCCTCCCGGACTTCTAAATGTGTTTCCTCCACTCCCTGTAATACCCAGGTTGATCCAGAAGTTATTGGAGGAACGAGTGGAATTGATATTGGTTGCCCCTTACTGGCCCAGGCGAACGTGGTTCGCGGACTTACAGGACCGGTCGAGAGAACCACCTTGGAAAATTCCACCGTCGAGGGTTTCCCTCTCGCAAGGGCCGGTACTTCACCTGGACCCACAATGGCTCAGCCTAGCTGTATGGAGGTTGAGCAGAGCCATTTAAGGACCCAAGAGATTTCAGAGGATGCCATTGCCACCATACAAGCATCCAGACGGTCTTCAACAAATCGTATATACGAGGCTACATGGTCCGCTTTCTGTCTCTGGTGCCGGGGGTCTAAGATTGACCCAACCGCCCCATCAATAGGACAATTATTGGACTTTTTACAGGAGGGGTTGACCAAGGGCCTATCTCCAAATACTTTACGCAGACAGGTGGCAGCCTTAGCCTCGGTGATATCCTGGAGTGACCTTCGTTCCATAGTGCACCATCCACATGTCTGCAGCTTTCTTAAGGGTGCTGCAAACTTACGACCTCCTGTAATTCACCGCTATCCCACTTGGGAGCTCAACAAGTTGTTAACCGCACTTACATCTGGCCAGTGTGAGCCTTTAAGAACCTCTAGTCTCAAATTCCTGACACATAAGGTGGTCTTCTTAATTGTGATCCCATCAGCAAGGAGGATTTCCGAATTGGCAGCACTGTCGATGAGAAAGGACCTGTGCGTGTTTCATGCGGACAGAGTGGTTCTTAGATTGGATCCATCGTTCACTCCTAAAGTAAATTCAGCCTTCCACAGAGCGCAGGAATTGGTGCTTCCAAATTTTTGTCCGAAACCATCTCATAGACTGAAGCATCAATGGCATCGACTTGATGTTCGAAGGGCGTTGAGCATCTATCTGGACCGCACGGCGGCATTTCAAAAATCTGAGGCTCTATTCCTATCCTTCAACCCATCCACTTTAGGACACAAGGTGTCGTCGAAGACCATTGGCCACCATAGCTAAAAGTTACAAATGCCAGTCCATCTCAGTTCCTAAGGACATTACAGCCCACTCAACAAGGAGTGCAGCAACATCAGCAGCATGGGCCACATGGGCTTCCATAGACGAAATTTGCAGAGCAGCAACTTGGGCTTCACCATCACCCTTGGTCAGAAATTATAAAATTGATATCTATGCCTCAGCGGACGCTTCATTTGGCAGAAGAGTCCTGCAGAGGGTCCACAGAGTTTAGGAGTGGATTTCGGTCCAGACAGAATCCCTCCCTTAGGACAGGCCAAGCTTTGGTATGTCCCACTTCTGGATTCTCTGAACAGCTCATGGGAGAAAGGGCGTTGGTATTTACCTGATACGCCCGTTCTCTGTGAGCTGTGAACATCCAGCCCCACCCATTTCTTTCCATCTGGTGGGGTTCCATTCCAGTCAGGGATCTAGATTAGGTGATGAGTTCCGGACTTTGACACTCAGTCTTCGCAAAACTGGGGGACGCTGGGGAGGTGTCCTGTGGAGGAGGAGGAGCATCCCGGAGTTTTAAGCCCAGACTTTCCAGAAGAAACTGAAGCACCTCCCACTTCTGGATGCTCTTCACAGCTCACAGAGAACGGGCGTATCAGGTAAGTACCAACGCCCTTTCTCTGGCTTTGATTTTCACACTGGTGGTCAGAATGGAAACACAATGAGCTCTGGAGGAGGAGAAGCAAATGGCTTTTTCCTTCCTCAATGAGCTCATTGAGGCATTTAAAAAGCCTACTAAGCAGCCTGCATTGAAAGGTTATCAGTCAAATAGTATTGCTCTCTTATGACTCCTTGCAATCCATTCATGTAAAAGTTCATTAAATCATATATAGTAATTATGCATACTATATTTATGAAACACCGATCTATTGCAAATATGCACAGATACGTTTGACTTTTTTTGCACTGTGATTTTTTTTCTTTAATCAAATTTAAATTTCTAGCGATCTCCAGAAAAGTCTTACCATCTCCTGCTCTTTTTTTCCCTCACTTGGTAAGAAGGGCACTTAATTTATCTCTCTGCATTCAGTTTTGATCTGATATTTTTGGCTGTAGCTTTACTTTTTACTATTTTTTAAAAAAAATATTTCTGTGGCTAAATCAACTGTGGTTTTAATTGAATGCTGTCTAATCTAACTTATCAAATATGTCTGTATATGTAGTTTGACTTCAGATAAAACTTGAAATGGTTCATTAACTTACAGGGCAAGGTAGTTTGATCATCCTCATTAAACCACATACTCTTAAGTTCCTAAAATTAAAAAAAAAATCATAGTGTATGAAATTTCTCAAATACTCCTGCTAAAAACAAGATACGAATTTATGGGACCTGACAGCTGTCCATGAAGTCTGGGATGTGATGAAGCAACAGCTGTGACTTCCTCTAAACTGATGTTTCAGCCATAGAAATGAGCAGTTAAATTACTTGGTATCAGAATTGTTGGATCCTCTCCAAAACCCAAGTACTTTGTCTCCCCATAGGCAGATGTGCAGTCTTTATGGTTGATTCTTCTGTGCTACCATAGTTTACAATTTCCCCTCCCTCCTTAATTCATTCTTGGCTTCCCCTACATGTAACGCTAACATTGAATGCAATTTAGTAATATATCTAACCTGCTAATAAAACCATAAAGATTCTGAAACTTGAAAAAGTATTCTGATAGCTAATAAATTGGTCCTAAATTGCATATGTTTGAGTGGGAGCTGTAGTATGTTGAGAAATGCACTTTTTTGTATTAACAGGAAAACGGTTGCAGAGAAAATGGTCTTTATGGTAGATAGGAAAAACCCCAACGTCTACAACGGCTGTATTTTCTGTTTTGCTACAAGTAGCAGGAAATGTTGCTAGTTATGTGACAAACATGTGTTATCTTTTTAACATTTCCTGCAGTCGGTGTAGTTGTTCTGGTTCACTATTGAAACATGGCATAAGAATTTGTGTTACTGACACATACAATATTTGGGATATTCTAGAACCGTGATGTCATAAAAAAACATGTTATCAGAATATATTATAATGGCAAGATCAGCCTTCCATCCTTCTGAGGTTGGTAAAATGAGGACCCAGATTGTTGGGAGCAATATGCTGACTCTGTAAACCATTTAGAGAGGGCTGTAAAGCACTGTGAAGCAGTATATAAGTCTGCTATTGCTATCCTGCCCACACTTAATGGTTGGCAGTACCCTGAAATGATCATTCAATAATACTGTTTAGAGAAGAAACTTCATTTTATTCATAAATAAAGTTTGGATCAGCCATTGCTAGTAATTATAAACTTATTCCTTGTTACTGCAAAACCCTTGGCTATAAATTATGACTTAACACAAAAAACTGGTTACAATTAATATATAGGTTTCTCCTCGTCTTACCATCATTTGTTTAGTGACCGTTCGGTGTTACAGTGGCCCTGAAAAAAAGTGACTTAAGCTGGTCCTTGGACTTACAACCATTGCAACATCCCTATGATCAGGTGATCAATATTTGGGCACTTGGCAACTGGTACGTATTTATGAGGGTTGCAGCATCCTGGAATCATGTGATTCCCATTCCCATCATGTGGTTGCCAAATCCACTTAATAATCACATGATTCACTTAAACTGCACGATTTGCTTAACAACTGTGGCAAAAAATCATAATATTGGGCATGGAAATCCTGGTCCTAGTTGTGGACTACCTTATCATTGACAATTTAATATTATCTACAGTTACCTAAAGAGAACAGAGTTGTTAAGATCAGCATTGGCTCTAATGCTCATACTTCCTATTTTCTGTGCTGCTCAGTTGTTTATGTAATTTGACCTTTGCATTTCACAAAAGCATACATACTTAGCATCCTTTGATAAAAGATGGCTGTTGATACTAAAGATGCTAAGGACATTGTCTGAAACTTGTCTTCCTTGTGTTTTTTGCCTATAATCATGTAACTGTTTTCTGATTGATCAAATGAATCTCTGTTCCAAGAAATATTGTGTAGAATTTGTAGTCTATAAAGGACAAAGCCTAGAGTTATCTTAAGAGCTGAAGCAACTTCTTTGGATGTCATAACGGTGATCATTTTGATTTTATGAGAATATCTTTCTTCTTCTTTTGCAATCATTTCACCTGAAGAATGTTAGTTTGCAGATAATTAGAAATGAATTCCTTCAGCCCCAGATCTTTTATCTTACTGGGTAAGGCAGGCCTGGCACTGCCTTGCTGTGCCTCCATAACATAAATTGAAATGTAACAATAGGAAGAAGTTTTAAAGACATTTTCATTGTAAGAGATTAAATGTTTATATTCTTTTGGGGATATCAATGCAATATTTAAGCTGTGTATGGAACCATAACAATATAGTATAGAAGTGGGGAGGGAACCCCTTATTTTCAATTATTTTCATTTTCTCTTTTGAAATTACCACAACATCTTGACTTCACAGTAAAAGGTTGCATTCTCATAGCATCTCTTTTTCATTGTGGAGTAAACCGCTAGTATATTAGTGAATGGAGAGCCCCCTAATTATAATGTCATCCCGTAAATGGTGATTCACTTATTTCCATTGAGAGCTCGTTTATGTATGGATAAAAATACAAGGTTTGAGAACATCATTGGATGGAAACTACTAAACCAGATCAATAGTACTACAATTATTCAGAACTGATTTACAGTTTATATGTCTTCCAGCTTGAATTCTCTATTTCAACCACATTAGGGGAATCTGGCAGAATGTCAGAGTGCTTTTATATACAAAATGATCTTTGTATTTGCCTATATGCTTTTTTCAAATGCAATAAGATCTAACAACTATAATAATAATAATGTTAATGTCCTGTTCTTCGTTTGTTTGTAATATTTGGATTTTAAAAGAAACAAAACAAAATCCTTAAAATTCTATGAATACCAGAAAGTAGAAAAAATATTTGAACATTGTAAAGCATTTTGTTCTTTCGGCAACCGTAAACACTATGCCTTGTAATGTTTTTAAAACCTGTAAGTTTTTGAATTCATAATGTCAACTGCATTTTTATAGGGTAATCTTGTGCATATTTAATTGGATGTAAGTTTTTCTAAGGCAAAATTTCTATTAATTCTATTGAATTCCAGATTAAAATACTGTGGAAAAAGTAAGGATTTCACATCTAATAATCACAGTTACTTTTTCTGATATTTTTTGAGGAAATGATTTAGAAGAAGAATCTGCAAACACCATGCTGGCATTAGATTCCCTGTACACAATAAAGCTATTGAGAGCTTATCTTATTTGCTACATATCAACATACTGTACTATAGATTATTGTAGTTTCCCCTGGATTTATATTCTTTAAAGTAATGCTGAAACTGAAACATTTACTAAATTAAGCCTTTTATTTCTTTTTCCTAGAATTGCATGTCTAATTAATGCAAAAAAAAAACCAAAACACAAAACCCGGCAGCTGTTCAGAATTTTATCCAGTTACAAGATCCAGTTACAAGATTACTTGCAGTTGTTTTTTCATATTTGCATAAACAAACTTGAGGTTCAATATCAAACATTAACAATCAGTTTGTTTTAGGTTTTATAAAGATTCTCACAGTCAATGGGAGAAGATTTTTTCCTCATTCTCCCCAAGAAACATTTCAGAAGATCAACATTTTTTTCCTATAGTGGAGGCAAAGTATTTCTGAAGCCAGTATTTCCTTTGTACTGACTCCCAAGAGCAGAGCTAAAAAATCATCTAAAATCAGTTTTTGTGAGATAAGATAGCTTTCTTTTCCAGTTCCAGGGATTTGTTTGAATTTTACAACCACAGGAAAGAAAGAGTTTTGTGTTTAATTATTCTGCATAACAAGTGTGCTTGAAATAGTTCTTCACTCTTGTACAGCCTTGTTCTGCACTGGATGAATTTTCCATGTATTTTTTTTCCACAATAGCAATTGCACTTAGACTTATATACTTATATATACTTCTTCATAGTGCTCTACAGCCCTCTCTAAGCAATTTAAGAATCAGCATATTGTCCCCAACAAACTAGGTTCTCATTTTATCAACCTCAGAAGGATGGAAGGCTGAGTCAATGTTGAGCTGGTCAGGATCGAACGGCTGACAGTGAGCAGAATTAGTCTGCACTATTACATTCTAACCACTCCCCCCCCCCCATGGCTCTACAAGTTAGCTCCATGAGGAAAACTTCATTTTTTGGAACAGTTATTGAACCTGTGAGAAACTAAGGTAAACTCCACTTAGAGTTGTAGTGCTGCAACTACCGGTAACATATCAGTATAAACTATTTTAAAACTGTTCTTGATCACTGCAACTGAGCTTCACCTATTAGTGCAGAGTTCAAAAAAACTTTAGTTCTTTCATATCCAGCTGTAAAAGTTTTCCTACTCCTGTTGCTTGTTTGTTTTTTTAAACTAGGTTTGAGCATATTCATTCTCAATTATCTCCCCAAAATCTCCAAGTTCCTTGTCCTATTTGGGAGAAGTAAAGTAGAGTTAGCATATTCTGTGTACTGGTAAACATTTACTCCAAATACCTGAATGGCATTCCCTGCAATTACTTGTAACTCTTCAGTAAAGAGTTGTGTTGTACTTTGCTTTGATGAAGCTTCAAGCCAAACTATCCCTTGAAATTGAAAGCAATATGACTTCCTATTTATAGATTGATTTGATCCGAAAGCTGCCCAAATATTCAAACTAGTACGATTTGTATCAAATATTATCAGAAAATATTTTTGCCCTGAATGTCTATAGATTTTTTATTTGCAAAGATTTTGAACAAAAAAGATACTGGAATCTTGTGATAGTTTTATTAAAGTGCTAGCAATCAATGTTAACTTTCTCCATTTGTCTTCTCATTCCTACCCCAGTCTTCCTCAATCAGGTGCCTTCTGGATATAGATTTTCACTTCCATGGTGTCCAGTCAACACTACATGGGAGCTGAATGCTCCACCAGACATCACCAGAATGGGAAGAATATTCTAAACAATACATCTCAGCATGAAGTATAATTGATGATAGTGTGCAAATAAACATCTAATTCTCTTTAGTCTAAATACCATTCCAGTTGTGCCAGGACTACAGTGAGATCCTGTGTCTATTATATAATAGGAAGTGATGAGTACATGCAATGGCACAAGTCTTTGCAGTTTATAAAATATTGGGATTCAGAACATTTTCCAAAATATGAAATTCAGTTTCTTTAAAAAGAACATTCACCAAGCGCAGTTCATGTCTATTGAAATCGCTGTAAACAACTCACTGATTTAACATAAGTCCATTCATTGAAAGAATCCTATAAATAGGAGTCTTGTTCTGGCCTTCAAAATGCTTGGAATGTGCCCGTCACGTAATATGTGTGCCCATTTCAATGGGAACACATGTCTCATCAACTCTTAGCACCCACCAAAGAAAAAGCTCCTCAGGGAAACTTAACATGGTTGCTTGTGTAATACAAGCAAGCTTTGCTGTTTTATAAAGAGCTATCCTTTTCTTGATAAAACATTCGTGTAGAGCAGCTGTAAATTTAAACGAGTGAATTAATCTTCTTGATAAAAATGAACTTATGATCAAACAGGGAGATCAATCATTTGGCAGGAGCCAGACAACAATTTGTGTGATTAAAACCAGCTGGCGAAGTTTTGGAAGAAGTGACATTTTAACTATGGACTCTATTCAGTATTGCACTTCATATCATACATATGCTTCAGTATGACTTCAACACGGGAATTACTAATTTTTAACATAGTGTGTGGGTGTGTGAATAGTTTTCAGAGAACATGTAAAGTTGAGTTTCTTTCTTTCTTTCCTTCCCCTCTCCACCCTGTTTAGAGCAGGTGGGAAGCTTCACAGTAGACAGCTAGTGTTTCCTTGTGGGTTGCTGTAATAAAGGACCTTTGTAAATGTCTCTTTATATGACCTGAATACAAGCTCAACAGAATGCATATTAACTACTCCCAAGAACTGTTTCATTTATTTCAAGATCTTACCTGAATTGGCCTTGCTGTTTTCTAGCAGGATTCATGCACTTTTTGTTGTTGTTGTTGTTATTATTATTATTTATACACAAAAATGACACTATACACAGCAAACGAGATAACCATGCTGGGTTTCATATCACAAATCACTAGTCGAACACTTCCCAAGTGTTTAGGACTGCATGATGTATCGGCGGATTATGCGAGCAGATCCCAGTAAGGTGGCCTTCTGCAGCTGACCAATGGTGATCTTGTCAGCACCAATGGTTTTTAAGTGCTTGCCTAGGTCTTTAGGCACAGCCCCCAGTGTGCCAATTACCACTGGAACCACATGCACTGGTTTATGTCGGAGTCTCTGTAGAGTCTCTTCTCAATCCTGATATCTGGTGACTTTTTCAAGTTGTTTCTCGTTGATTCTGCTGTCACCAGGTATGGCAATGTCGATGATCCCCACTTTTTTCTTCACAATCGTGATATTCAGGATATTGTGTTCCAAAACTTTGTCTGTTGTTGTTGTTGTTATTGTTATTGTTGTTGTTATTATTGTTATTGTTATTGTTATTGTTATTATTATTATTATTATTATTATTATTATTATTATTATTATTATTATTATTATTATTATTATTATTAGATATTTTATTCATTAAACATGAAACCCAGTCAACTGAATATTCAAAAATGCATCACAAATACCATTGACTGGTGCTAATGGTTGATACGGGTTGCTGCCAGCGTCCTAGGTATCAACTTGTTGTTATTGTTATTGTGTATGGCACATGTTAGCCAGAGATCACCAAGGTTCCTCTGAGAAAGGAATTTTTTTGGGCGGTGTTATCTTTACAGGTGGTGTTATGCTGGTAGGCAATTGGGGGAGGTTCCTTTCTTGTCCCTGTACGGTTTATTTGCTCATGAGAATCGAGCCACCAACCTCAGCGAGTGCAGGCCCAGCATCTTACCACATGAGTCAGTGCATTTTCAGAAATATACAGCAGTTATGGACTTGGATATCTAAAGGGGCAACTTCTCCATGATTTACTTATGCCATTACAGGAGGGAAGATCTAGGGAAGAGGGTGCCCATTTGTCAGTGATTCACTAGGACAGGGTGAAACTCACGGCGTCACAGGGTGTCATGTGACATTGTGACTTTTTCCCCCTTCGCTAAACCAGGCGTGAGCATGGCCAGGGCGTGACACATCTGGCTGACGGGCTGCGAGTTTGACAGCCTTGCACAAGAGAGAAAGCATTCTTGGTATAAGCATCTTTGTTGTGAACATGATCACAACATGAGCAGTTATACTTGGCAAACAATATAATCCATATATCAAATTAAGATAATGCTTAGCTTTATAATCTGGTTTGATATTTTCTTTAAGCAATTTATAATTCTAAGGATTTTTATTTTTTTTAGTGTTGTGCTTAATTGTTGGTGTTTAACTGTATGGTAAATTGCTTTTGTTGCCTATGTTGCCAATTGTTTTTAAGATTGAAAGTAGATAAATACGTATAAATAATCATTTTGCATGCTTTTGGAATAAATACGTTTCTTATATCAGTTTGAAGGCTGATAGATAAGTATTCCTTAGGCATCGTCTGCTAATAACTTCTGCTGTGGAATAAGAGCCAATTTAGAAGATTTAGAAAAAAAGGAAGGAAGATTGTATTCATGTCTGTGCAACACAGTACCAATATTTTCTGCCACTTAATGACAGTCCATAGCTTATAAGTACAGTGTAAGGTATTTTGTTCTATATTTAGCTTAAGGGAAGAATTAGGATACCTACCACAAAGATTTCTTTAGCATTGGCAAATCATTATATTTGTCCATCTTAGCCTTTTTATTTTCAAATTATCCAAACTGGATCGTGCATATTTAGCAGTTTTTCTGTAATTGATAAATATATTTTTACTGTTTATAATAAGCGTTGATTCACAATAAGCCTGTTGAGTTCTATAAAATAGTGATACCAATATATTTGTTTTTAAAGGAGTGAGAAAATAAAATATTAAGAATTTGGATGGATTTGAAAATCAGAAATTTTAAAGTTTACAGTATAGCAGGTATGATTGATGAGACAAGTTTCCATGGTCATATTATATGAACACATATTTTAGTGTTTTCATGCACCTTCAGTCAACAATCCAGGAAGCCTCTGTATGCTAAACAACTTTGAAGTAACTTTGAATATTAATATGGCTTAAACCCAGCTTAATAACATAGTTCCTTTTGAAGATTTTAATGACACTTTATTTAATGAATCTATATTCAGGAAAAATGGTCAGAAGTTAAAAAATAAAATAGATAATTAATTAAAATTCAATTAAAATAAGTCCTGTGGGCTTTCATTTGTGTATCTAGCACTCAATTGGAGTTAATTATTCTATGGGAACATTTTGCTTCATTGTGTGATTGAGTACATTTGATAATTAGTAAATGTTTTCCATTTTTTCACTGAAATTTCAATGTTGAAAAATGTATGATAGCCCTTTGCTTAGCTAATAAAGTTTGGAACTCTCATTATCTACCAGTTTATCTTTTGAGCATAGAGCATGTTAAGATTTGTAAAAGAGAACTCACCCACTATCTCATCTCCAGTATTGCACACACAGTAGTTTTTAAAGAAGACATTTTATGAGAAATGCCAGAATATTAGGATTGTTTGTGTTCCATCAATATGGAAAGGCATAACTGAACAAGTCTTTTCCTTTTTTTGCAGACTCTGTCTTAAAGAAAGTACCGAAAAAATGTGGTGAACAAAAGCTCGTTGCATTTTCAGGGGGGAAACTTGTGGTAAGCAATTTTCATTTTACAATAAGGGTGCTTACAGTTAATTAGCAATAGCCTTTAGAGTTATATACAATTTCATAGTATTTTACAGCCCTCTCTAAGCAGTTTACAGAGTCAGCCTATTGCCCCCAACAATATGGATCCTCATTTTACTGACTTCAGACGGATAGAAGGCTGAATCAACCTTGAATCAGTCAGGATCGAATTCCTGGCAGCAAGCAGTGAGTTGGCCTGCAATACTGCATTCTAACCACTGCACTATCATGACTCTATTTTCAAAACTATTTTTTCAATCATTTTTAATTTAATTTGGTATATTGAAAACTATAATTTTACAAAGTTAGCCATTAATAGCAATATTTTCCTCTTTTTAATTTCTTTTAATTCTGAAAGAAATCCAGCAGAGCCTTCAGGCCAGGAATGCACTGGATAATTTAATTTGTCAAACCAGTTTCTACGTACTGTGCTATGGCTTTTATAAAATACTTGGGGCTAAAATCTAAGGCAGGAATATAATAAAGTCTTGCTTCAAAAAAAGCAAATCGATTATATCACCATGAAACACCAGTTGGGAGTTAAGACTAGTGATTTTTGATTCTGTAAAAAAAGTATAATGAAATGGTTTTATTTGGAAAACTTGGCACTGACAGGCCATGACTATTTTTTGTTCTAGTTTTTTTTTAATTAGTTTGATTCTTTGAATATTTTTTCTTTGTTTTTGCTAGTCTGGATTTTGACTTAAAGTATCTTGTTAATCCAGGTAGGATTTGTGTTTATTTTTGTCCAGTACTTTTCAAGTGTACTCACTAAAGAAATTTTTAAGTTGAAAATGTGGGTGCACTTTAGATTTTCAAGTGATATTTTAAAAAGCATCGTTTGAAATGAAAACAGGCTCCAAGACAGGGTATTTAGTGAAGCATGTTATTTACTGAAATATAGTGTATGCTAAGGAAGTAATCTGTTGGGGATTTATATAGTGAACAGGGGGGCAAGATGAATTAAATTCACCTTTTCACCTCCATGATGTTATCCATTGCCACCTCATCCAAAATCAGCAACAAATGCTTTTATAGGAGTCACACTTTCGAATCTCTTGCTGCAGATTTGAACCTGACAGAAAGTAAATGAAAATCTGCTATTTTTATCTGTTCTCAATTCATTTTTTTCATATGCCAGTCAAAAGTATATATTTGAAAACTACATGTGATTTCATCTAGCTTTATTTCTGTAAGCTGTGATCATAGGAACGCTTATTTTATTTTTACATAAATGGGTTTTATACTTCAAGCTAAGATAGACAATTGCCACAATAAGTTTACACTGTTCTGCAATATGCTTTATGTGAATGCCACCGACATTGAAAGATACACCCATGTTGCTAAAACTTATCATTGCCTTAAATGCAGGATATATTTGAATATTTTTTATGCATTGTTGAATATTCAGACCTGCTAATAAGTTTGGAATTTATGGGAAATATATACATTTTGTGATAAATGTATTCCTATCCCACTGCCTTCCTGTTTCTTTTTTCTTTATTTCCTTTTATTCCCTATGTAATCTCTTACATAATTCATGTACTTGGGGGGGGGGGGAAGGAATTTTAGTAGAACTGGTTATCAATCAGTTTGCTAACTTAAAATGAAACTAGCATATAGACTATTCAATTAAATGGTCTTGAATAATCCCATAATAGTAATCCATTTTCATGCACATTCCTTTGCTTATTTATTTACACTACATTGATTTAATATAGTGGGCAGGGAGTACATTAAATCCAAAGATCCTGTCTTTTTATTTTCCTCTCCCAATGGTTAATTTCAGCAGGGGTCTCCAACCTTGGCAACTTTAAGACTGGAGGACTTCAATTCCCAGAATTCCCCAGCCAGAAAAGCTGGGGTTAGGGTTAGGGTTAGGCTGGGGAATTCAGGGAGTTGAAATCCTCCAGGCTTAAAGTTGCCAAGGTTGGAGACCCCTGAACTACAGAAATGCTCTTTCTTAGAGCAAGAAAAACTCTGAGGAAGACAGTCCACTAAGCACCATAATAAGGACTGTTGAGGGTCCCTGTTTTATCTACAGTAGTTGCTTAGTGAGCAAGGAAGGGTTGAGACTGGAGGAGTCTATGGAAAATGATTTGCCATTACAGCCCATAGACCATATCTCAATGTTTCATCCACTTAGTCAGTGGCTCTTGCCAGCCACTGCTCTGGCATATCACCTGTCCAATCTTTCTGTTTCCTTCCCAGTCTTGACTTGGTGTCACTCCTTCAGTTCACTCTCTTGCTTGATCTTCCCTTCTTCACTTGGATCTCAACAGAAATATATAATGGCACTTTTTAATGAGAACCTGTCCATTTGACTTGTTTGTCAAACATATGGCATTTGTCGTTTTGAAGAGTTTCAAGAGAGGAAAGCCTCACCCTATTCAGAACTCAGTGGAAACACAACTCTTATAAATGACTATAGCAAAAGTGTCAGTGCACTTCCTCTTTGCTTTTATCTTCAGACTTCCCAAGGAGGCTTTCTGTGGGAAGCAAATTCCCAGCTCACATACTCAAGAGGAGAATCTCCTGGAATGTTGAGCATGGCTTCCTCCAATTTCATCTCGCCCAATGACTCGCTCTCACTCTCACTTGCTCAGGCATTTGAATAGAAAAGAAAGAGAATTAATGGAGAGAAGCAAGTAGAGGTTGCATTTGATGTAGAAATGGTTACTGCGAACTCTTGAGGTTGATTTATCAAGGCAATTTCATTTTCCTAAATCCATAAAATACACCCAGGAAATACAATCACATCACCTACCCAGTCATTCTTGCATTTTGGGTAGTTGAAATAGGTCTTGTAGCTTCAGACATAGCAGCAAATACCCCTTTCCTTGATAAACTGAGCAGATTCATCAAGAATACAGGCCAACGTTACTATAGTTTGTTCCAGGCCATATCAAAAACTTTAAAGGAACTACTGATAGATCTCTAGTAGCTTCCTTGGTTTAGAAACAGGAATGACTTCCCCAGTGATTACATTATTTTAAAGGTGATTCATGAAGTGAATGCTTTAGCAATCAAAGTAGTAAATCGTTGACAGGCTGTAAATTTCCTAGACATATACAAATGAGTCCAGTACTCTAAATTTGATATTTACTATGAATTTGATCTTTACTATGTCACCATTATATGGTAGTTCTGAAAGAAACCTCTCATTATATGCCTCACATCTGCATGGAGGAGATTTTGGAGGATGCTGTAATAGACAAAGTCTCATATTGTATCTCTTTCGGCAGCATGGGTCTTGGAAATTGAACCCTAGATCCACAGACTATAAGCCAGCAAATTCCGTGAATTAATTACCCTGATCCCTGTGGAAAAAGACTTACCTGAATATCTACATGATGTAAGGGTCTTTAGCTTTCCTGTGACTCCTGTAACAAACTCTCATTTTGCAGCAAGCGCAAATGGAAAAGTGTGAAGTCATCATGATAGTTTCCAGTTGACCCAGAAAACCTTGATAATTGAAGCAGCTCTGACCATAAAGTTCCCCATGGGTTCTTCCCATCAGCCCTGACCTCTTTGGACAGGGAGGCCAATTTTATCCAGACCCAAGATGGCTGTAGATGCCTCCCTGGAGGGTGGGCATGGCAAACCTCAACTTCTTTTTGCATTAATACTACCATGCAGGGCAACTTATTTTCTTTATTCTTGTTTCTGAGGCATTACACTTTTAACAGCTTCACCCAAAGCTTGCTTCACTTGATGTAGTGGGTAGTAAGAATAACCTTGAGGAACAGGAAGAAGATCTGTAACCGTAACCAAGACAATACTCAGAAAAAACACAGAGGCAGAAATGTATTAGTGTTCATAACTTAGATTGCTTAATCTGATGGGCTCAAAAGGCTGACAGTTGACAAGCCCTACAACAAATAATGGCTCGTTTGCAAGCTTCCCTAGTGAGTAGTTTGCATTTTGTTGGTGATGCACTGCTCACTACCAACATGGAGGATGCCTTACAACAGGGCTGTCAAGCTTGCAGGCCGCAGGTGGGATGCAACATGCGCTGGCCATGCCCACGCCCGATTTAGTGAAAGGGGAAAAAGTCATGTGATGCCGTTTTGACACCCCTGCCCTACAATAACAGACTTCTTTTTAAAATGCCATAAAGGTAAAGGTAAAATGCCATAAAGGTAAAAGTTTCCCCTGTCCATTGTGTCTGACTCTTCTGTAGGGGGCAGTCATCTCTATTTCTTTAGCTGAGGGAGCCAGCATTATCCAAAGACATTTCTGCCGTCATGTAGCCAGCATGATTATATGCCAAGGCGCACAGAACTCTGTTGCCTTCCCATTAAATGGTACCTATTTATCTACTCACATTTGTGTGCTTTCAAACTGCTAGGTAGGGAGGAGCTGGGGCAGGAACAGGAGTCCACTCCATTGTGTGGAACTTTGATCTTGAACCCAGGCTATCAGCTTTCCAGCTGACAAGCACAGCAGGGTGGGATTCAATTATTATTATTATTTTTGCTACTGGTTCTGTGGGCGTGGCTTGGTGGACGTGGCAGGGGAAGGATACTGTAAAATCTCCAGTCAGAGGTGGTGTTTGCTGGTTCTCCAGACTACTCAACATTTCCACTACCGGTTCTCCAGAACTGGTCCGAAACTGCTGAATACCACCTCTGAAGCACAGCTTCTTTCATTGCTGAGCCAGTAGTCTTACTTTAACATTTCTTTTCATGCCGCAAATAAAGGATTTATAGATCTTTCCTCTCTTGGTGAATACAAAGCATTGTTATACTAAGGAAAGAATTGCCTCTGAAGTAATTTATCTTTACATCTATTTGTATTAATGCTGTGAAACTCTTTGTAATTATCCTGGACACTTAAATGGCTGAGAGGTTGTTCTGCACAATCATGTAGAACTACAAAATAAAAACTTTGGTCCTCCTTACTGGAACAGTAGTAGTTCTATAAGTGTCCATAAGGAATAGGAAATCACTAGTAAGACTGCATTGTCCCTGCCTGATTTAATTGTTCCATTTTTATTACATTCTGTTTCCACTTTGTATACATTACACAATACCTTTCACTCATCCTTATTTTTTTGCAATTGTTCTTGTATATCATTTCTTTTCATTGACATTTTTCATTAAACCATGTCACCATTTTTTTATATTTCCTATTGGTTAAATCCACATACTTTTCTGGCAGTCTGCAACTCCTCCCTCAGTGACAGTTGGCTTCTATAATCTCTTTCCTTATATCTACTTTCCATTCATTCTGTTGGGAGGTTAATTTGTCTTTTAATTTTTTCATACAACTCATACTTCTCTCTCTGCAGTCATTCTACTTTTATTCTACTTTCATCTTAATTTTTTTCCTTTCCACATGGATTTTCTCTGCTGTATACCTTCTTGACGCTGTCAAGAAATAGTCATATTGGGAAGCTCCTTGCCCCCTGCAACTCTACTAATTCTCTCAATTCACTCATAATAAATGCTTAATTATTGGAGGTATCATTTATCTTTTAGTTTAGCTATCCCAGACTAGAACATGAATTTTGCAAATGCCTGTTTTCTAAAGCTTATGTTGAATTACTTCAGGCTTGTAGCAAAGTAACAGAGCTGATACTGTTTTCCTGTGATTTGAAGTATTTTAAATACCTTGAGAAGACATTTTTGCACAAAATTGATAGTGTTTGCATCTGTTGTAAAGTTATTTCCAACATGGGTTTTGAATTTTTAGCTATATGTAAAGTAACGGGAATAATTCCTTGCCTGCTTATGGGACAGCTGCAGAGAAAGCACACTGCACAGTTCAGTATCTAAAATGAGGGACAGCGATAGAGACTGTCTGGATGCAGGCATATGTGCCAGTCTTCTTAGTTTAGTCAGTAACTTGATTGCTTTAAACCCCATGGGTAATTAGCATGATTGTTACCCTGTATTATGTAGATAATCAATTAAATTGAATACCACTGGCATGAAGAAAAGGTCAAAGCAGTTTTTCTGTCTTTCATAAGCCTAAATGGCTTTGCAAAACTAACTTTTTAATGTGCTTGTCTAATGTGATGCTTGAAATCTATATTTGGCTCTTCTGTCTTTTCTTCTAGTTTGATAGTATTAAATCACTTTAACATTTTTTAAACATTGCAAAGGTTTTGAGGACTGCTTTGATTGAAAAGGAGTGTTTTAAAGCTTGCAAACAGTAAAGTAGAAATGCAGCTGCTTTTTTTTTTATTGTTGTACCTTTAAAAAACACTGATGCCTATTTCACATCCAGGCACATGTGACTATCATTTATTTTCTCAGGATATTTCTTTGGTCCCCTGGAACTTCAGGCTACAATCAGAATTTTTAAGGAATGTGCAAAGAATATGAGAGATACATCATAATTCATATTAAGATAGAATGGCTATGTTTTGTGATCTTTAAGACAAAGGGTTCATCCAGTAAAGTTTGATTTATTGATAGGTTTTCTTGGCAACATTTGTCAGTTCTTCATAAGATTTATTCATTTTCTTCCTGCTTAATATTACACTTGATCTCCCATCTAGGTATTCACATAGATCTATTGGGCTGTGTTGTTGTTTTTTTTTGAACAAATTTTATTAATTTTTAAAGATATACAAAACATAAATACACAAAAACACAAAATATAAAAGCATAAAAAATCTCTTTTCTGAAAGTTGCTTAGTCCCTGGTTAAAACTCTTGGTACAGACACAAATTCAAATTCATATTCATTTTACATACCATTCCATATCTTATTAGCATTTTCAATTTTCTATATAACTTCTCCTCTCTTTTAAATTTTCTCAATTTTATTTTATTTATCTCCTCTCAATTCGAATCATAATATTTATTATTCTTTGTCTGTTCTATTTCCAGCTATCCATTTATCTTTCTTCTTTAAAAAAAAACTTCTCCTGTACACTAAATGGAGTATGATGCCTTTATCTCTTTCCCCTATATTTATAATACTTAATATAGAACACATAACTTACATTGGGATTCTGTCTGGTACATTCTAAAATTATACAGTATTATCAAAACCAATACAAATCTATTCATTGATATTGATATTCATATCTTAAATATTTAGCACATTACTTTTCAGTTAAATCACATACTTTTATGGGAGCACCTATTTTCCATAGTTATCCCCCACACACATCACATATTATAGATCATTATTTCATTATGATGTTCCCCCTTCTTCTACTTCAAATCTCTCATTTCTCAAAAAGTTTCACTAGAATAACATAGTCTAATCATTAATATTAACAATCATTTATATCTTAAACATTTTACCCATTTCAATTAAATATCATGCCTTTGTGGGAACACTTATGCTTTCCAAAATTGTTTCCCCCCCACATCACATATCTTAAATCATTGTTTTATTACAGTACTCCCCTTTTCTTAACAAAAATTTCACTAGATTATACTAAATATTTTATCACATTTTAAATTACATATTATTTCCAATTTTCTATAGTTATTTCTAAATACAAATATAGAAATGCAATCTTATGTACCTTTCTAGAATCCCTTTTTCAATAAAAATTTATCCATTATCTCTAAAAAACTTTTGCTTCTTTACATCTTGCTCCCCACCATTAAGGCTTCTCATCCCTTCCTTTCTCCCTTGCTTCTTCTTCTCCTTGTCCTCTTTACCCCCTCTCTCCATCTCCCTTTTATTCTGCTTTCCCCCTTTCTGTTGTTTCCTAACATAATATCCCCTTTTCACCTTATTCTTCTCTTTTTGGGTTGTTTTTCCAGGTCTTAAAGTCTTCTTTTCCTTTTTCTCTTTCTTTTTTCCTTCTCCGACCAAAGTTATTTGTTCATCAAAGATGGCTTCTTCTTTGTCCCCATCATCCTGTTGCTCATTCAGCTTTACATAAGTACAAACCGCCATTTCTAAAAATTGAAAAAGAGTGCCAAGGACATCTTTCCCTTCTTGCTTTTCTTTTTCATATTTTTGATATACAAGTTTCAGTCCATCCACAAGTGATGCCATTGTGTAGAGAAAAAGTTTTTCCAAACAACCACCCAAGTGCTTTTAGTCAGAAATGATTCTCAGAAGTTCCAAAATCACCACACAATCCAAACAAGCTGTTCCTTTTAAATACTTTCTCCTTCTTCACTTTCTCTTTCTGGGGTTGAAGTTTAGTCACAAAGTTCCCTTTAAAGTTCCCTTATATATCTTTTAGAAGTCTTATTGATATTTAGTAACTCTTTAGAATTCTAGGCAATCTTCTCCTTATTTTCAAATTTTGCTCCAATTTTTTCCCCCTCTCCCTTCCCACTCACAGCCAAAAAGATTTTTTCCATCCGCTGTCACGTTAGGAAGGAGAGTGAAACAAAACAAAAAAAAAACTTTCCCTTTTAGAATATTCGCAGCTTGTAACTCTCACTGGAAACAATGTATCCTTAGCAGCCTTCAAGCCTCCAGGGCATTTTCTCTTGCCTTGTCCCGGTTGAAAGCAACTTTCGTAATTCTTCCAACTTTCTCCCTCCTGCACCAGCTTGTCCGGCTGCAGATTTCTTCGTGGCGGCCATTGCTGACCGCCGCTCCTCCGCCTTGGGAAAAGGGGGTTCTGCTGGCTGGGGAGGGGGTCTGCGACACCCCAAGCCCCTGTCCGGATCCCCCTGTCTTCAGCTGCCTCTACGGGCAGCTATATCCCCCAGATCCAAACGGATCGGGGGAACCTTGGCGGCGGACGCAGCAGGGATCGCACAGTATCGCGAAGCCTTGCCGCTGCTGAAACCTTGCAAACCGGAAGTCCTGGGCTGTGTGTTGTTGCTGCTGTTTTGTGATGATCTTGCAGATCATTCGGGCCTATTCTAAAATATAATACAAGCATTAATAAGGGTTTAGTCTAAAACTATACTGTAGTCAATTCTGGATAATGGAAAGTAAAGCATTTTTCAAGTCAACTTTCTAGTTTCCATTTTGTGCATCTAGGGTATTGTCCTATCATTATGAAGAACTGTTTAGGACTGGGAATAAAACTAACATGTTAGAGTCTAGGAACTAAAATTATAATTATGAAATATTACTCTCATTAGGAATGTTGCATTTACAGTTCACATTATGTAGCATACCATCAAGATTCCACAAGCACTATATAATAGCATAATTTTATTTTTATGCTAAAGATTATGGGAGAAATCAATGTTCATGAATATGAATCCTTGCATAAACTGGAAACAGCAAAACGCCCTACAGGTTCAGGATTCGCTGCCTATCAATATTAAGAAAGGGTTGGGGGATTATGAGGCACTTATGAAACTTAAAGGAGTATGATTAAAAGACTGGTTAAAAAGCATTGCTTAAGGATTTCTCTTTAGATGTCCTACCTTGCTTATTTTTTGCCCATTTCCCCTTTGTTGCCAGTCTCTGCTACTGATTCTCTCTCTTGCTGTTCCTCTACTTGATTTCACTTTCTTTATGCTGGTCCTTCTTGTCCTTTTGTTCACTGAAGCAAGCTTTGTACTGAGGAATGACAATTTTTACAGCCAAATAAGTATGCGTCCATCCTGCATTTGCATTATCTGTACACTCTTATCACTGCGTCACACTACACGCCACATTGCTATTAAATCATCTCTGCAAAGAAATCTAAAACAATCTTTCTTCTAATAGTAATGCTCTTCCCTTCCATACATAAAGCACATACACAAGCATAGTTCTCTGTAGTATATATTTCATTTTTACCTTATCTTTATAAATCTCCAGCAGAAATTGCCTCAACTACTTAGTTGGTTACTCTCATTCTGATTATTATAAATTATTATCTTTTTAAAATAAAGTATTATATCACTGATTTCAATGTTTTCTCAGGCAAAATAGGGCAATCCTGGTAACTTTGCTGCAAATTTATTTCTTTGCTATATATATAATATATATATATATATATATATATATATATATATATATATATATATATATATATATATATATATATATATATATATATATATATTAAATGGAGTGCAGCGAAAAGAATCTCTCTCGCAAAACTGGTTAGTGTAATTCATCATTATTGGTACACAACATTATAATAAAGCAACATACTGTATCTGCCTCATAAAATTTGCCCAAACTATTTTAGAGCACCGTTCCTTTGAGACCATGTATTTTACACAGAAATAATTTATATTTCTACACAGATGTACCCTCTCTCTGTTTTTTTTTTTCCCTGTCTATGTGCTGTGACTAAGTTAAATCCGGTGTTTCTTTGTGGTTTTCACATTGTCTCCTGTTCAGAATTGCCTAAGTCTACGACAATAACTTAGTTTCTCATGCTCAACCATGCATTTAATAGTGGCATTGATTTTTTGCTTCCTTTGTAAACATCCTTGGTTTCCTCTTTTTCCTTTTAGCTTCCTTTAATCTCTCCCATACTCAATCAGCACATGCACTTACAAATTCTGTTTACACTCTCGCTCTGACCTTTCTAAATCTGTGCTATATGCCAGCACAGATCTTTCCTTCCTTGTTCCAGTTTTTCTAAAGCTCTCTCAAAATTAAATTGGAACAAGTTTGCCTTTTTTTTTTACTATTAAACTGCTTGTTGGTGTATATAGGATAATGTAAGTATATAGGATAATGTAACTACAATAAAAAGGTACTAGTCTGAAAGCAGATATTTTTAAATTAATGTTTGATTATCAAATTTGCTAACTGCTTATTTGCTCAACTATTTTTTCCTCTTTTATGGAAAAACTGGATGCAATTTTTTTAAAAATTGTATACACGATTCTTAGAGCTCTTTTACATCTACTTCCTCAGATTCAGCTCTTTTAATTTTAAGTTACTTATTCTCTTCTCACTTTTACCTTGTAAAATCGATAAATTACCTAACCGTAATAAATATACTGAATGAGATAAATTCTATGGTACTTTTAGCATAGTATGTGTGTATCTCGCTAATATATATTACTACAAGAGTAGTGGGCTATTTATATGGAAGCCTTGTTAGCATCTAGTGTGAAATTGATGCTAACATGATTTACAGCTGTGAAAGATTTTGGAGAGGACCCAAAGCATGTTAACTAGCTTAAAATTTGTCTCACTGAGTTTC
Organism: Notechis scutatus; assembly: GCF_049901735.1. Lineage (NCBI taxonomy): Eukaryota > Metazoa > Chordata > Lepidosauria > Squamata > Elapidae > Notechis > Notechis scutatus. Next base: position 104,011,236 of record NC_142009.1, read on the forward strand.
AGTCTTTATATCCCATATACAATTAGACCCAATCAACTCAATTTTTGCTAAAATAGAATTCTTTTTACATTACAAAATCACTAGTGTGGATATAAGATGGCAATAATTTTACTGTAAAATGTACCATAACATTCAAATATATATATATATATATATACTAGTCTGCAAGTCATACAATATTAGGAATTCCTTATTAAGTTATGTCCAAATTTTTCAAGTAGAGTGGAAAAAACAGCAACTATTGAAACTCCTCGGTTTTTCATGTTTTTTTTCATATAGTTGAGTAGTATTCATTTCTGTCCATATATATAGGTAGTCTTTAACTTATGATCACAATTGAACCCAAAAAATTTTTTTTTCGAAAATTTTATTTGGGTTTTCACAAAAACAAAATACAAATAAAACATCTTTTTTGAAAATAGCATGGTCCCAGGTTATCACTTCTTCATACAGACACAAAATTCAATTTCATGCTCATTTTTATATTCTATTCATATCTTATTACCATTTTATATTTTCTACATAGTTTTTCCCCTCTTTTAATTTTCTCAACTTTGTTTTAATTATCTCAATTGAAATAATTATATTTATACTTTTGTCTGTCCTGTTACAATTTCACATTATCTTTTCTTATTAAGCAAATTTTTCCCTGTAGTTACCAATTAGAGTATGACACCTTTATATCCTTTAATTTTATCCATTCAAGCTCTTATTTAAGCTTCAGTGTGTAGCTTTAAGATTATAGCATTCAATATAATACATAACTTCCAATCGAATTCTGCTTGGTACATTCTTAAAATAGACAATATATTCTTAAAAAGAAAAAATTATATATATATGTAAATAGAACACATTCCATTCCAATTCAATTCTATCATTAATATGCATTAAAATCTTAACATCTTTAATATTTCTTTTCAATTAAATATCATACTTCCTTGGGAACACTTATAAACTTTCCATAGTTAATTCTTTTTTTCCATATTTCTCACTTATATTTTTATAAATCATTACTAATAATTAAAAATGTTCCCTTTTAATTATCTCAATCATTTTAATTCATTTATTTATTAACAAACATCCCACTGCATTACAATAAATATTTTATCCATCATCATATTTTCTAAAGTTATTTCTATTTGTAATATAACAAAGCTATCTTATGTACCTTTGCAGAATCCCTTTTACAATTAAATTTTCACCCATTATCTCCAAACAAACTTATGGTTACAATCCTTATATCTTTTCCCTGTTTCTTCATTTCTTGTTTCCATTTTTGTTGCCAAACAAGATTGCTGTTAAATGAGTTTTACCCCATTTTACGACCCTTCTTGCCATAGTTGTTAAGTGAATCACTGCAGCTGTAAGTTAATAACATGGTTGTTAAGTGAATCTGGCTTCCCCATTGACTTTGCTTATCAGAAGGTTGCAAAAAGTGATCACCTGACCCAGGGACATTTCAACCATCATAAATATGAGCCACTTTCCCAAGCATACAAACGTTGATCACATGACCATGGGGGTGCTACAACAGTCATAAGTGTGAAAAAGAAGTCACTTTTTTCAGTGCCATTATAACTTTGAGTGGTCACTAAAAGGATTGTTGTAAGTAGAGGATTACCAGTAAGCAGCAGGATTTTAAAAGATTACTGCTCAAGGTTAATTAAGTTGGACTAGAAGACCTCCAAAGTCCCTTGCAGCCCCATGATTCTCCCATGAGCTGTTCAGAGCATCCAGAAGTGGGAGGTAGTTCAGTCTCTTCTGGAAAGGCTGGGCTTAAAACTCCGGGACGCTCCTCCTCCTCCACGGGACACCTCCCCAGCGTCCCCCAGTTTTAACTCAGCCTTCGTGGTAAGAGGTTGTGCACTCCCTGACTGGAACGGTTTTCTGATTCAGCTAGTCAAAATTCAGGTTTGCTCTTGGGTTAATTCGGCTTGTAAATATTTCCCCAATTAATTTGGCGATTTCAAGGCTTGTGGCTCTATTGGGTCATCCCACCGATCAGTTTGAGAGCAGTTCTTTGTGGCTGGTGGATCCTGCCACTTCGCAGGCAGCCTGAGACAGCCGCTTCAGGCAATTAGTTTATCTAATCCCCCGATCGTCTTATCTCGTCTTATCTCTGTGATCTTGGCGGAGCGCTCGCAGCCGCGGCTCACTTCTCCTTGCCATTTCGACTGACAGGATCATTTATCTGACAATTTAGAGAGTCAGCAGCAGCGGCTCGTTAAACTGCTCAGGCAATTAACATCGGAGATTCTGCCTTCCCGCCATTTTCAACGCCTGGCTTCAAGTTTGCGCCTAAATACCACAGGCGCCATTCCCCGCTGGTTTCCCTTCTTGGGGATCGGGGCAAGTACCTTCCCACTCCACTTCCCTGGATAAGCAGGCTAGTACTTAAACAGGAATTTTTTTCCTTTTGCAATTCCTTTTGGATCATTATATTGGAGTGAAGCCACAAGTGCCATTTCAAACAGCGGGACGTTTTTGACAGGAAAGGATCCATCCAGGCCCTGTATAGCTGGTTTCCCTTGTTGGGGACCAGGGATCCAAAATATTTCTTGCTTGGAGCGCTTGGGAGTTTTCCTTGTTGGGGACCCTCAGATACTGTTTCCCATATACAGTTTTACATGTAGATATAGGCGTGTGTGTGTGTGTGTGTGTGTGTATGTGTGTGTGTATATATATACATATACATATACATATACATACATACATACATACATACATTTTTTTCTATACATATACATATCTTTGGTTACATATAGCACTGATGAGTTCATTCATCATACATATAGCTGAGAAGCATATATATATATAGCCTGAAGATATATGAGACTTATATATATATACCTGAATAACAAGATCACACACACACACACACACACACACATACATACATATATATATATATATATACACACACACACACACACACACACATACATACATACATACATATATATTCTTAAGTTTTCGCGGGTACTTACATGTATGGTATTCGGCTTTGTTCGGGTATTTTCCCACGTCATTATAGTTGTGCTTTTAAAGTTGTAGCAATGTTTCGGCAGAATCTCATCTGCCATCATCAGGCTTCTGTATTGTGTTCGTCTGTGAGTCAGACTTTTACAGTTGTTTCAGTTTTAAATTTGGGGCTAACCTACTGCTGTGCCAAAATGGTTTTTTCTTCATCCTGATTGGTTGGGAGTCTTGGTCTGTGTTTATTGGTCTTGGAGTTTGCTGTGTTCTGCTTGATTGGTGTTTCTAATATCTTTTGTTTGTTTTGTGGCTTTTTTTGTGTCTTGATTGGCTGGCAACATTGTGTTCCTGTATTGGAGGCTTTTAGTGCAGCTTGGCTCCAAGTAAATGGACGGCTATCATTTGTTAGGAAGCTAGGTTTCATCTGAGTGCCTAGTTGGGGTGTGTTTGAGCTGGAGGTATCAGTGGGGATCTGTTTGTGCCCAGGTGTTTGCCTGGCTAGTGGTGTGGAGATTTTTTTGTTTGTGAGTGCAGGCTTCCAAATAATTGACAGTCTGGTGGAATCATCTCTTCCACAGGTCATAGCATCAACTTCAATGGCACCAAAACCCTAGCCATTATAGAAAACCCCAGCCACAGAATTATCAGAGAAGCCATAGAGATTGAAAAAAGACCTGAAAGCATGAATAGAAGAGATGATTCCACACACAAAACTTTTACCCAAAATCAGGCAAAGCAGGCAGATTGAGTTGCTCACAGAATCACAGATTCATTCAGAGATCTATCTATCTGCCATTGGCTAGCTCAGTCTGTCACATAAAATTTGCTTGCAAGCAAACTCATAATCAGGCAAAGCAGGCAGATTGAGTTGCTCACAGGATCATTCAGTGATCTATCTATCTGCCATCGGCTAGCTCAGTCTCTCAAATGTGCTTGCCGTGAATCTGCACTGAATTTGCTTGCAAGCAAACCTTCAGTCCTAAGGGAGGTTCGGCTGTGCTGAGCCGAAGATCTAACGACTAGCTAGAAAGCAAGAAATCCAACCATTTCCTCCTTCCTAGCTAATCTAAATCTCCCAGCACAGCAGAACAGATGATGGTTGGAAAAAGTAAAAATAGCAATTTAGCAGGCAAGTTTACCGGGTAAGGAGTGAGTGGGTGGGGAGGGTTCCCATGGGCCATGTGGGCGGCGCAGCCTTGTATTTCTGCGCAGCCTGGATTAATTGCTTTGTGGGTGTGCTCTGTGGGTGAGATTTCTCTGAGGCCCACCAAAATTTTCTCATGGCCCACCGGTTGGCGCCCGCTGCTTTATTTCATCTGTCCTTCCAGCATTTTGAAAAGGTTCAGATATGCCTTTCAGGCTCTTAGGAATACTGATGTAAAGTGCACACTGTCATTTCAATGTTAGCATCCTCAGTGAATGTAAAAGTTATAGTAACTATACAAAATTTTTGATCCTGTTTTGGAGAATGGAGAAGACTCTCCATTCTGTATTAAGTCTCTGAGTGCATTCGAAAGAAACTCAATATCTATGTTGTTATATCTAACTAAGATAGCCTGAGCTAGTGCAGTGTTTAATGTCCTTCAACTGTTATTCACTGCCACCATCCTCTTTTCTTTCCTTCAATCAGGGTGATAGGAACCAGCCAAAAAAATTCAACACAAAAAATACCCTGTCTGCCATTTTTTGCTACTTGAGAAATAGGAGAGGATCTTAGGCCAAGGATGTCAAGCTCAATTTCATTGAGGGCCACATCATCCGGGTTGTGTTTGACCTTGGGGGAGGCAGAGACCCCCGTGGCCAGATCTAAGCACCCCACGGGCCAGCCTTGAGTTTGACATCCTTCTCTTACGTCATTATCTGATACTCAGTCCCAATAAGGCCCAATTGAAATACAGGTAGTCCTTGATTTATGATTGTTCATTTGTCAACTGTTCTAAGTTATGACAGCACTGAAAAAAGTGATTCACAACTGGCTCTTGTACTTATCATCTTAGCACCCCCAAAGTCTCATGTTCAAATTTTGGATACTTGGCTACCGGCATTTACAAAGTTTGTAATGTTACTTAATTGCCATTTGTGACTTCCCAGCTGGCTTCTGACAAGCAAAATCAATGGGGGAAGCCAGATTCACTTAGCAACCATGTGGTTCACTTAACAACCATGGCTGTAAAGCCCATAAAATTGAGTGTGACTCACATCCTCACTTCATGGCAGAAGTTCTGATCCTAGTTGTAGTTATACATTGAGGATTACCTGTCTATTAGCAAATTAAAAATCCAGACATAAAATAGCAATTAACATATTAACATTGATTTAGTTATATAAGGAACACACAACAGCAGTAAAAATGGACAGATGCTAGACTTAAAGAAAAACAATTAGGATTCACCAAACAAAAAAAAAACATTGGGACCATTAAGCCTCACAGAAAAATAGATTTGAAGGAAGCCAGTAATTTGTCTTGAGCACATGTGTAATATAATCAAACTCTTAATGCTATTTTAAGCTCTTAATGTACCGGCACTCTGGATTAGATGAAATCTTTCCTGAGTTTTAAAAGATTTTATGCCATAAGATTCTTTTCCTTCCCTGCAGCCATGTGCTGTTGGATATTACAAAAAAAAAAGGCCTCTAGCAAACTTGTCCTTTGCTATTTAGTTTGAGAAAGAAAGAGTTGACTGTGAGTATGATCTAATACTGCTAGAAATGCTTCCAATTGGGAAGTCTTGCAGAACATCTTACAGTGAGCGCAATCCTTCTCAAAGTGTTCAAGCAGCTGTAACCCCTGGAAAGCTCACAGGGCAGCTTCAGAGATTGTCCTCAGCTGTTTGCACATTTGCTGCATGCACACTTGCCTCCCTGGCATATACATGCAGACAGCTGAGGACAACCTTTGAAACATCTATGCAAGCCTTTAAATAGCTTGGCTGCTCCATACATTGCAGAGGACTGCACACTTTAGTCATGCTAAATAACTATGGGGATTCTCAGTCATCCAGGTCATGGTTGTCCCAAAGCTGCTTTTTCAAGAGGCAATTGGACTTTCTTGTTTTTCTTTGAAGACGTTTCACTTCTCATCCAAGAAGCTTCTTCAGCTCTGACTGGCTGGTGAGGAATAGAAGGATTTACACTCCTTGCAGACAGCTAATCATTTGCATTCTTTTTAGAGAGTCATTGAGACCACTTGCAGGTTTATCTGTGTCCTCAGGATCACCTGAGTAGTGCAAATAGGTATGGAGACTTCTTGGAACTGCTGAAAGGGTTAGTGTTAGGTTAGGGTTTTCTGTCTTCAAAAGAATGGCCTTTGTCTTTTAAATATGGATGGACTGCTGAGTCTTGTCCTGTTGGGTTGGTTCTCCTATGTTATGCCATGCATTTTTATGAAGTGGCTGTTTTGTTTCCCCAATGTACAGATCCGCACATATCTCACTGCATTGTATTGCATATACCACATTGCTCACTTTGTATCTAGGTGTTTCATCCTTGGTGTGGACAAGCTTCTGCCTTAGTGTATTCTTGGGTTTAAAGTATGGACATATGTTGTGTTGGCTGAAGATCCTCCTGAGCTTTAGTCATGCTAAAGATGCTTTACAGAGCTTGCCTTTTACAGATTTTACACAGTCACGCTACACATGGGCCATAGGCATGTCTCCCCCTCTACCAAAGGAAACATGATGCCCACTCAATTAGAGTTTCTTTGAACACATCAAAGCCTATAGCAGCCTTCTCTAAAACTGGCCAGATATGTTGGGAGGAATTCCTAGCCAAGGATCCTACTGGCTGGCAGTTGTTGGGAGTTGCACTTCCAATTCTTTGGAGGGATTATTGCTTTATTGATTGATAAAACATTACATTTATTCACATTCCCTCTCCTGTGTATGAGTAGTCATCCTTACATATTTCATACAGAGACAAAATAAATAGCTTGCATTTTAAAAAAAAAAGATATTCCCAGTACTTTTTGGCAAACATTCATCATACTTTACCTTGAAGTAACCATTTATGAATAACTATGAGGAGGAAGGCAATTTGGAATTTGGCAAATATGTTAACTTACATAGGGTGATGTGGTGGGTTTACTTCCTTTTTTTCATGCATAAATGTACCGTGAGCATTACTTTGTAGCATGCAACATAAGGCTAATTTGCTTCAATTGAATCAAAAGGATCCCACATCCTTCCTGTGCCCTTCAAAGAATTATAAAAGCCTATTCAGTAAAAGAACAGATGCACAAGTATGTATCATTTATCATCAGGGATGGCATAATGATACTGAACAAACCCAAGAAAAAAGTGCCTATGCAGAAGATAAGGAGAGATGGACACCCTATTTCTTTTTTCTGCAGCAACTGCATTCCGCTTTTTAAGTGTAATGAATAAGGTATTATTACTGTCAAGGAGAGGAAACATGTTTCTTTTTGTAAGTTTTAAACGTTTTTTTTTTATAAATACTATTTGAAGGATTTTTAAAAATGCATGTTAAAAATAAAAACAAATTGTAAAACCCAACACCTCAGACTACCGTGTTTCTCATATAATAAGGCCAGGTCTTTTTTTTTTTTTTGAGCCCCGAAAAAATGGCTAGGCTGTCTTTTCGGGGGTGACTTAATTTCCCCCCTTGCATCTTCGGGCGGGCGGGCAGCAATGGCTTGGATGTTGACCTCGGCGTTGGTGGGGCACTTCATATTGGGGTCAACGCAGGCAGCACCATATCCGGGTGTGCAACAAAAGTACTTCCTAACGGCAAGCCCCCCCACCATTCCCACCATTTCGCATGTTTTAATATAGGCCTTAATTTGGGGGGAGGGGCTTAATTTCATTTCATGCCTATAAAACATGCTGGGACTTCCTATTGGGGGAGGCCATATTGTTGGAGAAACAGGGTATTAAATCTCAGTGGTTAAATTGTTGCCTGTGCTTAAGTGTTTTTTTTTTGAAGGTGTCAACTATAGTGGTGCTTAAATTTGTGAATCCTTTTGATGTCCAATGTTTCCGCATAAATATGACATAAAATGTTATATGTTTTCCTGAAACTAAATAAAGAAGAACCCAATTAAATAAATGATTCAAGAAAATTATACTTGTTGAGGAAAAAGCTACATATTTGCATATGGAAGGAGTACTCCTTGCACTGATGATGTTACTTAGTTTGGTAATGAAACATCTGCAAGAAAACAACCAAGCTAGGAGAGCACCAAGGAAGCCTGAAGCCTGGGGATACGCCAGAAAGCAAGAGAATGCAAGAGAATGCTATGTGGACAGATGAGACCAAAATAGAACTTTTTAGATTGAATGCAAAGTTGCAGACAGGCATGTTCCGGTACACTAAAAGCAACTTTTTTGGAATTGAATCCGAAACATTGCCAGCTCTGCTTTTTAATATTCAAAATAGTGTCCATAAATATAATAACAACTTAAGAAAGATATTTGAAATTGTAATAAAATTCTCAGTATTACAGGAAGGTATATAATACCAATGTCACAGGGTCAGTAGATGATTTTGTAGGATAATGATGTAAGTATATTTTTAAGACTCAATTCAGAAAAGTTGTGACACATGTGATTTTGTGAAATGTGTGCTTTAATTTTATTAAAATAAAATCACATGAAAAGGCAACAGCTATAAGATCTATAAAACTTGCTGCTCCTTTTTCCCCTCCTCCAGAAGAACGTCTAGTGATACCTGCCATAAATATCTTCCAAAGAAAAATTATTTTGCTGTTATGTATGGTGTGGAGATCTTCAGATTGGGGAAAATGACTAAATTGGAAGTAATTAAAAATAAATGTAATGTATCCTCCTGGATTTCCCACTAAGCTCTGGCAAGAATGTAGGCAGATCTTTCCATATTACACACTATCACAGAATCAAGGCATTAGTATCAAACTAATATTTTATGAAATATTAGTTTCCATTTACTTCGTACGCTGTTTGACTTCCAATGACAGTGCCTTCTTTTATATGGTGGATATACTGGAATTGTGCTTATTTAAATAGCGCTGTAGAGAAAACCTTAAAATTTATACTGCTGGGATTGGGATTGTTTGTAATATTTCAATAGTTACTGTTGGTAGAACAAGTGTACAGCTCAAGCTATAATGTTAATTTAAAGGAAGGATTGTCCTCAGTTTTCAGCAGAATGTTCAGAATGGCTCTGTGTGATTAAATTGCATGGAGGGATATCAGCATGTTTACAGATTCTGATCAACCGTTGCTTGAGAAAGCTTTAATTGAACTTCACATTCAATCAATACCTTCAGCAGCACATTGGTATGTGGGTGGTACAGAGAGATACTGATAATGGAATGCCTCTGTATTGGTGAATCATTTCATGTGAAACATTTAACTCATTACATGCTGAAGTGTAAATTACATAAGGTTAATGTTTTGCTGGATCTGGGATCCATCAAATAATCTTTTTTTTTCCTGGCGGATTTAGATCTCAAAATAAAAACGATCAGCACTAGATCATTAAAAATTAGGGCAAATAACGATAAAGGAGATGAATTGTTTTAAAAATAGGTTGTCCTCGCCTTATGACCATAATCTCCATCATATATTGTGATGGTCATCAGTCCAGGTATTCCACATGACCAGACTCAATTTTGTGACTTTTTTTGTGGCAGTTATTAAATTAATGCTCCAGTGATTAAGCAAATTGATCTATTTCAGTGGAAGTTGTTTGCTGAAAACCAGCCAAAAAATATCATAAATCATAATAATGTGATCACAAAATGCTGGAACTCGCCATAAGTTGCCAAGCATGAAATGTGACCATGGAGGGTGGGTAGGTGTGTATCTATCAGAACTCTGGAACTAGTTGGGGGGTAGCTCCGTGATAATTTGGAATGATCTTTAAGTGAGGACTATCTATAATACACTGCTCAAAAAAATAAAGGGAACACTTAAACAACACAATGTAACTCCAAGTCAATCACACTTCTGTGAAATCAAACTGTCCACTTAGGTAGCAACACTGATTGACAATCAATTTCACATGCTGTTGTGCAAATGGAATAGGCAACAGGTGAAAAGCATAGGCAGTTAGCAAGACATCCCCAACAAAGGAGTGGTTCTGCAGTTGGTGACCACAGACCACTTCTCAGTTCCTATGCTTTCTGGCTGATGGTTTGGTCACTTTTGAATGCTGGCGGTGCTTTCACTCTAGTGGTAGCATGAGATGGAGTTGACAACCCACACAAGTGGCTCAGGTAGTGCAGCTCATCCAGGATGTCACATCAATGCGAGCTGTGGCAAGAAGGTTTGCTGTGTCTGTCAGCGTAGTGTCCAGAGCATGGAGGTGCTACCAGGAGACAGGCCAGTACATCAGGAGACATGGAGGAGGCCGTAGGAGGGCAACAACCCAGCATCAGGACCGCTACCTCCACCTTTGTGCAAGGAGGGACAGGAGGAGCACTGCCAGAGCCCAGCAAAATGACCTCCAGCAGGCCACAAATGTGCATGTGGCTGCTCAAATGGTCAGAAACAGACTCCATGAGGGTGGTATGAGGGCCCGACGTCCACAGGTGGGGGTTGTGCTTACAGCCCAACACCGTGCAGGACGTTTGGCATTTGCCAGAGAACACCAAGATTGGCAAATTCACCATTGGCGCCCTGTGCTCTTCACAGATGAAAGCAGGTTCACACTGAGCACATGTGACAGATGTGACAGGGTCTGGAGACACCGTGGAGAACGTTCTGCTGCCTGCAACATCCTCCAGTATGACCGGTTTGGCAGTGGGTCAGTAATGGTGTGGGGTGGCATTTCTTTAGGGGGCCGCACAGCCCTACATGTGCATGCCAGAGGTAGCCTAACTGTCATTAGGTACTGAGATGAGATCCTCATACCCCTTGTGAGACCATATGCTGGTGCGGTTGGCCCTGGGTTGCTCCTAATGCATGACAATGCTAGACCTCATGTGGCTGGAGTGTGTCAGCAGTTCCTGCAAGACGAAGGCATTGATGCTATGGACTGGCCCGCCCGTTCCCCAGACCTGAATCCAATTGAGCACATCTGGAACATCATGTCTCGCTCCATCCACCAACGCCACATTGCACCACAGACTGTCCAGGAGTTGGGGGATGCTTTAGTCCAGGTGTGGGAGGAGATCCCTCAGGAGACCATCCGCCACCTCATCAGGAGCATGCCCAGGCATTGTAGGGAGGTCATACAGGCACGTGGGGACCACACACACTACTGAGCCTCATTTTGACTTGTTTTAAGGACATTACATCAAAGTTGGATGAGCCTGTAGTGTTTTTTTCCACTTTAATTTTGAGTGTAACTCCAAATCCAGACCTCCATGGGTTGCTAAATTTGATTTCCATTGATAATTTTTGTGTGATTTTTGTTGCCAGCACATTCAACTATGTAATGAACAAAGTATTTAATAAGAATATTTCATTCATTCAGATCTAGGATGTCTTATTTTTGTGTTCCCTTTATTTTTTTAAGCAGTGTATATTTCTTGCCACTGTACAGTATGTATTTATACATGAAGGCATTGTTGGTGTAGCTATCTGAAAGTTTTATGAATTTTAAATGTAGACTTGTGGCTGAAATATGTCTTTTGCTAAATCGTTTGGTTGTTATAAATGCAATGAATATAGTATAATTTAGTATAATCCTACATAATGCCTTCCCAATTGTGCCAATAATGGTTTTTAAAGTAAAAAGATTCTTACTGGAATCCTGAAATAAAACAACCACCAAAATTTGGAAAAGTGGGAGGTGAGAGATTCTCTTTGTTGCCAAACTAGGTTTATTCGAATAAAACTATTGACTCATTTGTCGGAACAAAGCTGAAAAAAACAATAACGTTTGCATTCTAGCTCTTGCTTCCTAATAAAGCCATTATAATATAATGGACATATTATATAATTATAATAATATTATAGACTTTCAAAATGTCACCTGAATACAGATGGTATTTTGTACTACAGTACAGATACCTGTACAATTCAGTAAGTAATTTCACATTCCAGTTTGTATGCTGGCTGCAGTGGGGAAAAAAAACACGCCGAAATTGTCTTCTTAAAGGTTCATATAACCTTGCCTTGTTCATTGTTGTATGGAACATTTAAAAATCATAAATTATTTATGTAAAATAGTAGAAAGGTCAGGTAATCTTGAATAGCTTTCTTTTGTTTCAATGTGATATGCTTTTTATCGGAATTTTCAAACTGTGGTTCCTGTTCCATGTAAACTGTACTGAGATATTTATCTCTGGCATTTCTCACTAAATAATCAAGTCTGCTAATCTTCAAGAAAAAAAAAAAGATTTCATTTGATTTCTATGTGCATAAATTCAATCATTTTAAAAGATGAAAATCGTGGGGGAAAGCTTTTAAGTTGATCTAATTTGCACCTAATTTGCTTTCTATGTGGCTTTTCCTGCTGCTTTCTGTTTGGATCAGGAATACGTTTAGTTTTGGATTGTTGTTTGGATGAGGACTGGGGTGATTGTTGCTTTGTCTTTTTGACTTATAGAGACCCATAATTTATCACTACCAAAAGTAATTTAAATGAAGAAAGGCAAAAGGAGTTTTCTACTTAACCAAGCAAGCAAGCAACAAAGCAGTCCAAAGCAATATATCCTTAGCCTCACAGAGAACCAAGATTTTAAATTTAACCTATTGCAATGCCAAGGAGAACTTTATATATTGATTTTAAGTAGCTAGATATATTCTTCCTGAGAATAAGAAAGCAAATCAAAGTCCTAATGATGTATTTATGTTTATGATTCTACCTGGTTTAATTCCCATGTAGTAATAATGCTGGAAAGAAATTATTTCTATTTAGCTTTGCAAATTTGTGTTGAATATTGGTGCTTTGAAAATGTTTTTTTTAGTTTATCTTGTAAGTATATTATAGTGTTGTTTGTACACAATGCTTTTTAAAAAAATATTGTAATATAGTTAAATTAGCTTTATAAAATAAAAGAGACATTTTTGCAGTGAGAAGCAACGTAAACACACTTCTATTAAAATACTGTATATCAATAATAGTATATAAATAAAAGTGTTGCCACTTACATAGTTATGCAGTTATATAGTGTTGCCACCCACATGTAGTTTCAGATTCTTTCAAGGCCTAATTAATTTTTATTTATTAAATTTGTTTGTTGCCCACCACAAGTTCTTCTAAATAATTTTCTTTACAAATAAGTACTTAACCATTGACATATATTTCATTGAAATGTTTTGTATTTAATTCCAGCAACTGAAACCTATAACTCAGCTTCTAGATAAAGTTCATTTTCATTTACTTAGATTATTGTATTTTGGGAGATTTAGTCCAGAAATAAAAATAAGTTATAGATAACAGATGCATCAGGTCAGATAAATCTCATTCTCTCCCATCTCAGCCATTATCCATTCATGTTCATTGACAGGACTCTAGTCCGTGGTTGTGGTCCTACATTACAAAAACAAAGCTTCTATTGTGCTTTGAAGCACATCAACGCTGTTTCAGGAAATCTACAGTTTACACAGAGGTTCTGATAGGGCGGCAAATTTCTGGTGGGTCCAATCCCATTTGAAGAGTGAGAACCCTATTAGGTTGCACCCTGGGTTGTCCTCTTCTCTCTCTCTCTCTCCAGGCATAGCAGGAAGGAAAGCCAGGAACACTGTCATTATCTTGCAGATGTTTGGGGCATTTCATCTCTTGAAATCCCCTGATATTCTCTCCTAAAATGGGAGTTGTCCTCTCCTGCTTTCGTATTTCAGTGGCATCCATATAAATCCTAGAATGGCTGTTGATTCAATAGAAGTTGTGCTCTAATCTAAATTGGTTTTTGGAGATATGAAGTGCTAACAGTTAAATTTAGCTGGGGGGAGGGGTAGTAAACTAAGGGAGTGTTAGAGGCCTGAAAACTAATAGTCCTGATTATGAAGAATTCCCCACTAAAATGCAAAGTTGTGATTATCAATCATATTGTAATGGGTGTAATCTCTGCATTTATTAGCATTTCAGTTAAAATAAAACATTGCAACATCTGAACTGGAAAACCTTATCACCCTAGAAGCAAATAATGAGGACTTAAATTTAAACCATTGTGTACCAATTTTGTGATTTGACAGTATACTATACCGTTATTTGACAATTTAATATTATACTTCAAATATTTCCTATATAAAATAGTTGTAGGGTATCAGAAACTGGAGATTTGTAAGGTGTGAATGAGTGCTAGGAAAATTATTTTAATAGTTGCACTCTTGCACAGTCAATTTGGTTACCCAGACAAATTTGTATAAGGCAAACAATATTAACACAAGAGTTTAAATTGCCTAAGTGTAAAAAAGATTGATAGCTAAGCTTTTGGTCCATTAAATTGGTTTGTTGTTGTGTTTTGAAATAAAATTTTACTGTAGATATGTTGATATCATTAAATTTTTACTTAAATATTTTTGTTCTTGCCAAGCCTGTAACTCACATGTTGTCGCTGGTAATATAGAAGCAAATTATTTTATAAATATAAATGCTCTTATACAATGCAGTACTGTTATCCATAGAATAAAGTCAGTCAGCATTATAGTCAGATGAGTTTTTAGGACAGACCAATCTTTTGTAAGTGTAACTTATGGCGATCAGCAGATTCCTATACTGCAGAAGAACTCTTTCTGGGGAATTTTAAAACAATATCTTGATTAATTAAACCAGTCATTAATAAATTAGTTATTAAATAGAAAGCAGTAATACATTTTCTGATTATAGGAACATTATTTAAGTGTAAAGAAGCATGAACAGATTTCCTGTTATCTCACGCACGCCCCCTGGAAACTCCATTTCTTTCTGTCACTACCAGAATTTTAATCTCATTATTGAGTGAGTCACTCTATTTGCAGGACTTCTCTTGTAAATCAGCTCGACAGTATTGTTAGCAGTGAAATTTGCCCCTAGGATGAGCACTATCTATTTCAGTGTTTCAGAAAAAGCTATGGCTGCCAGTCAATTAAATTAACCACACATGAAAACAAATAATATTTGCATGTTCATTTGCATATGAATAAAACAAAGTCTCTGAAAAGTTAGTGTGCAGCATCTCTAGCAGGATATGTTCCTGGTAAGATTATGCCTTCTACATGTAGCAAGATGGGCAACATTCTCATTATTGGGAGCTGTACTTTTTTTTAAAAAAAGTTGTAGGATCTTGTGGCTGGCAGTTTCCTGTCCCTGGGCTGGGTAGGGCCAGAGTTTCAGCCTTTTTCTGTATTTTGATTATCCCCAAATAAGAAAATAATCAGTGGTTGGGGAACAGCTTCAAGAATTTTTAAGAGATAACTTAGAAGTCTTCAAAATATCACAGTACATCTTGAGAGCTCTGAAGGGACAAGCTGGCAACAAGAGCTAGGAATTACAGATATCTGCATAAAAAAGAAATAAGTGTTGGAGGTTAACTCCAAGGAACTCTTTGGAGCTCAGTATTATGTTACTCATTCCTTTAAATTAAATTACTTTAAATGTTCCTTTCTTTAAATTTGTATGCTTTCTTTGGTTAAACAGTAGCCTTGAAGGGTCCAAAATTCAATTTATAGTATTATGAGGGATAAAATTCCCTTTCTTGAAGTGACCCCTTGACATTTAATTGGGCTATATTATGGCAGCTTCTTTTGCCAGGTTGGTGTATCTTTAAACCCTTTTTGCACTTTTTAAACATTTTGTTTCCTGCCCAACTGTTTTCCTGTATTATTTCACCGAGCTCCATCTTCAATACAGGTTATTACATTTGGTTTGTTTTTTGCAATATAGTGGCAGGAATGGAACTCCTGTGAATATACAAGAATCTGGACCTTCATTTACCTTTTTGTACTCTATCTAGTCCTTGGTTAGCGACCACTCATTCAGCAACTATTCAAAGTTACGATTGTACTGAACAAGGAGACTTTTCAAAGTTGCAGCTGTTGCAGCATCCCTGCAATCATGTGATTCCAATTTGGGCACTTTATAACTGGTGCATATTTTTGATAGTTCTGAAATCACATGATCATCATTTGCAACCTTCACTGCCAGCTTCTGACAAGCAGAGTCAGTGAGGAAGCAGACAAGAAGTTGCAAGTTGCAGTCCCATAATATGATTAATGATTGCAACCGGAGTTGCTGTAATTGCCAGCATAAGTCGATGTGGTCACATGATTTTTTGTTTTATAACCCTGGTGCTTTGCAATTTCCTTTCCAGTTTCAATCACATTAACTAAGACTATTTGTATAAGATATTCCTTTTAGTTCCTAAAATAAATAAAAGTATATTCCTACTATGGTAAGCTGATCAGTAAAAGAAAAATAGAAATGTGTGCAGCAGCATTAGTTTTAAATTAAATTTAAAATTGGTAAGTATAGCAATAATACTAAAAAGAGAAAACAAATTGGGAGGAAAACAGAAGAAAAAGTCCGGAAATTATGTGATAGAAGAACAACAATGAAAGTAATAAAGAATTCAGAAAAAAATGATAATGAACACTTAACCGAAACCAGTATATTTTACCCACATTCTTCATCTTGAGAAGACTTTGACTTGTGATGGAATGTTTGACTAAATTTTTGGTCATCTTAATGTTCTCCACCCCTTGCCAGGAAAAAGTTCTGGTGAATTTGGAAGACAGCTAAATTGTTTTTGTCCATTTTCATTTCTCATAATAAAAGCATTCCTCACTTATGGAGGCTGCTTTACTACAATCTTCCACAGTACTGTTGTTATCTAACTGTTTTGGGGGGAAGAATATTACTGACAAAAATGTCCAGTCCATTATGGTACATTGTCTACAAACAGTAGAGGTATCAGAAGATGATTGCTTTAGGGAAAATATATATCTGCAATAGTGCACCCAGTAAGAGTCATTTTGATTTTTAGAGCATTAGAAAATATGAAATATAGAAATCAGGAAAATGGTTTTTAAGAAACATTTAATGTCCTTTCCCAAAAGCATGAAACGTAGTAGAAATGAGTATCTTTTGAAATATTCTTTAAAAATCCAAATTTAATATATCAAAATGGGCAAAACTTCTGAGACAATGTACAGTATTATAGTTGTTTACAGTGAACAATGAAGTCATCTGATCGATATTTCTGCTTCAAATCAAAGCAATGTTGTTACTTAAGTGAATTTGCTACTGAACTCACAACAGTTAATATTCCACTATTATAAAATCGGTATTTTATTCAAATCCAAATAAAAATTAAAAAAAATCTAGGGGAAAAAATAAAATATAATTGGGAGATCCCTCAGTTTATAAATTTGTTTCTATCTCACATAAGCAAAAATACAAACAGTCTATGATTTTGGTTTAGTTTTGTTGAGCAGTTATTCTTGTCAATGCTATTCCACCAAATTAAACCCATTTTTCCCTTGTGTGAAACTGGAACAAAACACATGAAAAATAATTCCTAATGAAAAAGGGGGTGGGGGAGTGGAAGAATCCTTACCACTCGTGGAAATGTTTGGCAGTGAAACTACTGCACAAATCAAGAAAAGCAGCCATGTGGCCTTTTGTTAAGATCATGGAGGTAGGCCGAATGGAGAGGGTTTTTTTAATCACGCCTGTTCAAACAGCCACTTTGTGCTAATGTGTTTTCTTATGGATTTGCCAGGTGACCTCTGATTCGCAGGCACCCAGCCAATTCCACCACAGTAACTGTTCCTTAAACAAGCATAGCAAGTGAAGTCAGTTTTTGCTACTACTTTCCAGATGGAACACTGATTTTTTTTTTGGGGGGTGTTTCAGCTTGTGGTGAATATATCCTAAATATAAACAAACAAAGTATCTCAGCGCAAGACTAAAGGTCTGTTCACAGAACACCAGAACTAAAATGATTGCTTTTGATGAGGTTTTGCAAGGTACTTTTTGTCTCTGTGTGTGCGTCACTCTTTATACTATGGAGTAGTAATTAGCTGTATAATGTAGGATAGTTTTGTAAGTAAGGATTTTAGGGTCTGAAGTTAATCCAGTTCATGATATACAATTAGTCCTGAGATTTACATGCAAAGGAGTAATCGTCGGGGCTTTTTCCTGATTTTTCTCCCAAAGTGAGGGAATGCAGCCAAAGCTGTTCCAACAACATTGTATTCATTCATTGCCAGTAAATATATGTAGATATGAAGAACCCATTCTAGGACTGAACTGCAATGAAGTGATAGGGACGACAGATCAGTAGCTTTACACAAAAGAGAGGCTAGTAAGAAGTGAAAAAAATAAGATGCATATTTCATGTAGCACCAGTAGTACTAGTAAAATGTTGAAAGGAAATTGTTTCTTTACAATTAAAAGATCGTTTGCATTTTTTAAGTAGATTGGGTTGATTAAAAGTAGTCACAGAAGCTAAGTTCAATATTACAGCGGTAATGTCCTAATACAGTAACTCATCATTCAGTGGTTTTGCATTCATCTCTATTGCTCATTTCTTCTAAATAAGATTTGACGACAACATGATCAAATGCTCTGTCTACTGTCTAGCCCAGAGGTCTCCAAACTTAAGACTTGTGGACTTCAAGCTATGTTGGCTGGAGAATTCTGGGAAATGAAGTTCACAAGTCTTAAAGTTGCCAAGTTTGGAGACCCCTGGTCTAGTCTCTAGTGCCTCTTAGCTTAGCTTACCTTTTGAGTCTGAGATATCAGGAACCCACTATCTAAGAGGATGTCACCTAACTACAACCTCTAGTGAAAAAGGACAGTGCCCTGACCAAAAGATATGGTACAGTATAAAAAGGGGTTTTGTTTCTAGTTGAGCCATGCTCTGAATCACACATAGTTCAATATTCAGAGTGTCTTGGATTTCTGGTCTTGGTTTTAGTTCCGAGTCCTAATTTATTCTTGGGCAGTGCCTCCTGGCTTGCCACTGACCATAATTAACTTCCAGCACTGTGAAATCAGTAGTAGGACGTAGCCCAGGTACGTATTCCCACTGTCATCTCAACTAAGCTTCCTGGTGAAGAAAGAGTGAAGAATTATCTTTCAGATTCAGGTATCATTGTATTTAATACATAATACGAATTTAGTACTAAGGAATAGTTGCTGCAAAGTCACTTGTCTTTCTTTTTTTTTTTCATTTTTCTATTTAAAGACAGAAAGGGAACTGAAGGTGGTTGGAAGAGCAACATAAAAGCAAAGGAGCAGTGGGCGGAAGCAAAACTCATTCAAGGTGAGCTGAACAAAATTAGCTACATTTTATTAACACCTTCAAGACTTTTCTTTGGAATAAGAAGCCAAATGGAATAGGTACAAATTATTATAATGAACACAAGAAATTGTCTTAGAAATAAAAAGAGTGCTCTGGGCTCAGAATGCAGAATGGTCTTAAACATTTTTTTAAAATAATTGAAAGGGTTTCTGCTGAGGTCTGTTTACTTACCATATTACAGTGGTTACTTTTTCAGGTAATTGAAATATTACAGTATGTTCTAATATTTCACTGATTTAAGTAATAGAGTGCATAAAGTTTTCTTGATTTTTATTTGGATGATAAAATGCATGTGCTGGATCAATCTCCAGAGTCCCCATAGGATATCATTTTAGTAGATCAGAAAGGATAAATACAAGGGAGTTATCATTTTATTTAATACATTAAACCATAATTAAATCTAAGTTTAAATCAAATGTAGCTTTTGTTCTTTCCCCTTAACCCACTTTTTAAAGTACAGCTGCTGCACATAGTTCATAGGTTCAGCAGGGTGTTCAAATGTATTGAGTTTATGATTCATAAATTCATTACTATTAATTTCAGTTACTACTATTCTATTCATACATCCAAAAGTTATTTCCAGAAAACAGCATCTAGTATATGATTTGTATATTTATTCCTTTTGAGTGAATTTCAACATTTGCAGATAAGCTAGATAGCAACAAAAAAGCTATATTGCATTAATTAATATCTGTGATGGATAATTGTGATCTATATTAAGTTTCTATATGCAGTATAAAATCTTGGTTATCATTCCAGTTGCTGGAATTGAGTATGGTTTTGTAGCTTAACAAAAAGGAGGACTAGCGGTGACATGATAGCAGTGTTCCGATATCTCAGCGGTTGCCACAAAGAAGAGTGGGAGGTCAACCTATTCTCCAAAGCACCTGACGGCGGGATAAGAAGCAATGGATGGAAACTAATCAAGGAGAGAAGCAACCTAGAACTAAAGCAAAATTTCCTGACAGAACAATTAATCAGTGGAACAACTTGCCTCCAGAAGTTGTGAATGCTGCAACACTGGAAGTTTTTAAGAAGAGATTGGACAATCAACTGTTTGAAATGATATAGGTTTCCTGCCTGAGCAGGGGGTTGGACTAAAAGACCTCCATGGTCCCTACCAACTCTGTTCATCTCTTCTGTTCCATTCTATTCTATTCTATTCACTTTGATACACAATATATGTTTTTATACTGTATGATTTTTTTTGCTTATTTGGACAACAGTTTGCTTTTATCACACACTATTTTGCTTTTAAAGAAAAGAACTATAGTTTTGAAGTAACTATAATTCTCATATTTCTAAGCATAACTCTTCTTGTCAAGCAATGCTTGTTTACGGTTCCAATGTATGCCTTATACTTGAGTAAATTATTATTTCAATCTTGTTTTCTTATCTCCTTAGGAATTACGAATTCCATGCAGCAAATATAATGTAGCATGAAATTAGTAATAATTATGAGATCAAAATATATTTATGAATTTCTTTTCTTTTTCTCTTTTAATGGTCTGTTGGGGAAAAAGAAAGTAGTGTCAAAATGGAATGAATGTGCACTTACACATGTCTAGACTTGCCAGATATTGACAATTTTGGATACTTCCTCTCACTGGACCTACAGTAAAAGACTTCTTTTTAAAGTTGGTGCCCCTAATAATAGAAAGCAGAACAAGCTGGAATTTCATTTCCAGAATCATAAGACTGGAATTCCTTTCTGTATTCTGAGAAATGCGGATGGAACAAGTAATATGAATATACTGTATATTGAGAACAGAGTCAGTTGCAAGGCATAGCAAGACCAGCGATTAAATAGCCTCAAACCAGTGAAACAAAAATGAAAAATAACCCCTCCTATTCCAGTATTGCCACTGCTTTCTTTTTTTTTTTCCAGAGCTTATTAGCAGGCAAGAAATAAAATGGGGATATTCCTTGATTGTGAGAGTCTTGTCCTGGTGCCTACAAAATCTTGATTAGCATTAAAAGTAATTTAAATTATAAATTTTCAGTCACTCAAAGAACTGTTAGTAGCAGCTAATAAACAGCATATATTTAATAGATTCAACAGCTCAGACAAGTGCAAATATGATTTGAGCATATCTGAACAAGCTATCTTCATTTGAGCATATCTAAACAAGCTACTTGATTTTTTAGAACATGCAGCTCTAGTTTGCTTCTTTTGTGCCATCATAGTAATATTATATAGCATCACTTTGAAGGGGCTTTGGAGTCAAGATCTACATTTGGCCTTTGAATGGCAGGTCACAGTTACTCTCCCCAAAGTGGGTGAACCTGCATTTCATTTTAAATTAAAGTTAAGTTAAAATGCATTTCATTTTTTTTTTCATATACTAATAGAATTACTATCCATGTGTTAATAACTTCTCCCTTATGTCATCTAATTAATTATAATTTGATGGTAACCTTTGAGCCATGGAAACCACATATCTGTCTGGAGTATAGAGACATTGCTGATCGCCCTTCCTTGCCTCTTCCCTCAGGAAGTACTGTGCAGGGTGGATTTGATTTAAATCAAGTTGATTTAAATCACAATTTACATCATGATTTAAATCACTAGTAAAAAAAAATTAAAGAGCAAATCTCATCTCTGATCCGCTGTTGACTTACCGACAGTCCCAATATTTCAGAATACACAGCCTCATGCTATATAACTAAGCTCCATTTCATGCTGAATAAACTAAATTATTAATCTATCTTAAATAGAAAACTATCTTTAGATAGATTTTTACTCCAAAAGCTTTTTATTAAAATAAATTTGATAAAAATAAAAAAAATCCGATTTAAATAAAAAAATCTAATTTTTTTAAAAAAAATTAAATCGATTTTTATCCACCCTGCTTCTGCATCATATCAATGTGTTTTTAAGATATGCAGATAGTCTTTGACTTACAACCATTTGTAATGACTGTCCAGAATTACAATGTTGGGGTCCTTGGTGCTCTCTGAGCTTGCTTGTTTTCTTGCAGACGTTTCAATATCCAAGCTAGGTAACTTCATCAATGCTAGTCATCAATGGTGCTGAAAAATGTGATTTACAAACCAGTCCTTGCACTTAACCATCACAACA
Source organism: Notechis scutatus (assembly GCF_049901735.1). Classification (NCBI taxonomy): domain Eukaryota; kingdom Metazoa; phylum Chordata; class Lepidosauria; order Squamata; family Elapidae; genus Notechis; species Notechis scutatus. The sequence goes on from NC_142009.1 coordinate 104,033,471, forward strand.
TTACCACAGTCACATGATCAAAATTTGGACACTTGGCAATCGGCATGTGTTTCTGACAGTTGCAGCATCCCAGAATTACTTAATCACCATTTTTGATCTTCTCATCTGGCTTCTGACAAGCAGAATCAACCAGATTCACTTAAAGAACAACTGAAGCAAAAAAAAAAAAGTCATAAAATTGATAGTGTGACTCAATTTTAACAATCACTTTGCTTAGTTCCGGCTCCCATTGTGGTTGTACATTGAGGGCTACTTATATTGTGTGGGGGAAGAAAATTATTGAAAGTTTTCTTTTCACCTATAACATAAAGAAATACATCCCCATTGCTATTTCCACTGAACTACTTATTCCTTTGGATGACATTCTAAAAATGCCAATAGTGAGTGGAATAAGGAATTTTCACTCAGCTGTACTTGGGTCTATTTATTCCATGTGTTAGGAATGGAAGTCACCTAATAGTTGGGTTGGCAATATATAAACGAGGATAGTCATTTAATACTGTTGTATCTTTAAGAGAATGTTGTAATTGTGATTGGCTGAGGTTCCTCCAACAGCCATAAGATGGAGCCAGAAACCTGGTTTGTTCTTTTTTACATTTCCTTTTGCCTGATCGTTATTCTGCTTGAATTGCTGTGACTCTTGCAACTATTCGCAAACTCCGTTTACTGAACTTCGTTTATGATACTGGTAAAGAAAAGGACTTCGTTTTTGGATTATCCCTGGACTGATTATTTTGAATACTAACTGCTTTAACCACGTATGATTTGGACTGTTTGTTGGACTTTGTTTATCCGTTTACAGGAAGTAAAACTTACATTTTACTATTCAGTGTATCTGTGTGCTGGTTGTGTGTTATTCATCACCACTCTCACTATGTTTCCCTGAGTGCGCTCATTCTTCTAACAGGGAATACCTCAACACTAAGTATGATGCCATCTCTTATGTGGACCCATTTCACTCAGGCTTTAAACCAGAAAATAGGATTAACACTGTTCAGTCAGCTGGTGAATGACTCAAACTGGAAATTGGGCAAAGATTTTGTTGTCCTATTGATTCTCTTGTACATTTTTGCAGTGCTCAATGCTATCCATTTGTGAGATAACATAAGCAGAGCAATAAATATATCTTCAGAAAATCAAGCCCATATTCAATCTAGCAGACGTTTTGTCATTTTGATAAATTTCTTTATTGCAGACAAAAAAAAAATAGCCATACTCATGCAGGCAGTCTACATATTGCAGAACGTAGAATTATATGCATGAATTAATTAATTAATTAATTAATTTGATTTGTCAATTGTTTCCAAGATAATAAGTATAAGTGTATACATAGTTGTGAATACATGAAATGGGTATATATAAGAAAAAATAAAAGAATAGAGAAACAATAGGACAGGGACGGTAGGCACGTTGGTGCGCTTATGCACGCCCCCTACAGACCTCTTAGGAAAGGGATGAGGTCAATGGTAGACAGTCTAAGGTTAAAGTTTTTGGGGTTTGGGGAAGAGACTACAGAGTCGGGTAGAGTATTCCAGACATTGACCACTCTATTGCTGAAGTCGTATTTCCTGCAATCAAGTTTGGTGCGGTTTACTTTGAGTTTGTATCTATTGTGTGCTCTTGTGTTGTTATGGTTGAAGCTGAAGTATTCATTGACAGGTAGGACATTGCAATGTATGATTTTATATACCATGCTTAAGTCAGACCGAAGACGGCGTAATTCAAGGTTTTCTAGTTCTAGAATTTCAAGTCTGGTGGCATAAGGTATTCTACAACGAGTAGAAGAGTGGAGAACTCTTCTTGTGAAATATTTCTGGACTTTCTCAATTGTGCTAATATCAGATACGTAATGAGGGTTCCAGACTGATGAACTGTATTCGAGTATTGGTCTAGCAAATGTTTTGTATGCTCTGGTTAGTAGTGTGATATTACCAGAGAAAAGCTACGTAGGATTAGGTTAACAACTCTTAATGCCTTTTTGGCTATGTAGTTGCAGTGGGCTCTAGCACTCAGATCATTAGAGGTGAGTATTCCAAGGTCCTTTACAGAGCTTGGGTCATCAACAAGGTCTTGACTATTCAGCTTGTATTTTATTTTCTGATTTTTTTGCCAATATGTAAGACAGAGCATTTATTTGTTGAGATTTGAAGTTGCCATTTGTTTGACCATTCAGATACATAGTCAAGATCTTTTTGTAGGGTAGCAGTATTGTCTGTGGTATTGAACAGCTTTACATCATCAGCGAAGAGAACGCAATTGCTCTTAATAAGATCACAGAGGTCGTTTATGTAGAGTATGAAGAGAGTTGGTCCTAGAACACTGCCCTGAGGGACATCACTATTGACAGGTACTGGATTTGATAGGACGCTCCCGATTTTGACCATTTGTTGTCTATTTGACAAGAATGCTTCTATCCAGTTATTCAGTTGTCCAGATATACCATAGGATTTTATTTTTAGGAGTAGTTTGTCGTGTACCACTGAATCAAAGGCTTTACAGAAGTCTATGTAGATTGCGTCTATTGCTTTGCCCTGGTCGAGTTGTGTCGTCCATATGTTTTTGCAGTGTAAGAGTTGCAGATTACAGGATAGTTTTTTTCTGAAACCAAATTGTTTATTGGAGAGTAGGTTGTTTGTCTCTAAGTGGAGGATGATGGATTGGTTAATAATTGATTCCATGACTTTGCAGGTGACGCAGCATAAGGAGATTGGCCTGTAATTTCGACTAGGCTTGGGTCTCCCTTTTTGAAGATGGGGATGACTGTGGCTTGTGACCATAGGTTAGGCAAGGAGCTGGTCCTGAAAGATTTTTCAAAGATTATGCTTAGAGGTTTGGCTATGGCAGTGGATAGCTTTCTTAAGAAGTAGGCACATATTCCATCCGGTCCAATAGATAGAGATGGTTTTAGATTGCATAGTGATTTTTCAACATTGTCTTCTGTGAAATCGATATGTATTAGGTCATTGTTGTTATCTGTGGTACGGCTAGGAAATACTGGGCATGATCCATTGCTGTTTACAAATACTGAGCCGAAGAATGTGTTAAAGATGTTGGCTTTAATGGTGTCGTCGTTGCAGTCTTTACCATCAGGTCCTATCAAGGGAGGGATGGACCTTGAGTCTTTTAGTTTGTTGTTTACAAAATTGTAAAAAGCACGGGTGGAATTGGTGCTAGAAGGTTTTCTTCTTGTTTAATGTGATAATTGGTGCATTCGGTCTTTATCTGGTGGCATAAATTTTTGTATCTGTTTTTGAAATTGGCAACGTGACCAGATTTGTTTTTCCTCCAGAGTGATCTCTTTTTGGATTGAAGTTTCCTTATTGATATGGGTAATCTTCTTTTTTGTTTTGTTTTGGGAGTTGTTGTTGGAACATATAGTTTGATGACTCTTTTATGAATGAATGACAGAGCCAGTGATTAAATCCTAAGCATTTTCCTCTTACCTTGTTGCATCAACTGTCTCTTACTTATTTTTTCCCAGCCTTGAGTTTAGCAGGCAGCTGGCCTGAACAGTGTTGTTTCCTTTGTCACCACTGTCAACTCTTACACTGACTCCCTCCCTATTTTCTCTTTCCTGTTTAAAGGTGCCAGATGGCTCTTCCCCCCACCCCCAGTTTGTGGGAGACTGAAGGGCATTGTGGCTCCCTGTCTGTTGCCATATCTTTGCCAACTGGAGCTGACAAAGTCTCCTTCCCCTTCAAAGTCTGTACTCCTTCAGTCTGCCTAAGGAACTTAATAGTACATATAAATTATATTTCTTCTTTGGCTGCAATAAGAGAGAAATTCATATTTTGTCCCAATCTCCACTTCCAGTTGACTCCTCATATCAGAGCCTAGTTTCCATCTTATCTCTTTTCTTCATCAGGAGCCTCACTGATGCTTCCTTTTGAATGGAATAATCTTCATCTCTTATTAGTTGTACAGATGTCTCCTTTTCCATCCCCAAACAGTTTACTCTCTTAGAGTCAAAACCAATTAGGTCATTTTGGTTGCGAAGTTGTGTCAGACAAAGTACAATGCGTGAATGTTGTCAGCCATATCCCATGGCATTTCTGTGTCTGGGTAACTCTGCCAATGAATCGTGTCTTCTAGGTGTGGTCTTATTGCAGTGAAACTCTAAACTAGATTCCATGCCAATTTTTCTTCCCGCACCCGATAATAAAAACTGAATGGTGGTTCAAAGACGCACAAGGGAGCACAGAAGCTGTGTGTAGCTTTTCGTGTGGCTGGAAACTGCAGAGTAACGTCGATAGTATTGATCTGTGCAAGTATGGCAAATGGTTCAATAAACTTGCATCTAGTTTCTTAATCTGTTGGGTGACAGAGAGAAATCTGATACAAAACCAGATGTGACCTTCAGCAATGGAGGAGGGGAGGAGAATGGTTCCTGCTGTTGACTGTCAATAGAACACTTGCACAAGACTTGGTGTGATCTATGAAAAGGTACTAAGAGGCTCAGCATTCCTGGAAAAAGGGAGAGGCAAAATGGGTATAGATGTACTGTAGGTAGTAGGTAGTAACTGTCGTGTCCGGCGCAATGAAGGAGACTCGGGGACCAGTGACTCAGTTCAGCTCATTTATTAGTCCCGAGATCGGCTCGGGCTCCGAAGGGAAAAGCGGCGGCTTTTATTCTCTGGCCGCGGCGGCGCGCCAATGGCACCGCTTTGAATCTCCCGCGATTAGTTTCCACCAATCGCGGGGATTCGCGGCGGGCCAATCAGTGCGGCTCGCCGGCCAATCAGCTCGCGCGCCTTGGCCAATCGCTGTGCGGGTCTACAAGAATGGTAATGACCGTACAGAACACCCCTCCCCTCTTGGTAGGGTCCTACGTAACGTAGTCCCGTAAGTAGGCGGGGCTACGTACTTGTCTACTTGACCTGCGCAGGTTAGTTGGTGCTTGGTTCCCGGCCGGTTCGGTCGGGTTCCGTGTTGCTCCTCGTCCTGCTGATGGAACCGTCTGGAAGTCTGAGCCGGGACTTTTGTCGCAGCTCCCTCCCGGTCTACCCGGGCTGGTTGAGTTGCGGTTGCCGCTCCCACCTGGTCTTTCCGGGCTGGTTGAGCTGGCCTGGCTGCTTCTTCCTGGTGAGATGTCGAGTTGGCTGCTTGCCGGTGAGTATTCCTGGTTTCTTTCTAGTGGTGTTTGGTTCTTTGGGCCTTCCCTCCCCTCTTGGTTTGTGTTGGTGGGGTTCCCTTCTGTGTTTGTTTCTGCTTGCGTGTTGGTTGTATTTCCCGTGGCTATTCTAGACCTTAGTTGGTCGATGTGTCGTTTCCATGCTCGTCCGTCGGTTGTCTGTAGGCGGTACGAGCGGGGACCTGTCACTTGGGTTATGGTTGCTGGTACCCAGAGTGGGTCTCCGGTGAGGTTTTTCGCGTATACCGCGTCGCCTGTTTTAAAGGTTCGGTCTCTGCTCGAAGAGTTTGGGGGTTTTTCCGGGTTGTATGTGGGGTGCAGTCTGTCGAGTGGGGATCTTAATTTCCTCCCCATCAATAGTTCTGCCGGGCTTTTATTGGTTGTCGTATTCGGGGTTATGTGTTGTATAAAGAGCATTTTGTTTATTTTTTCTTGGATTTCCACGTTCTCTATTTTTTGGATGGTTTTTTTTGTGAATTGAACCATCCGTTCCGCCCTCCCGTTCGCCACCGTATGTGCCGGCGCTGTCAACGCGTGTCGTATCCCCCGTTCCGCTAGGAATTTTTCGAATTCCAGCGAGGTAAATTGGGGCCCGTTGTCGGATACGAGGACATCTGGGAGGCCGTGGGTTGCAAATAGTTTGCTGATCCGGTGTCGGATCTCCGCATTTGGGCTGCTGACTTCCGGGTAGCCTCGGCTGCGGTGGCGTCTGCGAGGACGTCGGCGAGGGCGATGTCGCCTTTGGCCATCAGCCGGCTCTGGAGGACTGGGTCTCTGAGTCCCAGGACAACGCGGTCTCGCAGAGCCTCGTCCATGTCCGTAAAGCCACACATGCCTCCGAGATTTCGCAGGGTGGCCACGAAGTCTCCGATGCTCTCGCCCGCTCGCTGGTCTCGTCGATAGAAGTCGTGCCGCCGGATGAGGGTGGGCACGTCGGGGGCATAGTGGTTTCGGAGTAATGGCGCGAGGTCGGCCCAGTCCATTGTCTTGACGTCCTCTGGCTTCGCGAGGGCTTTCGCCATTTGGAACACTGCGGCCCACAGTGTGTGAGGAAAACAGCCCTTTTCTTCTGCCCGTTTGCATCCTTTAGGTTGCTACTTTCGAGGAACATCAGGAATCATTCGGTGTACGATTCCCAATCTTCAGTAGCTGGGTTAAAAGGTGCGGGCGGTGCGATGCTGGCCATCTCGTCGGTCTCGCTTCCCGGACACGTGTACGATGGTGATCAGGCTTGGGATCCCACCTTCGTCGCCAGTGTCGTGTCCGGCGCAATGAAGGAGACTCGGGGACCAGTGACTCAGTTCAGCTCATTTATTAGTCCCGAGATCGGCTCGGGCTCCGAAGGGAAAAGCGGCGGCTTTTATTCTTTGGCCGCGGCCAATGGCACCGCTTTGAATCTCCTGCGATTAGTTTCCACCAATCGCGGGGGATTCGCGGCGGGCCAATCAGTGCGGCTCGCTCGGCCAATCAGCTCACCGCGCGTCTTGGCCAATCGCTGTGCGGGTCTACAAGAATGGTAATGACCGTACAGAACAGTAACCATAGGTGGCCTGAAATGGTAACATCTGAGTAGAGGCATTATTGGAGTTATTATAAGCTAACACAGTGATAGATAAAAGATCAAGCCAGTTTACATAGAGTTGGTGAGTTGATCTTAGTGACATTTATCCACCATAAATAACATATAGGCCCATAAGTGGTAGATCAGTTATAAAGTGCAACAGTCCACTTGGTTTCCTAACAAGAAGCTTGTTTTTGCAAAAACAAATACAGGCCTTGATATCTCTAGCTCAAGGCCACCAAAGGTCTCAAAGAAGGAGAGGTGGATAGTTTTAAATATTCTGAACTATCTAGCTAACCATCATGGAAGAGCTGCAAGGCAAGGCAAGAAGAACCCATAGTTCTCCCCATTCCCAAAAAAGTGGGAGAAGAGAAGGATAAACCTACATTCAATACAGCAGTTTTCTCACATTCTGGTGCAATTCGATATGTTGCTTTATTGAAGATATAATATCAGTTACACTTATACATAAGATTGACCTAAACATTTTCCTCCCACCTTTTTGAGTTAGTGGACTCTTGGCTATTCTTTTCCAAATTTTAAGACTGAAAAGCACCTGGTCCATGTTTTACATAAGCGGTCCAATTTATAGCTTGCCGGTTTTGACTCTTTTATTTGCTGCTCTTACAGATTAGTTCAGTCTTGGGGACTCAGTTGTTGCAGCCTTTCTAGAAATACATGTTTATCTCTGGGTATTAAGACAATTCTGGAACATATTGCTTGATTTGAAGCTATCAACAGCAATCCCATTATTCCAAAATATGCAAGTAACATTTTTTTGAGGACCTGTTTTTACAGGTGTAGGGTATGCAGATAATTATATTTTACACTGCTTCCAAATTAGAGGAATAGCTTTTTATGCTAAGATTACTTCCCAGTTTATTAGTATAGCAGAATTTGATTAGATTTTAATTTATGTTTTAATATTGTTTTTATATGAATGTTCTTGTTTATTTTTAATTTGTTACCAATTTGTGAACATCTGATATAACTTATTACTACATTTTGTTGCATGTGCAGTTATTTTTTTAAAATAAAGTTTTATTGAGTTTTAACAAAACAAATAAAACATCTTATTTGAGTACAGCATCGTTCCGGGTTATCACATTTCCATACAGACACAATTTCATAAGCATATTCATCTTATGTATTCAACTTCATATCTTATTACTCTTTTTCCAACTTCTCACTATTTCTCCCTTTACTTCTCTTAATTTTCTTTAATGGTTATCTCATTTTCTTCTTATTCAATTGTATTTCTTTTACCTAAATTTCTATATCTTTTTATTCATTGTACTTATACTTTTGTCTGTCTTGTTTACAATTTCATATGTTCTCTTCCAACATTCTTAAGAAGCAAAATTCCCCCTACGATTGCCAATCGAAGTGCAACATCTTTAAATCTTATTGTTATTATCATATGAAATCTCATTAAACATTGAATTTGTGCATTCTAAAATTATAGCATTCACATTTCTAATATCTATTTTATATCATGTAGATCTCATCATTCAGACTCTGCTTGGTACTTCCCCTTGAAAATGTAAAAAGAAAAATTCTAAAAACATAGCAAAAACATACATACACACACACACACACACACACACACACACACGTAAATAAAATAGTTATTCAAAATCATTCTAGTACTTGTATGAACCTTGTAATCTTTCCTGTTTCTTTTCAATATCTATCAATCTTTGAGAGCAATTGAAATGTTTCCCTCCCTTCTTCATTATTACTTAACTGTTCATATGCATACCATTGGATAGTCATACAGTTTTATCTTATAAATTATTTACTATTAATAAGCAAAATAATTATTCAAATTCATTCTAATAATTGGTATAAATTTCCTTATAAATCTTTCACATTTCTTTTCAATATTTTATCAATCTTTAGAAACAATTGCAATGTTTCCCTCTCTTCTTTATTATTGCATTAATTATAAATAAACATACCATTACATAACAATACAGTTTTATCTCATAGATTATTTACTTATTTCATTTCTAACTTATTACAGTATTCTACTGTCACAACACTATCTTTTGTACCTTTGCAGAATCCTCACTTTTAACTTAATTTAACCATTGTCTCTGTGTTTTCTAGCTGAGCAAATACCTTTAATCCTAGTACATTTCCCTTTTTTCTTTATTTCCTGTTTTGTCCCTCATAAGTTCTTTTCCTTTCTATCTTTCCCCCCTTTTTCTCATCCCTTTTTTTATACCCCTCTCTCTAATTTTCCCTTCTGTAGTTTTCTTCGTTGCTTCTCTTTGCTGTTATATTTCTTTTTCAAACTATTTTTCTTTTTGGCTGTTCCCTTTGATCTCAAACTTTTAACTCCTTTCCCCCTTTTTCCCCTTATTACCACACTTTGCATTATTTGATCATTGAAAATGGCTTCTTCTTTGTCCCGCCCTTCTTCTTGCTCTTGAAGCTTTTCCTTTTGCTTTTCATAGTTCACGATCTCCATTTCAAAAAATTCAAATACGAAGCCAAAGGATCTTCCTCCCCTTTCTGCATCTTCTTTCTGTTTTTTAAGACTCATCTTCAATTCCTCCAGGAGTAATGGCATTTTAAACACTTTTGAACAACCACCCTATTGACTTTAAGTAAAAACAGAAAAAGAAAGAAAAAAACAATGCCAAAAACTTTTTTTTTAAATCACCAAATGATCCCAGACTGTTCCTTCTTGTTTCTTTCCTTTCCTTTTCCTTTCCCTGGGTTACTGTATCTTTTAATAAGATTTCAGGTACAATGTATCCTCAGGAGTCTTTTCAAAGTTTTACTGTTAATCCTCTTTATTTTTCCAGGTGGCACTCCATATTTCCATTATTCCAAGTCCCACCCTTTTGCCTCCACTCTTCTCCTTTTTAGGGCTTTAAAATGACCAAGAAAAAATCTTTATTCTCCTTTTGACACTTAGATTTCAGCTTAAGGTTGCCTCCTTTTCTCTCTCCTTCGCCGCTTAAAGATCTTCTTTCAGAAATATCCCTCTAGGTACTTTTAGATTCAGGGTACCTTGCTTAGATGTTCTCTGTTGCTTAGCCCGGTCTGTCCTGCTTTCCTCTTTGTCTTTCTCCTGCAGAATCGTATCCAGTCGGGTTCTTCTTTGATGTGGCTATTTCTGACCACCGCTGCAGCTGCCTTCGGGGAAGGGAATTTAGACCAGCCAAGGAGGAGAGATGTGGCTCCCCTCCACTCGGCTAGCAATCTCCCCCCTCTTCACCACCTCTACGGGGTGGCTTCAGCCCCGAATCCAAAGGATCGGGGCGCTAAAGCGGCGATCACAGATCGAAACCGCGCACGATCACGGATTTTGGTCTGTTGCTGAAGAGACCTAAACCAGAAGTCCGCACGTGCAGTTATTTTGATGGAGTTTTCATTATTTGGTATTTAATTTTCATTTTATTATTGTAAGTCATACAGTCATCTGAGTTAAATGATTTATAATTGTTTGTAAATAAACATTATTTCCCAATAAAAATCCCCAGATAATCTGGCAGTGGTGTATATATGTCCTATGCAAGCCATCCCCAACTTGACACTCCTCAGATGCTTTTAATTATAACTTCCATAATGAACATGTTAATTGGAAATCCATACATGGCCTTTGCTTCAGTGTATAGTTGTTAAAGCCTTTTGGAATATTTCTTTAGTGTGTAATTTCTTGAAAGAATACATGTTCTACTCTAGTAGCCAGAAGTGAATTAATTTATTGCCTGAAGTTCTTTTGTCCCAGTGAGTTTTCTGCTTTGCATGTACTTCTTACTCTAGATTTGTAGTTTTGATATACATGTAATTTGGATTGTGCAAGATTACCCTGTCCTACATTGTTGGCACTGCATGCAAACATGCAAGAGCACAACATCTTAGCAGAAGATTCATTCATGCACATAGCTTGCCCTGCCAATGTGATAGGCTTTTTACACGTCAGGCTAAAGTTGGATTAAGGTGAGTTGGCAGGAAATGCTGGTGTTTTCCACTGAAAATGAAACATTCTATGTTTCAGGAAGGAGAAATGGAACTTGCAAGGCTCCAGTTGACTTATTGCCAGCACCCCTTCTCCCCTTTGGTTTCAGGGCTCTGTGTCTCTATGAGACACAGTTGTTTAGCAACTGCTGGAAAGAATAGAATCTTCATGTGGCAGCCATTTTTTTTTCAGTAAGGGGAATATCAAGGTCTTCCACAAGGTCAATAATATCCTTTGTGCACACAAAAAATAAAGAGATCAGCTATCCTAATTGCAGCTATGCATTAGTAAACCTCCCAATGGCAGTTCCTAGAACTTCCCTTCTCTGTCCTCATTCAAGTGCACCACTTCCTGTATGGTCCTCAAAGTCAACCCACTTCCTTCTAGGCAACATAAATTTGGTGAGGCTGATCCCTTCCACTTCTCAGGAGGGGGGCATTCACCTTAGCAGCTGCCAGTCTTCCTACAGAAAAGAAGTGGTAGTTGGATTGAACTTTTTGAGATGGTGGTAGTGCTGGGACGTCTAGCAAGTACTCTGCATATGAATGAATTGGCTGTGACACTGCAAGGCAGACCTACTGTGCTATAGCCAGTAGCCTTCCTGCTAAAGCGCATGATAGGAAATCTCTGTCAATCTAATCTCAGACACCTGGCTATAGGCGACAGTGCTTTTCCAGAAAACATACTTACCTCTAATCACAAAAATGAGGGGACAGCACACTGCTGGGCTGGGGTAAGCCCAGAGTGTGCTGTGTTGGACTCTATCTTTTCACCAGGCTGCTGTTCCAAACTTCAAGTGAATGGAATTATTTGAGTATAATTTTTTGTGTGGAGGGATTGGTATCCAATTTGAAGTGCCCATAACTATAGCTTGTTTCTTGAATCAGAGCAAAAGCACCTGCTTCAATTGGACTCCACTTATTTGGCTTCTCTCTTCCTTGCCAGGAAGAATAAACAGTGAGTGGGAGGAAACTAAGAGCAAGAGTTTATATAAACATTTGTCTGGTTTTCAATTTTATAGAAACTCATTTAACTCCAATCTTCTGGATTTCAAAAGAAGACACAATATGCTATGTGGAGCTTTTTCTTTTATTTCTGGACTGTAACAAAGTGCTCATGATCAAACGTATGAACAGCTTAACTCTAGTTTCTGAAACATGATGACATATTTGCTTTTTTGCAACATAAGTATATTGGCAAATAGAGCATTTAAAATCTGGATGTCGTTGTAAGAGGTGGAATGTTGCTGATACCTACATTTTTGTCCATCTGCTCCTGCATATTGTTGTATCATTCCAATCAGAATATCCATATATTCTTGCACGAGGAGACAATCTATCACTTGCAAGGTAATTCTATACAGTGTAGAATAGAGTGTATGCCCTTAGGATACTCACAGGATTTAACAGTCTGATTGATATATATACACACACACTCTCTCTCTCTCTCACCTACTGAATGCTCATTAGGAGTTATTTCTAGGAAAGTATATTGTAAGATTGCAGTTGTTTGCTGCAACTTCAGTCATACTGTCAAGTGGTCACAGAATTAGAGATTGATTTCATAAAGCACACAAGCCCTGGAATTTATGAGGAAATACGTATTTCAGTATCACTCAATTTCCTAATTTCTATGGGCTTTAATTAGCACCTTCCTCATTTTGCTTTGGAGAAGTAAATGCAAACTAAACTTCTTTATACGCTTTTTTTTGTAAAACCAGTGTAATTTGCTAAAACACTCATTTGTCTCAGCCATGCCCAAATTATTAAAAAGGGATGTGACATTTTAGAACTACCAGTACTATATACCAACATCTTATTTGCTGGTTGTACGCCGTAATGATTTCCAGATTTTGTGAAATGATGTCACCATTGTCCTGCTATGCCATATGTTGCTAGCTTGCTAAAATGTTGAAATGTTTGTGATCCATATAGTGATGTTTCTAATGTTGTGAAGACTGTGGGAGTTTATTTTTTGTCCTCTGGCTGTTTAGAGCTCTGTGCTACTGCTGAATAGAGGATGCATTTAAAATGACCTACACAAGCCCTGGAGTCATTTTGGATCCCATCCAGTAAATACTTTGTTACTTCCTCCAGATTCTTAACTAAGCTTTCAATGATATCATGCATGGGGTTTTCAAGAAAGAATGGACCACTTTTCTAAGTCTTGGTTTGGAAAAAAAAAATGTAGGTGACACCCTTCATCACAAATTACGCAGTCCTGCAATCAAGCAGCTTTTAAAAATTCATTGCCTAGATATTGGAGCCAAGTTGAAAAAGACAACAGAAAAAGGAGGAAAAAAAAATCTTTCCATTAAACATTTCCATGTACTTCCTCCCCATCTCTTTCACAGAAAATACATGCCAGCAAAAAAGGGAGAGATTTGGCCGCAGCCCATTAATTTAGTACCTGTTTTGCACAGATAGGCTTTTATCTCTTTGAAATATTACACCTATTATCATCATCATCCTCTCCATCATCATCTTTTACGGCTTGGAAGTTTTAGGTATATTCATTATTGGAATAAGTTTTCTAAGATCATAAATTTTTGAAGAATTTATTCTTTGCTTTCTTCTCTTCCTGGCCTTCTGATAACTGGGAAGTTAATTCATTTTCTGTTGGCTCAGCAGGTGAATAATACATCTCTGGTCATATTCTCATCTTCCCCTGCCATAAACCATATCCTGTTTAATTTCATGTTCTAGAAGCTTTTCAGAAACCTATAAAGTATTGCATGCAAATAGTGTGAAACCCAAAGGAAAAGTTCCACAGATTATTTCCAGACAACTAAATGTAGGTGCTTTATCACAATTTTGTGGAAAGGTGACTCACTGGGCCAGACTGTGTCCAACTAAAAGGAGCATAAAAGACCTGTAAGATCAGAGATCTTGCTGTGTTGTTTCCCTCTAATTTGTACAGTAACTAGGAGCCAGTGTGAGTTGTTTTGTTTTGTTTTCCTGGCTGATGTCTGCTTGCTGAGCACAAAGTCACAAGAGAAGGGGCTAAGGCTGCCTCTGCCTCACTCCTCAAGAGACAGATACTAGGTAAAGTTTCTTTCCCGGCCAACAGCTCAACCTCATCTAGCACTCTTGGAAAAGGCCAAACTAGTTAGGAGTTCATGACGCAAATGAGCAAACAGGAGTGCCAAGGGGAAAACCTGGTGATGAAGAAGAGCAGGGGGAAAAATTCTAACTACCTGTCTTCAGAGTTAAGCTACGGGGTCAAGAAGTCAGAACTCCACACGCTATAAAATTATGTCATAGGCACTATCTTTTTGATTTAACCATACATAAAGAAAAATAATACCATTGCCAATAACATGAACATCTAGAAAGCCTGCAGGTGTGAAGGTGTTGTCCAGTTTATTGCAGAGAGTATGAAATCTATGATTCCTTGCCTTTTGAGCATAAATAATATTAATAACATTAATATCCAAAGCCATAATCAACACTGATACCCACTTTTGCCCTCACTGCAGAAAGAATGGAGTTGACATAAACTGAATTGGTATATTTAACCGTACAAAAATATATAATATATCTTATCATATTTACAATTTAGAGTTGTAAATTACTGCAAATGCTAACTCTGTAGTCCAAGAATAATTTCTTTTTTTAGAATCCACCCCAAGAAAAGTTAGCCTGATTTTAGCAATTGGATGCCTAGTATTCGCCCCTCAAAAATGATTCTAATTCTATAACTCCTGAATATGTGTGTGTTCTATACTTTAGTTGAAGTGTACAAATATCACACTGTATATTTTATTTTAATTTTTGCAGGATTTTAGATAATGGGCTGTGTGCAATGTAAGGATAAAGAAGCAACAAAACTGACCGATGAGAGGGATGGTAGTTTAAATCAGAGTTCGGGTTATCGCTATGGAACAGATCCTACCCCTCAGCATTACCCAAGTTTTGGTGTGACTTCAATTCCAAACTACAACAATTTCCCCACAGCTGGAGGACAAGGATTGACAGTCTTTGGTGGTGTCAATTCTTCATCACATACTGGTACATTGCGTACAAGAGGAGGAACAGGTAAATAATAACAACAACAAGAACTACATCAATTCCCTTTCTAAAGCATGTTTATATTGCTCAATAAAAAAACATAATCAGTGTAGATTTCTTCTTTAAATCCCTTTGCCTTTATCTTAGACATACTTCTTGTATTTGATGAAAATATTATTAGAGTTCACCAGTGCATTAATTCAGATATGCACATACTTATTATTCATACTCCAGTGTCATTGTTTGCTTCTCTGCTGGCAAAGGTCAGTCATATAGGTTTAGTAGATATTATTTTCTCATCATGTATGTACAATATACTGAGCCCAACATTCTCATGGAATCAGCTCCTATAAAAGTTTTGAAAATATATTTCCTTCTAGATTTAAGGTTGAATTTTCTATAACTTCTGAATCAGCATAAAGAGCTTAAAGGCTATATAGATAATAACATTTGAAATTCATTATTTTTGTTGCTGACACCAGCCATGAAATTAATAGTTGATCCTAAATAAAATATCGGTGTATGCATTAACCCAGCACACTAAGTAGTGGTGTGAAACCAGCAGGCCAGCACCTATAACACACTTAAGCCATTAACCATGATTTACAAATCACGGTGGCTATGCTCCTGCAACATACTATGCCAAACAAACCATATTATTATTTTGTTTGGTGCATGATCCTATTCCATAGATATCCAGAATAAAGAGATGGTGTTTGTTTCTTATGTTTATGGCCATCTAATGATGTTGTGAACTTACGATGCTTGTAAGCTCATTATTAAGTTGCATTATTGGAAATAAATATAGTGCTGGTGGTTGTCAATTTAATTTGCAGCATGCCAAGATATGATTTATTAATTCAAATTTATATTCCTCTTGAATATGCAAAGGAAAAGAGGGGAGAAAAAGAGCCGCGCAGATGTGGTAGTAATAAATGTGATTAATACACTAAATAAATGAAAAGCCTGACCCAGCACCAAAACAAGAATCCACTGGTACATTGGTGTCCTGCAAATCATATTAGAATCTCCAGTCCTGCTGGACAACATTAATCAAAGATAATACATACAAAGCACTTTAGAAAAAGATGACATTAGAATTTATATAGTGCATATATAACCAAATGTTTTGGGCTCCCTATGCAAAATGCTGTATGAAAAATAAAATGAGAGGTTCAAATTTATCCTTCTTCCATTAAGAAACAACACTGAAATAATGAATTCGTTTGAAAACACTGCAATTTGTAAAAGTTGCATTCACTTTTATTATATTTCTATAGGTGTAACTCTTTTTGTAGCTCTATATGATTATGAAGCAAGAACAGAAGATGATTTAAGTTTTCATAAAGGAGAAAAATTCCAGATACTTAACAATTCGTAAGTTCTGTTTACTATATGACTTCCTTTTTAATGTCTAGATCAGGGCTGTCAAACTCACGGCCCGTGGGGCAGATGCATCATGCGCTGGCCATGGCAATGCCCAGTTTACCGAAGGGGGAAAAGTCGTGATATGTGACGATGCGAGTTTGACACCCCTTGTCTCGATGGTTTGTTCCCTTGATAGCAATGATATATTAAATTCCAATTCCTGTGTACAGAAATGTTTAAAATGTGTACAGGTAGCCTCGACTTACCATAGTTGAGCCTGAAATACTCATTGCTACACAAGGTAGTTAAGTGTATTTTGTTCCATATGACCTTTCTTGCCATCGTTCTTAAGTGAATCACAGCAGTGCTTAAGTTAGTAACATGATTATTAAGTGAATCTGGCTTCCCCATTGACTTTGCTCGTCAGAAAGTCACAAAAGATGATCATATGACTCTGGAGCATAGCAACAGTCATAAATGCTTATCAGTTGCCAAGCATCCACATTTTTTTAATGTGACTATGAGGATGCTGCAACAGTCGTAAGTGTGAAAACTGGTTATAAGTCACTTTTTTCAGTGTTTTTCTAACGTCATACAATCGCTAAACAAATGATTGTAAGTCGAGGACTAGCTGTGACACATATTAGGATCACCTGTTTATAACTTTTTAAGAGAACATAGGTTTTTATTGTGAAAAATGTCAGTTGAATTAAAGTAACTGAAGATTGTACAGAACTATTTTGTGATATTGAATGTCAGACAGGACATTTAGATTATTGATTATTTAAGCTAATAAAAGAGGAGACAAAATAGTCACTTGTTAATTATGTAAAGAGCTGGAGCTAATGCTACTGTTATTTTGATGAGTAACAGTATTCACTGTTTATCAGTGAATATTTGAGTAGAAATCTTATAAATAAATAAAACCAGTAATATTGTAGATGTTTGATGTATGTAAAGAGGGATGGATGGGGGGGGAGGAGTTAGATTAATTTTCTCCCTATATCTTCATGTATTTCTAAATTTATTGCCATTCATCTAAATAATGTGTTTCCATCAGATCACATACAAAAAACCATCCTTATATTATCTCAGTAGTTGATGAGAAGAACTTTTGAACTGAGTTACTTCGCTGGTCATTGGCCGTAAATATTGATTGATTGATTGATCATAGAACAAAAAGAATCTGGTATTCCAGAGAAGGGACTGACAAAATCTGCATTATGATGCAAACTTCATGCCTCAAGTAGATTTTATGATCTAATGTTTTGTTGTTTTGATGTTATTATAATTAGTTATGGATATCTATGAAGAAGAAGAATCTGGACCCTTCCATTTTCCATCTTTCAGCTGGTCTTTACTGGCTAGGATTAATATTTCTATTCTAGAATGGAAATTAAAATAAATGTAGAAACACTGAAAACAAGGCCTTTAAGAATTTCTAAAAATGCAGTGTTTTTTTAAAGTACAATATTAAAATATCTCTTAAATGCATATTGTGCTTCTTCTCGTGTATATAATGGCAATTCCATCTTTGAAATATTAATAAAAATTCTGTAAATCAAAACAGTTATTTTTCCAAAGATAACAGGCAGATTATAAAACTGAACTTTAAAAAAGGTAATTTGTGGAATATTCCATGATTCTTTATGCCTAAACATTTTTGCTAGTTGTATAAGCATAGTTGGTTGAACTAAAACTAACTTTAAGAAGAACAGCATTTTCATAATAATATTTTGCTTATAAATTTTTATTTAATGTCTGATTTTCTTTATGCCTTGAAATGGTCCTGGTGAAGATAAAGATTACATACTTGAATAATAAGCAATTTTATTACAGTTTTCTAAATCTGTAGCAGTAGGGCTATCCATATATATATAACAGTACCAATACAGAAGCCTGATGATGGCAGATGAGATTCTGCTGAAACGTTGCTACAACTTTAAAAGCACAACTATAATGACGTGGGAAAATACCTGAACAAAGCTGAAGGCCATAACAGTACATCGTATATAATTTAATGGGGATATTAAATGCGATAAAGTTTCCATATTTATACTGTCAAAAATGCCCAAATGATGCCTAATCATTTTTCCCCATGTTATGCTGGATCTTTTTTTATTATTCCAGTTTCTTTTTCAAAGTTCAACTTTTAAACATTTTCAGTCTTTTGTCAATCATTTCAGAGTGCAGTAGTTTGAAAGTCAGTAAAATTACACAAGCATGCAACTTTTCAACAGAGCTATAGAATCCACCCACACTGATACATTCTTTTAACATGGAAGCAAACACAGCAATACCAGTTAATGCTTTCTTTCTCTGTTTTCTGAATGAATCTCTGTTATAACATGGCACAAACTGCAGTGTGTTATGGCTGTTACAAAAGATCTCCATCTAGTGGAATTTCTAGGCAGTAGTAACAAAAAAATAAATACGTTCAATTGTCTGTTTCTTTAATTATGAATGGTCAAAAAGGATGCATTCTTTTACTGAACCAGGACCAAGGAAGGCATATTATGATGGCTATCTTTAAACCAATGTTGTGTTTTTCTAACTCTTGCTTTGAAGGGAAGGAGATTGGTGGGAAGCCCGATCCCTGACTACTGGAGAAACTGGTTATATTCCTAGTAATTATGTGGCTCCAGTTGACTCCATCCAAGCAGAAGAGTAGGTATTTTTTTTTAAAAAATGATTGTTTTGGGCAGTTGAAACTGTGGTGACTTTCAAGGAATTACCCATTACATTAGCTTCCTTTTTCAGCTAGATACTTGGTAATTAAAGAAAAGATGAGGGGGGGAAAAACTGAGCTAGCTTTTACCAGATCAGAGAAGAAATATCCAGAATCTTCTGGTCTAGAAATATGTCCTTTATAATGTAGTGGATTTAAACACACTGAGATTGTGAAGGTTTTATTCTAGTTAACTGACCAGAGCTAAATTCATAATAAAGGTAGATGGGACAACATTTATTATTTCAGTTTTGAATATCAACACTAAATGAAATATTGAAGCTTTCTAAAAGCAGTATTTGAATAAACATGAACTCTTAGCCCAACAATGCTTGTCTATAACTTATCAGAAATACTTTTTCAATTGGATTATGCTATGCAGCATTTTATATTTTACACCGGATCGGGTGAACTGATAGCAAGAATTTGGTGTGGGTTGCCGAACCAGGAGTAAGTTCTGGCTGGCCATGCCCCCACACCCGGTCGCCCTCCTGCCCGATGCTCACTCACCCCGCCCGCCTGCCTGACATTTGCCTAAAGTATTTCTTTCTTTTTTTCCCCTCCGGATAATCAGCTGTAGATAAGATCAGCTGTGCTGGGATTCCCCTTGCTGAGGCCCAGGAAGACAAAAAATGGAGGGAAGAGCTCAGCGCCCCCTCCATTTTTTGCTTTCCAGAGCCCCAGAGGAGCCTTAGGGGAGCAAAAATGCCCTCCCCAGAGGCACTTCTGAGGCTAGGAAGCTCCCAAATTGGAGCTTGGAGGGTGCTGCGTGCCCCTCCCATGTTCTGTTCCTTTTCTTCCAGAGCCCCAGAGGAGCCTTAGGGAGCAAAAACGCCCCCAGAGGCTTCTCTGAGGCTAGGAAGCTCCCAAAACGGAGCTTGGAGGGGTGCTGCATTCCCCTCCCATGTTCTGTTCCTTTTCTTCCAGAGCCCCAGAGGAGCCTTAGGGGAGCAAAACGCCCTCCCCAGAGGCACTTCTGAGGCTAGGAAGCTCCCAAAATGGAGCTTGGAGGGGTGCTGCGTGCCCCTCCCATGTTCTGTTCCTTTTCTTCCAGAGCCCCAGAGGAGCCTTAGGGGAGCAAAACGCCCTCCCCAGAGGCACTTCTGAGGCTAGGAAGCTCCCAAAATGGAGCTTGGAGGGTGCTACGTGCCCTCCCATGTTCTGTTCCTTTTCTTCCAGAGCCCCAGAGGAGCCTTAGGGGAGCAAAAACGCCCCCAGAGGCTTCTCTGAGGCTAGAAGCTCCCAAAACGGAGCTTGGAGGGGTGCTGCGTTCCCCTCCCATGCTCTGTTCCTTTTCTTCAGAGCCCCAGAGGAGCCTTAGGGGAGCAAAACGCCCTCCCCAGAGGCACTTCTGAGGCTAGGAAGCTCCCAAAATGGAGCTTGGAGGGTGCTGCGTGCCCCTCCCATGTTCTGTTCCTTTTCTTCCAGAGCCCCAGAGGAGCCTTAGGGGAGCAAAACGCCCTCCCCAGAGGCACTTCTGAGGCTAGGAAGCTCCCAAAATGGAGCTTGGAGGGGTGCTACGTGCCCCTCCCATGTTCTGTTCCTTTTCTTCCAGAGCCCCAGAGGAGCCTTAGGGGAGCAAAACGCCCCCAGAGGCTTCTCTGAGGCTAGAAGCTCCCAAAACGGAGCTTGGAGGGGTGCTGCGTTCCCCTCCCATGCTCTGTTCCTTTTCTTCCAGAGCCCCAGAGGAGCCTTAGGAAAGCAAAAACACCTCCCCAGAGGCTCCTCTGTGGCTAAGAAGCTCGCAAAATCAGGTGGGGGCTGCAAAAAAGCCATGCCCACCCAGTCACATGGCCACACCCACCAAGCCACGCCCAGAGAACCGGTAGTAAAAAAATTTGAATCCCACCACTGATGTAATCAATTGTCAATGGACCTTTCAGAAGGTATGCCTATCAGTGTGCAAATTCATGTGATTACAGTTGCAACTTTTTATGTGTTCATCATGTCTCAATCTTATTATTAGTGTTGGCTCCTTCTGCTTGTATATAATCAGAAATCAAATTTTTACTGCTGGGATAAGTCTGCATGTTAGTGTGCTGAAGACACAAGAAAAACTTGAATGATCTTCACAGATGGTCCTTAGGCAAGCTTAAGTGTTTTAAATCCTTAAAAAACAATTCCACTTCCAGTTTGAAAACTTTTGTTTCTGGCATATTTGTTCAGATGGTACTTTGGGAAACTTGGGCGAAAAGATGCTGAGAGGCAGCTGTTGTCCTTTGGAAATCCACGAGGAACCTTCTTGATTCGTGAAAGTGAAACCACCAAAGGTAATAATGCCTATGTTTTAATTAAGAAACAGAGGAAAAGCATCAGTGAAGGTAATGAGACATGCTCAATGAAACAAAAATACTATAAGCAAATTAATTTTTCATAATAATTTAAATTGAAATTCAGCAGAACCTATTAGATAAACATCACATTCAGTTTATAAAATCTGTGCTGGGTGTGATTGTGTCTTAAGTAAAGAAAAATAGCATCTAACATGAGTTGACTTTTCAGAAGCCTTATTTTTTAAAATTGTGTTCTAAAAATCGAAAGTGGCAAACAATAGTAAAGAGATCCAATTCTGAATATGATGAAGAAGGAAGAATTGTAAAAGAACCTCTAAATTGTTAAGCAGTTCGGAATTACTGTTAATGCTTTAAAAAGCTGTCCTTAATTTCAAAAAAAATATGCTGGATAGACGATTTATATAGTAACATGCTAGCAAAATAATTTAAAATATTAGAATACCACTGGTTAGAATATTCTATTTATTTATTTATTTATTTATTTATTTATTTATTTATTTACATGTACTGTAGCTGTTAATGTTTCTTGTTATAGGTGCCTATTCATTGTCCATTCGTGATTGGGATGATATGAAAGGTGACCATGTCAAACATTATAAAATCCGTAAGCTTGACAGTGGAGGATATTACATTACAACCAGGGCACAGTTTGAAACTCTTCAACAACTTGTTCAGCATTATTCAGGTAACCTTGAAAATTCAGTTGTTAAATCAATTCAGCTTCCTTAAAAATACTACTGATATAATGCCTCTCTTATTATCTTTTGTTAAATAGAAACTGTTAACAAAGTTAGAATCTTCTTTTTCCTTTCGGTCTTTAGTTTGGAGATAAATACTTTAGATGAATCTGTCATATTATCTGAACAAATAAAGACTCACCATTTTAAAATATGACTTTCACTATATAAGCTCAGAGCATTTCTATACTCTCTAAGTTTCATTAGCAATTTTTGCATACCTGCATCGGTTTTCGATATAAACCACTTTATCTGAAAAGGACATTTGGGATAAGCTATTAATATAATGCATAAATTGGTTTCCTGTAGTCACATCGTAATATTGGATTTCCCAAAATTCACCATTGCTTTCATTTTAACATCTTAAACTAAATTTTAGAACTCTGGGAGTGTGGAGGCATAGTCATGAAACTAAAAAAGGTGAATGAGTCCTTTTTATTGAGATTTTAAATATCTCTGTGGCTTCCCTTCTATTTCCTATAAAATTAATTTGTCTCCCCTCCATCCCAAAATTCACAGTCTTTCTTAGGAAATAGAAATCCTTTTTCCTAGAAAAGATGCATTTTGATGTTTTAAAAGATACATACATTTTACCCATAGGTTACCTCTAATTAGAGTCATCTTAATTTATGGTTATATTGATTTTAATGATGCTCAAAATTATAAGTCTTTTTGCTGTAACTCGTGGCACTTAAAAAGAAAGATCTCCATCCACCTATCATCAGAATACCTTATAGGGACTAATCACTTGCTTAGTTCTTGAATTTCATGTAGTTGTTCACATATTTCTGTTGACAAATTATACAGTTAAAGGCTGTTCCCTCATTCTCTGCAATGTTGGGATTGAAACTGACAGTAAACAAATCAGGATCATATATAAAAAATTGTTCTTGTCAGCTCATGCCACCTTCAGTAAGTGACAGAACATTCTTCCTTCCTTCCCAGTGACCCTTATCATCACCTCATTATGCTTGTATATTCCGATTGAGTATATCTTGTACAATTTAGTACAAGCATTCCACAAATGTTATATTCCCCCTTTCCTCTATTTGACAGCTAATGCTGTAAACAGTGCTGAAAGAAAGCCTTTAGTTCATGCTCATTGCTTGATATGGCTGAGATCCAACCACACTTAGTCCTATATTTATGCAAGGATAGTTTTGTTGTTTTGTTGCTGGGGTTTGTGTGAGTGTGTGTGTGCATGCGTTTGAGTAATTGTTGTCTCATGACAACAGCCTAGACTGCTCTTTGCAGTTTTCTTGGCAAGGTGTTTTGGAAGTCATTTGCTACTGCCTTCTTCCTTGAGCTAAGAGAAAGTGATTGATCAATGTCCCTAACAAGATTGCAATTCATAGTCTCCAGGTTTTAGCCTGCGACTTTAACAACTATATCAAACAGCCTCTAAAGATTGTATGTGGTACATTAAAATTACAGAGCTGACTGCCTGTCAGAATTGTTTTTAGGTAAATAAAAATCCCACATTCCTAGAAACTTAATTTTTTCTTCATCTAATTAACAAATATTGATACTACCATAATTGGTGTTACATATAAACAAATTATAAAACTACAGTCTTAATTCTTTTAGACAGTTGTGGATCATAATAATCAAATGTGTTTAATATTTTAAAGTAATTTCTAAGGTCCTTAAAGATGTTCTTATTTTTTTCAGAACATTAGAATTAATGGTAATTAATGGTTGATAGGAGGTGGGGGTAAATTATACTTCCTGTATCTTGAGCAATAATCCATAGTTTTTATTTTAGCACTGGGGGATGTCCAGTTTCTTGCAAGTAGGTTTCTTTTCATTTAACAATATTGCTCCTTCCCCCTGAAAGTCTCTAATTGCCCTCTCCCAGTTAAAAGGTTCCTAAATACTTCTGAGAACACATAGCATGCTAGGAAGGGGAAATCTTGTCTTCCTCATTTCACTGAATGTAGGTGGTATTAATTGGCTAATTACTATCTACTCTTATTCACTGTTGTAAAATAAGTAAAAATGCATGTCTTTAGGATAATTCATTTTTTAAAAATAGCTTTCTTGTGTCTTAGAATGGTTGAGTGTTACTATGTGCATGCATACAATATTCTGTGCAAAGTTCTTAACATACCAGACCCTTATTTACTTATTCTAAGATGACTTTCCAAGAAGGTTCAATATTTAAACTGTTTTCTAAATTGTTTTAGAAAATCAGTTTAGCAATGTTTTTGAACTATTTTATCTTTTTAGTAACATAATGCAATATTCATTCTCCTATATTCAGGCACTTTTAAAAATTCTTCTCTTTTTGCTCACCCAAGGATGCATGCTAACTAGAGTGTATTTATAAATTTATGTTTCATATATTGTTTAATACATTAATTAATACTGCATGAAGCTCTTATGTTGTCTCCTTGTTCTCTATTGCATTTAGAAAGCTATTTGCCTTCCTTGTATTCTGTCCACTTGCATCTTTTCATTTCTAATATTTTTGTTTCCTTTTTTAATCTTATTTTTTTTCTATTGCTATAATATTGTAGTAATCCATGGCATAGTTTTGTCACTAGCAGGACAAATTTCTACTTTAAAAGTATATGCTTCTCCAGGGGTATCATCCTGGATCAACTGTTATAAACCTGGTACAATCCACTTATTCAGATAGCAACACCTGTAATTTCCTAGCAGTATTTCTAGAAGATATCAGAATCCAGAACGACAATCTGGAGATTTGCCTGAAAGTTTTATCAAGCAATCTGTAATTACCAGAGAGCCATGAATGAATAGGAGACAGTCCTTAAAATTAATGATGGGCCTGTTGAGGGTATTTGGGCAAATATATCATCAGCTAATACACTGGCAAGAGCCAATGGTGTTTTACTAACTCTGTATTTGCATTATGCCGTTCCAGCTGTTTTTACAAAAGAAGTAGGGTTTCCTCTTCAGATAATAAATTCTTAGCGTCAACCATTGATTGTTTTCTACTTCATTTCACAAGCTACCTTGGTAAATCACCACCAGCTTTCCTTGCCCTTGCCCTTTCAAACGTCTTCATATAACATGAAAAAAACAATGAGACTTGAGATTGACTTGACTGAGAGATTGTTTTGTTCCCATTGAAGCATTCAGGCCACAGTAATGAATAAAAACATTTTAGGATAATAGTGTTAAAAGTTTATACTCCACCCAAAATGATTTGAGCATGCTCAGAAACATGTCACAATATCTGAGGTGTATGTTATGGCTCTATTTCTGTTAACCCTGACCAGCTTTCTCCTGCTTTTAGCATTCATTAATCTCAGGCTAGGTGTGATAGAATGATACTGTCCTTCAAGAGTCACTCATGCCATAATGCAATTTGGAAAAAAAGAGAATGCTTGGCTCTTGTTACAAAAAAGACTACGAAGGCTAAGAACCCTTTGTTTAGTCACAGTACAGTAGAAGAGATAGATAAATCAGCCTATAGAATCTCCAGCAAACATCTTCTGGGACATTGGGGAAGGGTACAACAATGAAACAAGAAAGAGGTAACCTTAGGCTACCTTAATATTTTATTAGAATATATGATATGCCCTACATATTTTCAAAATAGTGTACTGTGATGGCAGTAGTTGAACTGCCAACAAAATACAAATGCTAGACTGCTAACAACATGAAGCAGCTGTGTTGACTCCAAGTTTAACTCAGACACAATTAAAATCACTAACTTAAATCTATAAAACTGCACCAAATGTAAACCTGATAACTGTCATAATCTTTGCTGAAATGTTTTCTTTGGATTGACCAGGCAAGAAATAAAAGCTTCATTGATTGTGAAGTCCAGATTATATACTGCATTTTCTTGGTGCCAAGTCTGAATTCTTTTTGATATCAGATGAAAACTTTTCTATTTGTCTATATCTTTTAGATTTCAATTAAATAATCTTCAAGAATTGGGATTTATAGATGATGATTTATTTGCTGCTGACTTTTTATGTAAAAGTTGAATACTGCCAACTTTTTATGTAAACCACACTATAAAATGAATGATCAGAATGAAAATATTGGAAATAGATATGCAAACTATTTGCATCTAAGACTCCCTTCAAGGGATTCCTATGCTTGCGTTGGTTTTTTGCCTCTGTCGTTTACTCTAGCTGACTTCCTCCCTGTATCTTCCTTTAAATGAAGAAAACCTAGTCTTCCTTCTCCAAATGTTCACCAGTTTCAGTGAATCTATACATATTAGTCCCTGCAATAGTTTGGAATATCAGAAATAGAGCAGCTATTCTTAAAACAGCAGGCTGAGTGTCAGGAATTATTCTTATGCTGTGGCAAGAGAAGCATTAGGCAGTGTAACAGTAGGATCTCCATATATTAACCAAACCCAGGACTGAAATAGCAGTTGGATGTATATAGTATACATCCTTCCAGAACTTGCCAATCAAATCTGCATTTCATTTCCTTAGTTCAGCTGCATTTGCAATATATAGCTACAGAACAAACTTGAAAGTACTGTCTCCTTAAGTCAAGATATACACTATTTTTTCCACTTTGCGGAAATAACTGTCTGATATCAGTATATTCCTGAACTTAACAGTGACTGGCACTCTGCCTTTTCCTAGAGTTTTTAAACAAATACTTTAAAGATTTCAGGGCTTCTTGTTTTTGATGGATGTTCAATATTCCCCTCTTTTTAAAAGAAATATCAAAATGTAGAAAAGGGTAAATTTATTCCTAAAGAGTCAATTGAGTAAATTTTATTTTAAGTGTTAAACATTCCTGATTTAAAACTTAATTTCTGCTTCTGATATCCATGTGCACACATGTGTAACCATGATACCCATGTATAACCCATGTGACCAAACTCCACCCTTCATTTTTGCATAGTACCTACGTAGCAACATTTAACATCTAAAGTTTCATACTAATGTGAAAAAGTACATGCTATTGAATCTTTTTCTTTTTTTAACATATTTCAACATATAGGTATATGATCTTTATTTCAATAATATTGATAGAGGAAGGGGATATAACAAATACATAGATTATTTACATTTTGTAGTCCATTGTGTAATTTAAATAAACATAATTGCTAATTGTATATAATTATATATACAATATATAATTGTATATACGATTGTATAATAGTATATAAACAACATCATGAGAGAGGCTTTGGGAGAAACCAATTTTATTTAAACCTCATTTAAATGCTTTTTGTTGTTGAAGTTTGATTGCTATGCCTAAATCAAAAGTGCTCTGAGGCATTCAGAAAGAAGATTATATATATGTCAATGGATTTGGGAAGGAATATTAAAAGATTCTCTAACAATTGGACATCAATCATACTACTCTCTGGAAGATCATCTACAATGGAGAAGATTTCCAACAACTGCCAACTTGGCCAGGGCAGGCCAGCAACCTGAGAGCAGAATACACAAGGTTGATAGTAGTCTCTAAGAACCCTAACATTTCATCTTAGGACATACAGATAGCTCTCCCCAGTGTGCAAGAATCTACTATTAGAAAGAACCTGCACAAATTAAATCTATCTGGGAGGTATGCTGGAGGAAAACCTTTGCTACCCAAAGACACAAAAGGGCAAATCTAAATTTGGCACCTAGGCAAAGAATGAGATTTATGGAACATGTACTCTGGATAGCTAAGGCAGAAATAGAGATATTTGGTCATAATGCCAAAAGTCATGTTTGGTGGAAGCCAAAGAGAACATTCACCGGGGGGGGGGAACCTGATACCATCTATAAAGCATGGTGGTGAAAATGTTAGGGTTTGGGGCTGCTTTGCTTTATCAGGGCCTGGGCAACTCACTGTTCTAGAATTCACTATAAATTCTTCCTCGTACAGAGGTTGAAAATGTGGGGCCATCTATCAGAAGACTGATGCTCAGCCAAAAGCCAGTGACCCTAAAACACTGAAGTAACTTCACCAAGGAAGGGCTGAAAAAAAAGAAGTGGAGGGTTCTGGAATGGCCTGGATCTAAATCCCACTGAGATGACATGGGGTGACTCAAGCTGTTCACGCAAGAAATCCCGCAAACATTTCACAGATGAAAAAATTCTGTATGGAAGATTAGGAAAAAAAATCCCCTCAGTTGATGTCAGAGTCTGGCAGACAGTTATAAGAAAAGCTGTATTTGAGATTATTTTTACTTTTTCCACAGAAGGGAATGGCATATTTATTAATTTTTTTAGTGAATAAATGATCACAAAGTCAGTTTTTCATAGCTGTTTCAGTTACATTTCCTTCCTATACTGTGTAATAAAGATAAAATATTTATATGCCCATATATGTTTGAAAAGGGGGAGACTTTACATGGAGTGTACTGAATTTTTTTCACATGATTGTATACGTTTCCCATTTCTTCTCAAGTCTAAGATCCAATTAACCTTAAAATACAACCAAATTAATACTGGTGCTCCTGTTAACAGTGGTAATAGAGAAGAATAGAGGAATAGAAAGGAATAGAAATATAATGGAGAGAAAAGAAGAGAGGTTGGAATAGGTCATGCCAACATTTGAATGCCCTTCCAATCAATTAAGAAAGAAACAGTAACCCAGAGTAAAGTTGAATGAGACCAGTGATTTCTGTTAAAGAGTCATTCTTATTAACACCTGATGTTTTGGGGAAGCTGTGAAAAAGACTAAGATAGATGCAAAGCAGAAATCAGGATTAGGCTTAAGAATCTTGTCTCATCTTTTTACATTTTGTAACCATCTCAGTCTCCTATTCAAGCTAAGCAAAAGAAAGCAGCATGGCATCTAAAATACAGAGGTCTCAGAATTAACGGAAGTACAAATTTTAGGGATTTATTTATTTATTAAATTGTTATGTCACACATCTCCCCTATAAGGTGACTCTGGGTGGTTTACAAATTATAAAACAAGTAGAAAAATAATTAAAATGTTAAGACATTAAAACAGAGGTCTCCCAACGTGGCAATTTTAAGACTTGTGGACTTCAACTCCCAGAATTCTCCAGCCAGCGTTGAAGTCCACAAGTCTTAAAGTTGCCAAGTTTGGGGGGCCCTGCATTAAAACTACACAGATTTAAGATTTTAAAACTATGCCAAAGCCAGAACTAAGATATGGATGGGACGGGGATGAGATCTTATTATCCTGTCAGCCACCTCCAGTGTTGAGTGCCCCCTTTGGGGTCCCAGGCCAACCAGCAAAGCCAAGTTTTCATAGTCTTCCAAAAGGATGGAAGCAGTTCTCACCTCCAGTGGTATGCAGGATGATTAATCTTCAAGCTTATTTTAGAATGCTACTAACAAGACATTTTAACTTGTTTACTAGCACTATTTTTGTTTGTTTTTTCTTCTGTGCTTGCTATGTTTGTTTGATGTTTGT
Organism: Notechis scutatus; assembly: GCF_049901735.1. Lineage (NCBI taxonomy): Eukaryota > Metazoa > Chordata > Lepidosauria > Squamata > Elapidae > Notechis > Notechis scutatus. The sequence goes on from NC_142009.1 coordinate 104,062,605, forward strand.
TACTCTTTTCTTTCCCTGTGCTTTACTTCTCCTTCATCAGAGAGAGCTGCGGGTCTTTGCTGCCGCTTAGTAGTCCCTTGTCATAAAGGAATGCCAAGGCTCACTGACCTGTCTGTCAAAACCAAAGATGTCTGGGAAATTCCACGAGAATCACTACAGTTGATCAAGAGACTGGGAAATGGGCAGTTTGGGGAAGTATGGATGGGTATGCTGAGAAAATATTTTAACTTATTTAGTCAGCCCCCAGCTATTGGGGACAGGTACGGAAGATGGAAGGTGGAAGCAAAAGTAATAGGGATCAGCAACGGGAAGAACAGATGTCTTCCATTACTTAGCTCCTCTCTGAAAAACTTATCATTTTAAAAAAAATGATAAAAAGACAAGTGATGCAATGGGGTTAGTTGCTAGCTTTAGCAAGCTGCCTTCAGTTTTCAAATATACTAATCAGATAGTGTAGCTATGGAAATATTTATTGTGAGTCTGCTGTCTAGAATCAAAACTGTTACTGAATGATAACTAATGAGGGAACAAAGCACCTTCCATCTTTCCCTGTGCATGCAATTACTCTATGAATTATAAGTATTTCTTTTATTAATTTCCTTTTCTGTAGAGAAAGCTGATGGTTTATGTTTTAACTTAACTGTGATTGCATCGAATTATACTCCACAAACTGTCGGATTGGCTAAGGATGCATGGGAAGTTGCACGAGATTCATTGTTTCTGGAAAAGAAGCTGGGTCAGGGCTGTTTCGCTGAAGTGTGGAGTGGTAAGGCAGCGAAAACTGTTCTGGTTTGGGATGGATACTTAAAGCCATCAGGAAAGAAGTCAATTTCAGACAAGAAAGGCATTATGAACACAAATTCCAGTGAACTAATATTGTCACCTAAGAGTAACATTTGATAAGGCCCTTGAGTGGAGAATGCTAGGCTTATTTTTCTAGTCCATACAAGCACAGAAAGAAAACATATGTTGTCTTCTGTGTTATATTGTAAAAAAAAAATGCATTGTTGATTCTAGAACTGGAGATTTCCAGTTCTCAAGTTCTACCGTTATTTATATAGTCCAAGATCCCATTATTGTGTGCTGGTTCATTTCTTGGAGCTCTTGTTAGCAGTTATGAGACCAGATAAAATGTCTAGTAATTAGGGATGCAAATCCTTTTGATATAGTAATCAAGATTTAATCTCAAACATGGATTTTTTTACTTTATAGCAAAAAAGCTATCTGCATATAATTATTGGGACAGTCTTTTGCTAGTTACTAATAAATAGCTGAGCCACATGGCTATAGCTTTCTTTTAGTATGCAAATTGTTAACTCTATAGCATATGTGAAAACGAATTCATTATATTAGTTAACATTTGTCTAGCTTTCAATCTTTTTTTCCTCCCTCAAAAATAAAAGTTCCTAGTTTTGGAATATTAACAAAAAATAGTTCCATAGATGATTATGAAATAAAACAATTCTGAGCTGTAGACAGATCAAATCACATTTTTAGCTGATATGTGAATTTTTTTATTCATTAGCATCCTCATAATTTCTAGAGGAGAATTAATTTGGACAAGAGTCCATGGAATCCTTACCTTCATGTTTTACTATTATTTATATTGTAAAGAATACTATGTTGTATGTTGCTTTGGCCCTATGTGCAGTCTTTCTCCAGTAGAAAGAGGTTTGTTTATGACTTTAAAAAAAGGATAGCAATTTTAGCAGAAGAATATTTATCAATACATTTCAGCCCAATAAATTTGTTCAATAATTTGGAATCTTCTAATGAACTTGAATTCATCCCCCCCACCACATCCCCAGGAGCTTGGTGCTGTGCTTTGTGAAATGCATTTGCCTCAAGTACCTTGTTCTACTAGATCACCCAATAAACTAAGTCATTAAGATAGGTTTTTCATGTTTGTACTCATCCCTCTTTCGACTGTAGAGGATGAACCTAACTTGAAGTAGTTGGATCACCAATTTTCTGCAACTGCATTAGTGTTCACTGCTTCTTATATGTATGGATTAATCTTTCCAACTCATTTTTGGTATCACAGCAGCCTTCCCTAACTTGGTGCTCTTCAGATCTGTGCCTTAAGGATGCTGACAGTTGAAAAGCAATGCATTTGGAGGACAATCAGATTGGGAAAGGCTGCTTTAATATCTGCAAATAGCATTCTGTAGTTTAGCTCTCAGTCAGGAATGTGTAAAATTTATTTAGTCATCTATCCATCTGTTAATAGGTACTTGGAATGGGAATACTAAAGTGGCAATAAAGACATTGAAGCCTGGCACTATGTCCCCAGAATCATTCCTGGAAGAAGCCCAGATCATGAAAAAGCTAAAGCATGACAAACTGGTCCAACTTTATGCTGTGGTATCAGAAGAACCCATCTACATTGTCACAGAATATATGGGTAAAGGTAAGATAAGAAGCATGTGTACTTAATAGATTGCAGAATGCAAATTAAACTCTGCTATTAAGCCTACCTTGTATTTAATTAATTATACAATGTTTATACCAATTGACTCTTGGCAGTTTTCAGTAAAACATAAAATAAATAGTAATGCATAAATAAAAACCCAATCCCTCAAATCACTGCAATATAATTAAACTATGTAGAGAAAGCATGTAGGGTGTGGCTTCTAGAATTCTTTCTCTTTTAAAATGTAATTGATGAACTAACAGAGTGACATAAAATGGTTTTGCAGCATGCAAAAATTGCCACATGCTATAATTTCATTTCATTCATTCATTTCATTCTTATCTATAATTATACCCTTTTCTTATCTAGACTCTTACCATCAAACCCATAAAATCTTTGAAAGTAGCATATATGTTTCTGTGTCAGAATATAACAAGCAGATAATTTTTTGACAAAATGTCCTATGTTAATTATAATAATAAGATAATAAGGCATTAGAAAATGCCACGTTGCCTCTAGAATTCATTCCAACTCTTAAGAGCCATTGCAGTGTAATAGTTATAATGAGTAGGAAGAGGGAATATAAGGGTTAGAATATTGATAAGGTAAATAAAGGTAAGGAATAAAGAACTAAAATTTCCTTGTAATACTAGAAAGATCTCCCCAACCACACAAAAAGTTTTACTGCCACCAAACAATTAAAACTTCCTCTCTCTCCTCAAGCCCTTGCCATTTTAGTTGCTTACTGAAAGACAAAATCTATTTGAGCTACAATATCCAAAAACTGGTTTAGTCCTTTCTGAAATCCTTTCACTTGTATCTTTTTTCTTGTGCCTCATTCTGAGTAAAAATCTAGCAGAGATTTTGTATGTTTTACATCCCAATTTTAAATTGTTGAAAAGAAAATATACTTTCTTTTATGCATTTAAATTGTATCTTCACATTAGTGATTCAGTGTTCTGTATCATTTAAGATCACTCTGAACGTTTAAAGCAATTTTTATTTTTGTTTTTAGTGTTTTTTATATTTTGAGTGACCAGGTATTCAAAATATTAATTCATTTTTGTAAATATGAATGGTTCTATTATGATTCAAAACATTAAAGTTTGTGTGAGTAAAAGGAATGAATCTTCCCTCATATATTACTTCGGAATTTATATTGGACAAGAACCTTAATTAAATGTTCATATATTCCTTTGCCTGTTGTATTCAAATTTTCAAATACCCATGGTTTGAACTTCAAAAATTGGCATCGTCTCTTTGACTGGAATCACAAAGATTTGAGAGGGCTGAATGGAATCTAGAATCTAATCCATAGACACTAAAAATGACATTTTTGGAAATTATTAGCATGATCTAGATAGAATAGTTAAGGCCTTTCCAAACAGTACCAGAATTTCCCAGTTATTTTATATTTCAGTATTTTTTGAGACTATTCATAATAATTTTATTTTTTATTTCCTTCAGTTTTTTTATGGCTTTATGATTACCTTTCACATAAATATTTCAAGATGGTCAGTTTTCTTCTTTTCCATTCTTCTGATCCTATTTGACAATTCATACCAGTCTGTTACCACAATACCTTAAAATGTTTATATATTATTGCATCTTACTCTCCCTTATTGATTTTCACATCCTAAAGTAATTATATTCTGGTTTCATGAATTTGCTGAGCTCAGCATTGCTGTGTGATCAAGCTACTTTCTCCCTCTAGAAATGCTTAAGTAAGCATTCTGAACTCTTTAAATATATTATCTACACAAAAATTCTGTGCAGATGATAAAGTAGTGGGAAGAGTTCCTTTTAATAATTTACCCATGACTGGGCACTGGTGTTTCTTTAAATAATAATGTAGAATGCTTCGTTTGTCCTAATAAGGATTCATCTTTGTTGTGTTGGCCAAATTGATATTACAGAATGTACATTTTTTTTCAGCTGTTACTTACTTCACACAAATCAGTTTTCCAGGAACTTTATCACTTCTGTTCTGCATTGTAGAGAATTATTTTTGTTTGGGGTAGAATAACTATATTGAGAGGGGGAGGACCTGAATCCAAAGCTATGTGGGACTTAAGCCTTAACACCATTATCTAATGGTGCTTTAGATAAAGGGTAGCATTTTCTGCTCTTTCCAATATTCAATAGTGAATCCCTTAAGTGATTCCTTAAGTGAGAAATTGCAACAGTGTTTTTGGCAGATCATCAAGAGGCAAAATTTCCCTGTTGTATGCAATGGGGAGGGAGTAGCAAAGGAGAGAACGAGATAGATGGACTGGTTAAAGGTGCCAAGCTAGTAAATAGAAAGCAGTGGATTCCGTTCTTTCTTGCATCCAGCTGAGTGACTTGGGCTATCTCAGCCTTAAGAAGAAAGTAATGAAAAAGCTACTTCCAAAAATGTTGCCAAGAAAACTTCAGGGAATTTCCAGACAGTTGCCAGAAGTTAAGAATGATTACGAGATACCCCCTGCCCTCAAAAGCAGAGGGTGGGTTGCTTTTGAAAGTGTATTCAGCTTTAATCACCAAAACCAACACTCCCTCATCTCTTTAACACACATTCTTAGAACTTCAGGCATCACCCATATCACTATATCATTTCTGCACTTCCTGGAATCTATTGCTAGTCCCAAAACAAATAAAAAAGTTTGCCCCACTATCAAATATGTTCCTACCTCTGAAGTAGGATGATATATTAAATCTGCTGCAGCTGTTGATCGTTTGCTGAAATATTTTGGCTACACAGGGAAGATGGAATCACTTAAAATTGCCTCTGGGTTAAACCCTAGAATTCAGTAGGATGAATGTTATATTAACCTGACATTTTTTATGACTTGTGTGATTTTAATCTTTGAAGGCATATGCAATTTATAAATAAGTAAACATGTAGTACATGTTTTCAGAGTTACAATCCATAAAATTATTATGATGGTAAATGATTGCTGATTTTAAAACTTTGAATTATATTTGTATATGGAGAATGGCTAAAGAATTATTAATACAACATTGGAAAAACAAGTCTATACCTCATACATTTAATTTGTCATCATATGAATAAGAGATTTGGGCAAAACAAAAAACAAGGAGAAATGGTTTGGAGTTTCTTTGATCATGGAATATATTTCCAGCTTTCCCTTAATCCACATTGCTTGGGAGGAGTAAATTTCTAATTTTTATTATTATATTAACACTGTTTATGAATGTAATTTTCAACTATTTTGAGACAATCAAACATTATTTAACAACCTATTTTTATTTGTATTGCAGGAAGCTTGCTAGATTTCCTAAAAGATGGTGAAGGAAGAGCTCTGAAATTGCCAAATCTGGTAGACATGGCAGCACAGGTAAATATGAATATGTCATTAATTCAAGGTATGCATGTGAAAGCAAGTTGCATTTATTAATTAGTGTATGTCATGTATTGTGAATTAAACAGGTTGCTGCAGGTATGGCTTATATAGAGCGAATGAATTACATACACAGAGATCTGCGTTCTGCAAACATCCTGGTGGGGAATGGTCTAATATGCAAAATTGCTGATTTTGGATTAGCAAGATTAATTGAAGACAATGAATACACAGCCAGACAAGGTAGGATGCGTGGCAAATATAACCATTGTTATATTTGTGAATATTATGTGCAGAAAGACATGCCCTCAAAGTGGGTGGCTTTCTGTTGCATACTTGTTTTAAATGTAATTTGCATTTAATTTTTGAGATAAAAATTGTAATTGCCAAGTCCACTGGATAGGAAAGGTATATATCATTATTTTATTTATGACCTCTTTGGCAAATTTGGAAATAGTAGTAGTCTTCAGCAAGAGTGATTGCAATTAGAACAGCTTTATAACCCCAAACATTTAAAACAAATAACTCCAAACATTTAAGCAACAGAAATAATTTATTACCAACTTTCTTGGTCAGTAGTTTCTGTGAATGGTGTGTGTGTATGTGTGTGTGTGTGTGTTTAGTAACTTTCCCCTTAAAAAAATGTCTAGTGCCATATTGAAAATATCTTGGAATACATGTTCTATCATAGTGACTTCACTTTTTGTGATAAACATGAGGAATCCTAATTATTTGTACTATTAAACACTAGGTCTTCATAGGTTGTTGGCCAATTATGGTCTCCACAAATGGAACTAAGTGATTTCCTATTAAAATAAATTTAAAATACATTTATTGTGTTCTAGCAAATTCACCCATACAGCATGTAATAGGAAATCTTTTCATAGTGAAAACTATAATCAGTTTGAAAAAAATTATCTAAGTATATTAGAGAAAATCATAGGTACATTTTTAGTTTTCATATAATATAGACCACATTTAAAAATTAAGAGTTTCTCTAAATATGTTCTTTATATTCAAAATATAGCAATCAAATGCTTTTCTGTCTATGGAGATTCTCAGTCATCCAGGTCATGGTTGTCCCAAAGGTGCTTTTTCAAGAGGCAACTGGACTTTCTGAAGAAGCTTCTTGGATGAGAAGCAAAACCCCTTCAAAGAAAAACCAGAAAGTCCAGTTGCCTCTTGAAAAAGCATCTTTGGGACAAATGCTTTTCTGCTGCTCTTGGTATCTTAATTCTTAGAGGCTCTGGCATGCATTCTCCCACCCACCCCACTTCCATGATCTTGTCACATAGATTTTCCACTGGGGTATAGCTAGAGGACTGATTGTTTATCTAACTAGCTAGTGTTCCTGTAGGGTTTTAACATGCAGGAACTGAACACTGGCTGGAAAAATGTGATACAAGCTGGCAGTAGCTTCTAGAGACAGGATGTACTCACCCCTATGAAGACCTGAAGGCTGAATTTCAAAAACAGAATTTTCTTTTTCTTACAGTATTGTGTACTTGACATTAATTGGGCTGACTTCCTGCCTCTTCCATCCCCCAAAAGCTTTCTTGAATCCCTGAAGACATGACTAAAGGAAGCAGATGGTGTTAAGATACCCATCCCCAGTTAATTTGCAGATCATAGAATTCTGAGTTTAGTCTGATTCTTTTTGTATTGATTTCTAACAGCTATGCTGACTATAGGTGAGAGCCAATAGGATGATCAACATTATTTTCCATAAATCATAAGCAAGAGATGGATGTACATTGGCCAATAAAAAGTAATTTGTGAAAATTCTATCTCCAGTACCGCTGCCTCATCCCAGATTTGGAAACCATAAATAAGTGATCAAGTCATGTTAGAATATTTCTAGATGTTTCCTAGAAAGGCTAAAAGGTTATACAGATGGGACTGAAAGTGTTAAAGTATTGAAAGGCTATATGTTTGTACACTGCTCAAAAAAATAAAGGGAACACTTAAACAACACAATGTAACTCCAAGTCAGTCACACTTCTGTGAAATCAAACTGTCCACTTAGGTAGCAACACTGATTGACAATCAATTTCACATGCTGTTGTGCAAATGGAATAGACAACAGGTGGAAAGCATAGGCAGTTAGCAAGACATCCCCAATAAAGGAGTGGTTCTGCAGGTGGTGACCACAGACCATTTCTTAATTCCTATGCTTTCTGGCTGATGGTTTGGTCACGTTTGAATGCTGGCGGTGCTTTCAGTCTAGTGGTAGCATGAGACGGAGTCTACAACCCACACAAGTGGCTCAGGTAATGCAGCTCATCCAGGATGGCACATCAAATGCGAGGTGTGGCAAGAAGGTTTGCTGTGTCTGTCAGTGTAGTGTCCAGAGCATGGAGGCGCTACCAGGAGACAGGCCAGTACATCAGGAGACATGGAGGAGGCCGTAGGAGGGCAACAACCCAGCATCAGGACCACTACTTCTACCTTTGTGCAAGGAGGGACAGGAGGAGCACTGCCAGAGCCCTGCAAAGTGACCTCCAGTGGGCCACAAATGTGCATGTGGCTGCTCAAACAGTCAGAAACAGACTCCATGAGGGTGGTATGAGGGCCCAATGTCCACAGGTGGGGATTGTGCTTACAGCCCAACACCGTGCAGGACATTTGGCATTTGCCAGAGAACACCAAGATTGGCAAATTCGCCACTGGCACCCTGTGCTCTTCACAGATGAAAACAGGTTCACACTGAGCACATGTGACACGTGACAAGGTCTGGAGACGCCGTGGAGAACATTCTGCTGCCTGCAACATCCTCCAGCATGACCGGTTTGGCAGTGGGTCAGTAATGGTGTGGGGTGGCATTTCTTTAGGGGGCCGCACAGCCCTCCATGTGCTCGCCAGAGGTAGCCTGACTGCCATTAGGTACCAAGATGAGATCCTCAGACCCCTTGTGAGACCATATGCTGGTGTGGTTGGCCCTGGGTTCCTCCTAATGCACGACAGTGCTAGACCTCATGTGGCTGGAGTGTGTCAGCAGTTCCTGCAAGATGAAGGCATTGATGCTATGGACTGGCCCGCCCGTTCCCTAGACCTGAATCCAATTGAGCACATCTGGGACATCATGTCTCACTCCATCCACCAATGTCACGTTGCACCACAGACTGTCCAGGAGTTGGGGAATGCTTTAATCCAGGTGTGGGAGGAGATCCCTCAGGAGACCATCCACCACCTCATCAGGAGCATGCCCAGGCATTGTAGGAAGGTCATACAGGCACGTGGGGGCCACACACACTACTGAGCCTCATTTTGACTTGTTTTAAGGACATTACATCAAAGTTGGATCAGCCTATAGTGTTTTTTTCCACTTTAATTTTGACTGTAACTCCAAAAACAGACCTCCATGGGTTGCTAAATTTGACTTCCATTGATAATTTTTGTGTGATTTTGTTGTCAGCACATTGAACTATGTAATGAATAAAGTATTTAATGAGAATGTTTCATTCATTTAGATCTAGGATGTCTTATTTTTGTGTTCCCTTTATTTTTTTGAGCAGTGTATAATACAAAATGGTTAATGGAATTTTCAGTGAGTGCAGAAATAGCTGGAGTTAGCTAAAATAGTGGGAACATTGGATATATTCTGAGGATCTGCTGTGTGTTAGGGCTTTGAATTTATTTGTGTTAATTTAAGCTATGTACAAATTGTCGTTTTTGGGGAATATTACAAACAGGTTTCTCCTAACACTTTTATAGTTATAACACAGTTACAGTAACTTTGATAATGACAAACATAAAGGAGGAGATACTTAGGTTTTTTTGTCCTGTGTGTGAAATGGCAAATTGGTAAATATTGTTTGATAAAAGACTTGGTATAAATGGAAAAAATGTTTTCTCAATTGCTTATTTGGATAATCTCTATATGTATTACTTGCTTTTTGCTAATATAGCTGTAGGGACAGATATGGTTTTGTAGTAATTTCAGTTAAAGCCAAACGGCTGATAATTGAAAGAACCCTGCGTAATAAGAATGTACAAAGCATTTTGAATTCAAAATGGCTGTTTTGACAAATGAAATAAACCACTATGTACATAAAACAGGTTTTAAGCAGTTTTGAAATATAAAGCATTTTAGAAAAGTTTCATGATCAAGAGAACTTTGCTTCAAGCTTCCAAAATGTTCCGAGTACAGGTAATCCTCAACTTTCAACCACAATTAGAACCAGAATGTTAGTCATTGAGCAAAGTGGTCATTAAGCAAGATGCCGACATGACTGGTTCACGCAAGACCACCAACCTGGCACTACTGGTTGCAGTTGTTAAGCAGCTATCTAGGTCATTAAGCAGACAGAACTAAAGAGAGCTGCTTATTAAGTTCAACTCCCTATATGCATGGAAGGGAATTTCTTTGAAGCACTGAAGGAACAAAACTAGGATCTTCAGATTCTGAGCTCCATTTCAACTCAATGGAAGACTTTCCCTTCTGTTGACTTTCTCGGGGAGGCAACCGGTCATAAATGGAAACTATAAACAGCCAAGCACCCAGATCATGTAACGGTGATGGTGAGGTGGTGGTGCAACATTTTGCAATGGCCAGAAGTGTGTTATAGGCTGTAAAGCACCCGTTTTGTAGTTGTCATAATCTGGACAATAGTTTCACATCCAAGATAAACCATTTTTAATTTGAAAAGAAATGTGCTTTGTCAAATTGTTTCAAATTTGAAACAATACAAATTCAAACAGCTTTACAGATCATTTTACCTAGGAATTGTATGAATCTTTGTATTCATTCTTCGGGGAAAAATGGTAACTGTTGTGATCAAGTTCTGAAAGATATAAGAAGCTTACATAAAAACTTATTTTTTAAATTGCTAACTGTATCATGCTCTTTCTAAATGTCTTATGATTCTAGATGTAAATTGGATACATTTTACTCTTGATAATGATGTGTTTTCCCAGATATTGGAACTGCAGATCAGCTAAGCCAACAGACATGTATCTTTGATATGTGAATAGTTTGTAATATTGAATCATATCAGTCACTGGTACCTCCTGAATTTTAAGTGAGCATTTTATTCAAGTGTTCCAGCAGATAATAATGTTGTTGTTTTTATCAAAATTAATTAGTTTCCTACTCCCAGGTGTATCAACATTTTTCTTTCCTCTTTCAATTCATCATTTATATTTGACACAAAGCTAAATTCTCTAACAGAGTAGAAACCCAGGTCTAACTGGATTGACTCACTTAAAACAAAGTGATACTTATTACTTTGCTGACCACAATTCATCAAAATAATAATAATCTGCAAGAAATATTATCTGCCTGCAAACAACAACTGGCAGTACCACAAAAAGACCAAGTAATAGAAAATGAAGATGCTAAAATGCTCTGATGCTTTAGAATTCAAACAGACAAGCATCTGCCACACAACACCTTGGACTTAACAATTAGCAATAAAGCCAAATGTCTGGATAGTGGGCATTGCAGTACCTTAAGATGGCAGAATAGAAGAGAAAGAATTGGAGAAGACAAAATACAAAGATCCTGCAAATGAAGTAGAGAGATTGTGGCAAAAGAGTGTGCAGACCCCTAACTTCTGGGGCACCATTGAATACCATTGCCATTGACACAATCACCACCAGTCAATTGCAAAAGGCAGCTTTATTTGGAACACTTTACACCTTTAACAGCATCAAACAATAGTATCTGCATATCCCAAGGAAAGGCAATAAAATCCAGGCCAAATCCAGGCCAAACATCTGGCTGACTGTGCAACCAGCCATAATAAAGATTTAGAGCTATATCAAAACACCTCAGATTCTAACCAAATCACAGTTGGAATGTAATGGGGCTGTCAACTTAATCTACAGGAAAACAATTAGAATGCTTAAGTAATTGAGCAGTTAGGTCTTAGAACATGAATATGGTTTCCATGAATACAAATGCACTATTTGAAAGTTCTGCCTTTCATTTATTTGAAAACACAATTTATTTGAGAAATATAGAAACAGAAAGGTTAGCATTGTGCTCCAAAAATTCAGACTTCAGTGTCGGATAAAAAGGTTTGAATTATGTTTCGAATGGAATCATTTATTAAAATACGCGACAAAGGTTTCACAAGAAGAATGCAGTTAATAACTTTTTTGATATTTATTTATTTATTTTTTCATACTCCTATATAGGTTTATTAGCCATTAATTCACAACGAAAGGCTTACTGATGATTTCTGTGTTCTCTCAGGTGCAAAATTTCCTATCAAGTGGACTGCTCCAGAAGCTGCATTATATGGAAGATTTACAATAAAGTCTGATGTTTGGTCCTTTGGGATATTACTAACAGAATTAGTAACAAAAGGGAGAGTACCATATCCAGGTAAGAGAAAAATAGGAATTAAAGAAAAGAAAACCGAAGTGAAATCAAGCACTTTAACTGATAGATCCAAATAAGTGATAAGTTCATGATATTTTGCATGAAAAATGCTACCTTTGTCTATTTCAGGATTCAGTCAGGAAACATTGATCATGTAAAATCAATTACATAGAGCACACATGATATATCAGTGGTTGTTAGGGGTGCCTGTCCAATAAGACATTCATAATAAACATTTGGGGAAAATATATTTTCCAAATAAATAACTCACATTCAGATAAAAATTATATTGCAACCCTACTCAAGACTATATGTTTTACATCTCTTAAACATGGTTTATATTTCCTAGGTATGAATAATCGTGAAGTCCTAGAACAGGTAGAAAGAGGATACAGAATGCCATGTCCTCAAGATTGCCCCATATCTCTACATGAGCTCATGATCCATTGCTGGAAAAAAGACCCAGAAGAGCGGCCAACTTTTGAGTACTTACAGGGTTTCCTGGAAGACTACTTTACGGCAACTGAACCCCAATACCAACCAGGTGATAACCTGTAATTTGCGGGGCTGCGCAAACCAGTTACCAGGTGTTACATTTGCAATTGACATAGGTTGAATGGTTCAAGGCTGTATCTTAGAGCACCAAATATACTGAAGCCAGAAGATGAGAACTTCTAAAACTATGTGTCCTAAAAATCTGAATTTCTCCGAACAGAAAGGTGAACACGTGGGGGGTTTTTTTCTTAATCAAAGACTTTGAAACTACATTGTTTTAATGTTATGTAAACTGCAAAATCTTTGTTCACTGTAAATAATAATTCAGTGCCAATAATTTATCCTAGTGCTTTCCTTTTTTAAAACAAAATGCAGAATTATGTGATTTTAACTAGTTTTCTCCTGATTCAACGAAAGTATTATTTTCCAGAAGTGGCCTCTTTTTGTCTACATTTTTTCATATTCTAACAAAATAAAATCAGGACCAGTGTTTGGAGGTTTGTTTTGTTTCTTTTATATATAGAAATATGTAATATATATACATACCTGTATATATAGTCCACAGGTGCTATAGCTAAAGGAAATTCATTTCAGAAACAGATTCCATAATGCTAAAGCACCCAGAAAGACTTCCCTGGGGACATTGAACACTGGTGATGATTCTAAAACCGGTGACTGAATATTTGGCTTTTGCCCAGCATGACTTTTTAAATTGGATTGCACTTTTTGGTTTTACTATATAACTGTAGGTTGTTCTAAGTTTTGATCTTTCAAAACTCATGTACAACATTTCAACAACATTTGCCAAGTGTGTAGTTTGATTTTGGGATCAGAATTAAAACAGACTTAATTAATGAAAAGTACCCCTGCCTGGACCAGAAGGTTGAAACTGCAAGTGCTTTTGTGTATCAAAATATGTAAACTGAATTTTCTGATTTTTTTAAAAAATAATAAACATTGTAATCCCATGCAATAGTCTCAACCTCATAGCCTTTTAGTCATATCAAGATGCTTTTTCATTCATCAAACTCAGCTAGAATATCTTTTCTGTGTACCATTTTCCATCATTATATAGGTGTTTTAAATGTCCTGTACTGCTAATGAAATTATTTTCAATATGTCTGCAAGTGTTTCGGTAGAATTACTATGCACTTCTTTTCTGGGAAATGAGAGCAGTGGGATGCACAAAAATATTACTTCTTCAATTGTGTCTATCAACCTTGAATTCTTTCCTTCTTTCTTTCTAACCAAAAAGAAACAAAAACCCCAATCCTTTCGACTTATAAGTTTTTAAAAAAATAATGCTATGATCTTAATTACATTTTGTTATTGTTTTATTTGCAAGTTTGTTTTTTAAATGTTTAACTGTCTTAATTTAGTAATTAAAAAAACCATTGTACATTTGGATTTTCGTTGATTTGTTTGAATTACAGGCAAAGGTAGATTTTGTGGTAGAGGAAGCACCTCTTTGGTTATTTGGCTCTTGGGCATGGTTATTCCTAGACACTGGTGTGATTTAACTAGATTCCAACTTCAGAGGATGTTCGAACATTGTTTTCTCTGTTATTATTCCAGAATGACATCTGTAATATTAATCTGTATGTTTTCATGAGATGGACTGGGGGCGTTGGATAGAATTCTGTGTAAGAGTGCATTTTGTACAACAATTAACCTTGGAATTCCCCCTAAAAATAGTTGAAGCAAACCAATGATAAAATAAGATAAAGTACTCATAGGAGCAATCATGCAAATCAGTGCTTCTCAAGCATTATATCAAGCATCAGTTGGCCTTTCAGAGTATCACTAGGGGTCACTGGATCTTCAAAAATGCAAAGAAAGGTCTCCATTTGACAACACTGCTATCAATCAGCCTTCATTTTAAAAAACAAATGCTTTCATGTAGTCTTCCATTGTTACCTTTTTGGCAGAAAAAGATATAATTTTTCTCTCTCAGAATTTCTGTGATGTTATAGTATAGATTATATCTTACATTTATCACTGCTTTATTCTTACAGAAGGAAGAAACTAGGAGGTTTTTGTTCATACAACTCACATTATTTATTTGCAAGTAATGAGTATTATTAAATTGTTGTCTCCAGAATTTGCCTTTGCATACTCAATTGCAGACAAAGAACTTAAAAACAGTTTCATAGATGCCTTTGTCTTGTTGCTAAGATACTGGTGCAAGAAAAATGTATATCTACTGTAACCTTTGTGGAAGAATAGGAGTATCCACTTTAGATAAATATGCCACTTTAATGCTGTAATTTCTAAATGTTGCATTAAGTAGAGGAAACCAGTGGTTAGTTGTTTCATAGTCTGAGGATACAAATCCTCAGATTCTTAAAATGGAAGAATTCAAAAGATTTTCCTATTCTAGTCAAATATGTCGCCCACTTAGTTCTTCGTCACAACATCGTCACGTGATATATCGTGATTTTTCTCCCTTCCCTAAACTGGGTGTGGGCATGGCCAGCTTGTGATGCATCTGGGTTTGACAGCCCTGCCTTAAGGGAAGAGATTTAATATACCTGAAGGTTGACAAATCAATCAAAATGCATTGTCCATTTACTTTTGCCCTGCTCAACTCTTTGTTGTTGATGTTGTATGTGGAAAACATGGAGGGGAAACAAAGGAATGTCAAATGGAAGGCATTGTCTGAACCACCCTTAAAAGAAATTGGAAATACTTGCAGTCCACTTTGTGTTGAAATTGAAGACATGTATGTCGATTTGGTGGGATTACTAAGAGTTAGCTTTTCATTAAATGTTAAATGTTAACTGATTCCTGACAAAAAAGTATTCTTAGCCTTAGCCTTAGTGAGGGGCAGTTCTTCAATAAGACATTTAAATGTGTCTGACTTTGAGCCAATCTTGACTCCGTTTGGACAGGTCCCTGCAGTTTTCTTGGCAAAATGTTGGAAGTCGTTTTCCCTTGCCTTCTTCCTAGGGCTGAAAGAGAATGACTGGCCCAAGGTGTCCTAGTTGGTTTTGGGCATTAGGCTGGACTAGAATCCACAGTCCTTCTGGTGCTTTAATCATGATACCAAACTTGTTCTCTAACATGTATGTAGTGCTGAGCTATTTCACATACCATAGATCAGTATTCCATTTCTAGTTCTGTTTTCCCTGTAAGATTTTTTTTGCCTATTAAACCATTTTTAATGGTGACAAAGGTAGCATTTTTCATTTGTTGTCGACCAGTTTCAAAGAAAATGAGACAATCTATTGTGAATTAATTTTCAGCATTTTACTACAGCAGTGAACTGCCATAATTTCTAATGTGATCATACTGTGCATTTTGTCTGTGGTATTAAAAATCAAATCATCACTGTTGTATGTAAACTCTGACAAATGGAATGATTATTAGTTGTTTATTATGGTAGATATTTACCTGCCATTGCACTCAGACCACATGGCAATAAACAATATAATTATAATAAAATATTCATACTATAAGATTGAACTAAATCAAAGAAAAATAGCATCATAAATCAAAGGCATCTTCTCATCTCCCTGTGGCAATGTGAAACAATTCAGGTTTTTGAAGCTTTAAAAAGGTCAGTAATGTGGGAGCCAATCTAATCTCCAGCAGGAGGCTGTTCCTTAGCGCCTCAAGCTCCCTCATTTCACTGAAGTAGAAACCCAAGACAAATTCACCAGGATAAGTAAACTGGAGGTTAAATCCTGCTAAGGAAAACAGTCCTACTGAGACTTTGATGCCAAACCTTGATTAAGAAAATCCAGGAAGACACTTTTAACTTCACTTTGTGGGGGAATTACAGAGCTAACGTTAAAGGAATGCAAAAATAGTAAACTCTGCTTTGTCTTGGGAAAGAGGAAAGGATGAGAAACCCAAAATAATCCCACCTTGATTCTTTTTAGAATAAGAGGATGCAGAAGGAAATTTAGTAAGGCTTTCAAGAGTCTGTTGTTATACCCTCTAGCAGTAGAGAAGAGTTCCAGTAGTTCTGTGGTGCCTGCTTCCTGACCTACGTCAAAGAGCTAGTATCAGTTTTGAAAGCCTCATATTCCTTATTCGGAGAAACATCAACCCTTGTCTTTGATTTTAGAGATGGCAGTTTATCCTTGAGGAACTCAAGGTTGCAATAGAACCTGCCGAAGCATTGTAACAATTTCAACAGCAAGTGGTACAAGTAATTCTGCATTTGGGACACAGCTTGCCTCAGCCAGGAGCGTCTCAACAGCTACAGCCAACGTAGTTATTTCTTCACTCTCATAAGAGTTTTCTGAGGAAGTTGGAAGAACCCAGAACCAGTTTCTGACTTTCACAACTCATTGTAAATTGTTTAGGGAATGTCAGCAAACATAATTTTTTCAGATCATTTCAACTTTTGTTCTGAGTGCCCTCAGAGTGTCCTCAGCCAAATGAGTTATGTCCCTCATTGAAGGCATGGGTCCATTGCTGGATAAATATGAGAACAGTATGCAAAAATATATAGCTGCATTTAACAACTCAGGACAGTGACAGGAAATGAGAGATTTGCAAGCTGAAGCAAGGCAACCACCGAGTTTGAGAGAGTATCAGATTTGCAATCACATGTTAGGGATATGGGGTGGAGTGATCTTACTCTGATTGATAAGTTCCAAGAAAAACTTATGATGAACTCAGGAGTGAATTAGTGAAACAAGGCACACCAGAGAATTCAGACAAATTGTTACAAAACTGTGTGTTAATTCATGGGTGAATGGAGAAGACAAGGCATAGGAGGGGAAAGGGAAAAAACTTTTGTGGACTCTATTCACCTCTTCCTCCCCATAGCCTTGGAAGTAAGTGCTGGACAATCTATGCAAAAGGAGCAATAAGATTATATCCATAACAGAGAAGCGGAAGAGGAAAGATCTTGGTTTGCATTTCTGTAGCGGAGCTCCAGGACACTGAGTTAAGGTTTGCCCCATTAAGGTATTGACCCCAGTTGCTAAGTGCCACACTCGTGGAACTGCAGACCACAAAACAAGCAAGTGCCTGAGCCTCAGCTTTTGAAATGTTTGCAGGGCTCACTCTCAAGAGCTCAGCAGATTTGACCTCAAGACAGTTAAGAAGAGCTTTGGCCGCTGACAACAGGCAAGTATATTTTATTATCCCTTTTATATTTTGTGCATACTCAATTCTCAATTCCTCTAGACTAGGGCTGTCAAACTCACAGCCGGTGGACCGGATGCATCATGTGCTGGCCATACCCACGCCCTGTTTAGCGAAGGGGGGGAAAGTCACATCACGTGACTACGTTATGAAGACGCAACTTTGACATCCCTACTCTAGATCTGGGTGCAATAGCTAGATTCATATGTGAGCTCCCAGTGCAAAGAATATAAACTGTCCACACAATTAGTAGAGACTTATGTTTGTAGAAATGAATGGTGGACAAGCTCTTCAAATTGATTGTATTGTTCAAGTGAACAGAATTGGTGGATTGGGAAGAAGATGTTGCATCACTGGAGTTTTTAAAAAAGAGATTGGACAACCATTTGTCTGAAATGGTATAGGATTATCTACTTGAACAGAAGATTGGACTAGAAGACTTCCACAGTCCCTTCCAATTCTGTTGTTCTGCTAAGGTGATTTGATCATGCAGAGCGAAATTATTGAAAACAATGAAGAGAAGTCACGGTGTGGCTTTAATTATGAATTGAATGGCTAAAATGTTTGCCCATAAAGCGGTCAGAGAAATTTGGTGGCTGAGGTTAGAGTATTTCTGAAGGTCTGGCCAGTTTACCTTAGCTCCTCCCTTACTTATTAGGAGTGTGGGATTCTGTTTCAATGGGTTTTATTGCTGATCTTTCTCATGTACAGTTTAATAGCAATATCACAGACTTGTATAGTGCTTTACAGCCCTGTCTAAGGGGTTTACAGACTCAGCATGTTACCCCCAACAATCTGGGTGCTCATTTTACCATCCTCAGAAGGATGGAAGGCTGAGTCAACCTTGAGCTGGTCAGAATCAAATTGCTGGCAGTTGGCAGAGTTAGCTTGCAAAAATACTGCACCACTAATGCTCTTTTCTACTAACTAAAAAATGCTAGTTACGACTGCACCACTGCTGCTCTTTTCTGCTAACTAAAAAATGCTAGTTACCATTTTTTGTGGTAGACAATTTGTTCACTAAGATAGCTCATTTTTATTACCTGCAAGAGCTTTCCATCAGCCTAGGAGATTGCACAATGTTTTTTGTACATTTTTATGTACAGGGGCCTAGTCAATTATGTGATCCTAGATTACAACTCTCAATTTACAGTACATTCAGTTTTGGAAAGCCCAATTCCAGCGATTAGACATTCACATTCATTTGTGATCCAACCTCTAATGGGAAAAGAGAGAGGGTAAACTAATTGTTCGAACAGCTACTTAAAATGCTAAGTCTATTAACAGAGAAGGTAAAAACAATTGCTAGAACAGTTACTTGAAATGCTAGGTCTATTATCAGCAAGACAATTGGATTGAACTGTTGCTTTTGGTGAAATTTGTACATCACATCTTAATACCTTTCTCTACAATAGGCATGTTTCTCTTTCAGGCAGTCAATGGCTACCGCCACTTCTACCTTTCTTATCTTTCACGATGCCAGCATCTGAGGTTCCTTGAGCCTCAGACTTCCTGCAGGAGAAGCAGGCTACTCCAATCCTTTCAATGGCCAGATTTAGCAAAGGCTGCGTACAAGCAGACCACATATGCAGATGGGCAAGATTGCTTTGGGGGATTTGATGTGGCTTTCCATTACATTTTTACCTTCTGCCCGCTCATCTAAAAAGCTGGACTCAAATATGTATCGGTTCCTTCCCAGTTACCTAGCAAATGAATCCCACGGCCTTTTTTTTTTTTGCCATTGTCTACTCCTGTAAAGATTCCTCTGGTCCTCCATTGTGCCTTGCTGGCTTTATTTTTGAATGAGAAGCAGTTCCTCCCCTTCCCAGTCCTATATTGGTGCACAAAGAAGAAGAATATGAAGTGGAATGTACTTTGGGTAATGGAGCCAGGAGGAATTATTTGGAATATTTGGTTTACTGGAATCTTTACCCTGAGAGATAATGAGAGATGACCATCAGATGACCACCCCTTGTACAGCAGTTTCATTGAAAATTCTCACCCAATTCCCATGCCTGTAATATACCCAACGGTCAATAGGAAGTGAGCCCAGGACCAAGATGATTCTGTCCTTTCCACCATGTTGTACTTTCCAACTCAGGCCATCATTCAACAGGAAGGGAGGGAGGACACTCCATCTCCAACTGACTGCATGGCAAGACTGGTGACTCTGGGGAGCTGCCAAGTGAGGATAAGGGGGAGTAAGTCTATTGGTTCCCATAGCAACAGGCTAGTCTCTTTGTATGCCAGAGGGGAGACTGAGTGATCTTTCTGGCATGGAAGAGGAAGCAAGCAACCAAGAACTGCTTTTTCTCTAAACTAGAGATGGCCCTGGTTTTTATTCTTGCCAATAAACTTTTCCTGAAAGTCCAGGGCACAGCTTATCAGGTCAATGGCAGAGATTTACATCCATTTCCCTTTAGTTCTGAGTATTCTTTCAAATCTGAAACAGTCTATTTGACAGAATAGCCCGTTCCAAGCTCAAAGTGTTTTGAATTTTAAAACATCTTTGCACATCTCAACACTCCAGTACTCCCCTATTATCCTCATGCTTGGAGACACTCAATAATAGTCATTAGCAAGGCATGATTGGTTTTAAGACAACCTGGGAGATGGTGGTTTTTCTTCAAAAAGCTCAGGCCCCAAAATTAATTGTAGCGCTGTGTCTTGGGAAAATTAAAGCAAACAGATTATAACTGCAAGATCATCAGAAGCCATCATCAAATGCAGCTTTCTGCACAGGAAGCAAGTTAAACCTCATGCTTATCAGGCATTGATGTCACTGGCTTTTTTTTTTTTCCTTTCCATTGGCCAGAACCCACCTTCCTACTGCTGAAAGTCAGTTCCGGGCTTCTTCCTGCTGCAACAGTGATGCAAACAAAGGTTCCATTTGCACAAAACCACACTGTCACTTGAGGAGGAACCCAGTGCAAGGAAAGTGCTTATGATGCCTCCGTCTGATACGCAGGCTCCTCAGTTTATTTCATGTGCGATATTGAAACCACATCTTGTCATGGTCTGTAGTCTCACCTGAAGAGTTGGCAACAAAGGTGTTTCCAGATGGAAGGACTCCTAGCCTAACAGACAAAAAAGTATTGCTCATCCGTATCAACCTTTTATGGGAAGAGAAACAAATACTGAAAGCAAGGAAGGGAGCAGAGTCGCCCATTGTTAGAGAAGACTACAAACAGAACGAAGTAGATCCTGCAAAGTGTGAATCATTTTAACGTAGAGATTTTAAGGACAAATGTTGGTTCTTAAGACAATTGTGTTTCTCTTCCACTTGGCAATTTCTCCTCTATCCATAGAGTAATTTGTTAGTATTCCCTCTCTATTTTTTACCCAATTATATTATTATCCAGGGGTGGGAGTGTGGAACAGAGCAGGAAATCTCCCAAGGGTCACCAAACCATTCTTCTGGATGTCTGTGTTTACACCATAAATGTCTACAGGGAAAGGGCTTTGTGTGTCTGTGCAAAAGAACTCTAAGCTTTAGCTCATGCAAAGGCCTCCATGTGTTTTTGTGCTCAGACCCCACTTCTAGAGACATTTACTCTGTACCTGTGGATGTTGGGTAGATGGATTGTGTGACATGAATGACATCAAGGGTGTATACTCTTCCTTTTTACTCAAGAAAGTTTACAGTCTTCCAAGATGTCTTACACTAATTTGAGCTTTGTTTCCTTATTTATTTCTTCTTCTTGATCTATTTTTTTTCCTTTGCTCTCACGCACACTAGTTTATAAAACTGCAGGGAGAGGTAGCTTAAATCTTGCACATATTTTCCTGAAGCCAGTCACATTCAGCTCAATTGGACTCTTAGAGAGATGTGCATAAGATAGTAGTAGAATATGGTTTGGTGAATGCTACTATGACAAGTACTTAATTGAAAAGGTGTCTTTTGAAAGAGGGAAAGATGATAAAATGGGTGGGAGGAAATTCTGAGGCATATGGGGCAAAGAAGGAGTAATAGGTGGAATTGTTTCAGAAAGCAAATGGATGAAATGATGATGTGAACATTTCATCAGGGACATGATTATGGATTTATACAGGTAAATAAAAGAACTGGCCCTGTAGCGAATGCAGCCCTCATCGCAGATATATTTACTAGTAGATTTACATGACCTGTTTCACTTGTGTAAGAACTCTTATTTAGATGAGCACATACACACTACAGCAACCCTGAACAGTGGGCGGGGGGAGGAACAGGTCATCTATATAACATCTTCCAACAAAATGGATATCCACATAACTTCAACAGAAAGTG
The DNA here is from genome assembly GCF_049901735.1 of Notechis scutatus. Lineage (NCBI taxonomy): Eukaryota > Metazoa > Chordata > Lepidosauria > Squamata > Elapidae > Notechis > Notechis scutatus. The sequence continues at coordinate 104,084,552 of NC_142009.1, forward strand.
CCTGCCCATTCAACCCAATATAGCAAAACCAAGACAAATTGTAATAAAGAGTAGCACTGCCATACCTCCAAAATATGTCAGAAACCAGCAATAGACTCTTACTCCAAATGGCATCATCATAGCACACAAACGAAAACCTTCTAAAACATCCTAAGTAAACCAAAAGTCCCAGCAGCCCCAGAAGAAAAAATAAGAGTCCTCTACAACTGGGGTCTGCAACCTTGGCAACTTTAAGACTTGTGGACCAACTCCCAGAATTCCTCAGCCAGCTTTGTTACCCACAAGTCTTAAAGTTGCCAAGGTTGGAGACCCCTGCTCTACAACACATACGTCTTCAGCTTACAATCACAACTTACAATCACAATGGAGTCCAAAATTGTAAGCAAGACAATTGTTAAAATGGAGGTTTGCCCCATTTTACGACCTTTTTTACCACAGTTGTTAAGTGAATCACTGCAGTTTTAAGTTAGTAACAAGGTTGTTAAGTGAATCTGGCTTCCCCATTGACTTGGCTTGTCAGTCACAAAAGGTAATCACATGATCCCAGGACACTTGACTACCAATATGAGTCAGTTGCCAAATGCTTAAATTTTGATCATGTGTCTACGGGGATGCTGCAATGGTTGTAGGTGTGAAAAACAGTCATGTCACTTTTTTCAGTGCTATTGTAACTTCAGCCACTGAATGGTTGTAACTTGAAGACAATCTGTACAGTGTAAAGACTGCAACAGACAAACAGGCAGAAGATTAGCAGAATGCATTCATGAACACTTAAGTAGTAATCAGAAGACATAAAGAGAAATCTTTAATTTCAGAATATAAGGACAGACTTAACCATAGTTTCAACTGGGAAACCATGATCATCCTAGACCAAACTAAGTCCAAAAATGCTAGAGAATTCCTGGAAGCCTGGGACTCAGACAAATCAGCCATCAATAAACACACAGACATAAGCAACATCTACATACCGTATAAAAAAGACAATCAACAAGCCAAACATAGGAACAAAAAGACCAAAACATCTACCCACAACAGTCAAGACCCAGATGAGTATAGATTAACATGACAATCAACATCAGACTAACAATCAAGAAGTAAATAATACCCCGATTAAGGAACTGCCAAAAACCTAACAATAAACAGCCCAACCAAAAACCATCAGACCTCGCCCACCAATACAAGGTCCCTTCCAACTCTGTTAATCTGATATCTTAAACCTCCACTACAAATAGTCCCCCTTATTGTCTACCCTTTCTAACCATCACACCCAAAAATCACAAATTCATGTTTTTTTCCATTTTCAGCAAAACATCCATAAACCATTTTCAGTCACATTTGTCCTTTCTCCAATCAAACACATCCGTTTTGCTATCTCAGCAAATTCTGTCATTGTCACCAATCATTCCTCCGTTGCTTTCTTTCAGTATTTTTGCTTCTCCCACACCTTTTTGCAAAGTTTCTTGGAGAAAGCAAGCCATGAGCTTCTTTCTTGCAACTCTTGAGAACGCAAGTAAGTGTAGAGTAAAAATGAGAGACAGATCTCCTTGGAAACAAGACTAGCAGCTCCTTTAGATGGGGAATAAGGAAGATCCAGACTATCCATCACATTCTTCCCAAAGAGGTCTCAAACCAGACTTCAGTCTTCTCCCAATCTGCCAAGAAGGCAATTGATTTTCTGTCTAATACTCGAAGAGCAGTTTTTCCTCCTTTGTTCTGTTTTATTATTATTTTTAAAGCATTTAAAACAAAACATCCCGGATGTCAGCTGGTGCTCCATTCAAAATCCAAGAAAGAAATACTTAGACTCTTTTAATCAGAAAAAAGATATCTTTTACTGGAAATCAAGTGGTAGCAACAAAGGAATTCTGAATCTGAGAAAATGGGCGCGTAAATCCCATATACAAAGTAATGGCAACGTTCCCACCCCCAATAGTTCCATTGGCTCATCCAATTAAAAGTTGTGTATATCATCATGTGGGCATCTCCAGGTGGTGATGAGGCTTCTGTCCGTTGACCTTGACATAGTTTGATAAAGGGTTGCAGTTGCGCATAGCATAGGATAGAAACCTAAGCAAGAATGTCCCCCAGTTTATACAGTTCTGGTTTGTAACACCTCCAGCTCACTTCCCATAATCATTCCCCCCCCCCCCCCGTTACTTATGACAGCCAAAAGAAGCAAAGCAAAGGGAGAAAAATCTTGAAGGCTGACACTGCAAAACAGATGAAAAGAACCATGCAGAAGCTGGGGAAGAAATATGCCATGATGCAAGTGTCTTTTTTTCTTTTTATCTGTGCCCCCTTAGTATGCTTACTCAGGATTAACTTAATCAAGTTTACTCAGCACAATTACTTGTACAATTCACTGAACAATGATCGAACCATTCAGGCTAGGTTTGCACCACATAATAGATTAAAACATAATTGGCTCTTTTGCCATCAGTAAGTCATGGCAACATAGCCACTGTGTCACTGAGCAAAGAGAAGGATCCTATCTGTGATTCTGCTTACTCTGTGACCTTTGTCTGTTGTTGAATGCAGCTTTTAACTGGTTTCAACTGCAGTAAGGAAAGAGATTTATCATCTGAACTTCAAATGTCTGAATTGTCCAACAGAAAATAATATATGCATTATTTGTTAGGGTTTTAATGCTTTAATCCTGCAACCAAACAAGACAGACACAGACTTCAAAGGGTAATTAGGACTGCAGAAAAAAACAATTACTACCAACCTCCCTTCTATCAAGGACCTGTATACTGCACGAGTCAAAAAGAGGGCTGTGAAAATATTTACAGACTCCTCACATCTTGGACATAAACTGTTTCAACTCCTGCCCTCAAAACGATGCTTATAGACCACTGCACACCAGAACAACTAGACACAAGAACATTTTTTCCTGAATGTCATCATTCTGCTAAACAATTTCCTCAATACTGTCCAACTATTTACAAAGTCTGCACTACTACTACTATTAATCTTCTCGTCACTCCTTATCACCCATCCCCTCCCACTTGTGACTGTATGACTGTAACTTTGTTGCTTGTATCCTTACGATTTATATGGACTGTTTCCTAGTATGATTTGATTGCTTATTGTACCTTATGACTATCATTAAGTGTTTTACCTTATGATTCTTGACTCTTGACAAATATATCTTTTCTTTTATGTACACTGACAGCATTTGCACCAAGACAAATTTCTTGTGTGCCCAATCACACTTGGCCAATAAAGAATTCTATTCTATTCTATTCTTTCATGCTGGAAGCCATCCAGAGTCAGTTCATTACGAGATCGATGGCAAATACATTCAATAAATAAATGAAGATTTTAAAAAAATATTTTGAAATTCATTTCCTCATTATGAAAGGGAACTAAATACACACTATTTGTAAGAACAGCACCTTTCTGCAGTCAAACACTAGACATTCCATGTTAATTCCCATGAAAAAATGTTGATTGGAGCTTCAGAAGGGACAGCATTATCACCATGTAAAGTATTTCATTCTTTATCATGCTTCATGCCAGTGATTCCCAATTCAAAAAAAGGGATCTGTTGAGAGAAGCTCACTTTTCTATAAAATCAAGGCATGTCTCATTGGGTAAAATTCAAAGTGATATTAAATGCTGCTTTAACTTTTGTCTTAGTACTGTATGAAGCAAGTCGTTTTCCCTTGCAATACTTTCCACTATTACCTCTTTCCCTATTGTATCTCCTGAAGCACAATTTCTAAGGAATTTGTCCAATGTTTGTTCTTCTTCTGTAAATTATCATGTGTCTTCGAGATAATGATCAATGAATGACTAATTGAAAGCAATGGGGAATAAGGAAAGCATTAGTTCATTGCTGATCTTAATTAAAGAGATATGTAATGCTGTGGGGAAAACTTTAATAAATAGCAAGAGAGGTTTTTATCATTACAAGAGAATTAATTGGAAATCGCTTATAAATCAACGGATTGTGTTTATTCTTTGTTTTTATCTTGTAGTATAACAAATGGGGGAGGGGGTTTACTTTAGCTTTTCTGGAAACATATAAAGGAGGCCAGGGAGTGGGTGGGTGTTGTCATTTATGTTTGTAGTGAAACAATAAAGAAATGACCAAATACTGTATATACTTGTAAAAGTCCCTAAGTACTGCTTCTATAGAAAAGACCATTCTTTCATCCTTATGAGTAAAATCGTTACTTGAGGCAGGAGGCAAGATGAATGGAAATGGTTTTCCACAAACATTAGTTGGATTAGTATTGCCAGGATAGTTTAGGAACCACCTGTAATTTAGGAGCTATAATTGGCTGGAAATAGCACATCCTAAACCACAATCAAATATCATGGCTTACTATCACTTGTGAGCGGGGATGTGATGGCTCAGCAGTTAAACACACTGGAAAACTGACACCCTGGGTTTGAGACCCGAGCACCATACAATGGGGTGAGCTCCCGTTACTTGCCCTTGCTTCTGCTGATCTAGAAGTTAGAAAGCATGCAAATGTGAGAAGATAAATACTGAGTAGATAAACAAGTACCACATTGGTTGGAAGGTAACAGCATTCCGTGCTCCTTGGCATATAGTCATACTGGCCGCATGACCTTGGAAATATCTTCAGACAACAAATGTCTTCAGCTGGCTACCTCCACTAAGAAATGGAGATGAGCACCGCCTCCTAGAATCAGAAACGACTGGAAAGGGGAAACCCCCTCCCCCCATTTCCACCCCACCCCTATCTTTCCCGTTTACCCTCTCATTAGAGCATGAACAACAGAGATCAGTTTTGCTTATGTTGACAGTCTAGGAAAGGCTCGGTGCAGGACTGCACCATGAGGTTATTTCCTGAGAAATATATTGACTGATAAGTAGAACTTTCTACCTATTCACCAGATTTATTCGCAAACTATACCACCTATTCCTCTGGAGCACCTTTGGTTTTACTTCCAATGGTGCCGTCAAAGACGTACATGAGACTGTAGCTCTTGGATTTTCCTCATAGAGGTAGGATGTCATCATCAGTCAGAGGGACAGGGGCAGGTCTAACAATCAAAGTTAAGAACCATTATACTTCCAGGCAGACCAAGCATTCTTTCTGACTATGTTTGTTTCAGTTTTGAGCCTGTGAGCTCATACTAGATACCCTGGTGTCACCATTGACCTATTAGTTGCAGACATTCCTCAAATGTCCAGATTTATGATCAAGGCTTTCAAATAGAGCTTCAAAATTATTCCACCACTGCATAAGAAGCCAGGCATCATCTAAAATAAGATGCAAGCAGAATATCTTAAGGGTATGTTTATAACTGGAATTTAATTTGAAATAAGGAAGCTCAGTCATACAGTAATATATTTTACAACCATTTTGCAGTTACTACTTTATGAGATCTGTCTGCAAAATCTGGACAACCGCTAGACAGCAGCAAAGAATTCTGGCAGCCTAGTCTTGAAAATCTAAAGATCTGAGTTCCCATGAATTAGTTAAAACAGCATAAAATAGATATCAGTATTTGCATGTTCTCTTGCCAATCAGAAGCTACTGCAGAGAGTTCAAAAGCAATTAGAAACCCCAAGCAAACCACTTCCGTCTCTCTCTCCATATAAATTTGTAAAAAGATAAAAATTTGCACCCTCCAACTGAGTTAGAGATAGTTGCATGTCATGAAGACATGTTTGTGGGATACATGGAATATATGTAACCAGTTATCAATCATTATGATAGATAGCTACCACCATGCCATTTGTTATCAATTCCCATATATCTAACTACAATCTAGTATATGAATCCCATCCCTGTATAAATGCCAAATACATTAGCATTCACACATTAAAATATGATTCCTTTTCAGTGTCTGAACATTTGATTCCCCCAGGTCACACATAAAGCTAGCTGATTCATAAGTATAAAAGTCAGCTACGGTACTTCTACTGTGCAGACATCTGATATGCATTTCCCTCAGGACGGAAGGAAGGCTTAAGCTACTAGTTGCCTTATCAACTGATATATCAACTGACCATAATATATATGTCTTTAAAGGCACCCATGACATTGATTGCAAAAGGCTTTGAATTAACTCTATTTTACAGGAGACAGGAAGCAAATAAAAAAGTGAGGAAGTAGGAAAGGCTATATACATTTCCAGGTATATCTTATGGTGATTGGCCAGACTTAAAATATGGGGGGCACCAGCCAACCTACTCAGTGATCTTATACTGAGTGTTGCTGGCATTTAAAGTGAATAAATTGAGTGTGATGGAATCAGGGAATGAGTCCTGTTCTGTAGACATGACCATAAACTATTTTTATCTGAACAAAATCAAAGCATGTTTGGGGTCTTAGTTACATTTGAATTTCTTCTTATAACACTTTTATTTGATAATGCAGTTATTTGATAATAGCATACTCAAGTCATAGCAAGACATAATCGAGACAATGTTTGTCAATGTAGTCAATAACCAAATAATATAAATTAGATCTCCTGGACAATAATTTAATAAGATAGTTTATGCCCCTATCATAGATGCAGAAGAAGAGGAGGTTGATGAGTTTTATGGTCAAATTTAATCTGAAATCAGCAGAACATGCAAGCAACATTGCTACTTATGGTTGGAGACTGGAAAGCCAAAATTGGAAACAGTAAAGACATAGTCGAACTGTAGGACTAAGAAACGGAAATCATTTACTAGCTTTGGCAATCTGGTAATTTCTTCATTGCAAATACAGTCTCCAAACAACCAAAATGACAACTATTTATCTAAACATCTACCAAATAGAATACACAGAAATTCACTCGCCATATAAATTCACTCACCATATAAATTCACTCGCCAAAACCAACACCAACCATAAGAACCTCCGTTGTCGCCCTGACCTAACCATACAGCAACGTGCCAGCTCCCGTGTACTCCGCACTGAACTCAAAAACGTCTAGACAATGGAGAGAAGGACCTGTACATTGACTACCATGCTGACTGTATCAAAAGTAAGCCACACAACCCGCAACTCAGCTTTAACCTCAACCACAACCCTACCTCAACCGATCCACCATCACCCAAGACTAGGCATGCACGCCCTAACTACCTCAATTCCAACTACTACTGGCCTTAAATGCAAACTACTCAATGCAAGAAGCCTCGTGAATAAAATACCTGAATTTTTCCTCCTACTAAATATGGCTAAATTCGACATTATATTTGTCTGTGAAACATGGCTCAATGCATCTCTCCCTGACTCCATTACCACAGTAAGAGACTATCATGTTTACCGATCAGATCGTGAAATTCGTGAGAGGAGGTGGTGTTGCTATCTTCTATAAAAAGTCCTTACATCTAAAAATATCCAAGTTACCCAGGAGCTTGCTCTTCCTGAGACCATCATCTGTGAACTATCCTTAAATATCACAATTCAATTCTTACTATGTTACAGAGCACCTGATTATGACATCGAACATGTAAACAAGTTAAATACATTACTAACATGGGCTGCATCCTGCCCATACCCTTTTATCTTTCTTGGTGATTTCAATCTACCTCATATTGACTGGACCCTAAATGAATGTACAACTGAAATCATACACACAACCTTCTACAATGCTATTACAAATCTGGGACTGGAACAACTAGTAACCAACAACACTAGACTAAACAACTGCCTCGATCTCATCTTCTGCAATAGTTTGAATTTAATTTACGGAATACAAACTAAAGAACCCTTTTCCAGCAGTGACCACAATATGATTGACTTTTGTCTCAACATACGCCCACACAAAAATCACCACAATGATGTAATCCCCAATTGTAACTTCAAAAAGGCAACTATGATCTTATAGACAACGATCTCTCATCCCTTGATTGGCAATCTCTATTCACTGGATGCAACACTGTTGAAGACCATTACAACATATTTTTACTTGAAGTCAAAAGAGTCATCAAACTATATGTACCAACAACAACTCCCAAAACAAAACAAAAAGCAGATTACCCATAACAATAAGGAAACTTCAATCCAAAAAGAGATCACTCTGGCGGAAAAACAAATCTGGTCACGTTGCCAATTTCAAAAGCCGATACAAAAATTTATGCCACCAGATAAAGACCGAATGCATCAATTATCACATTAAACAAGAGGAAAACCTTCTAAGCACCAATTCCACCCGTGCTTTTACAATTTTGTAAACAACAAACTAAAAGACTCAAGGTCTATCCCACCCTTGATAGGACCTGATGGTAAAGACTGCAACGACGACACCATTAAAGCCAACATCTTTAACACATTCTTCGGCTCAGTATTTGTAAACAGCAATGGATCATGCCCAGTATTTCCTAGCCGTACTCACAGATAACAACAATGATCTAATACATATCGATTTTACAGAAGACAATGTTGAAAAAGCACTACGCAATCTAAAACCATCTCTATCTATTGGACCGGATGGAATATGTGCCTACTTCTTAAAAAAGCTATCCACTGCCATAGCCAAACCTCTAAGCATAATCTTTGAAAAATCTTTCAGGACCAGCTCCTTGCCTAACCTATGGTCACAAGCCACAGTCATCCCCATCTTCAAAAAGGGAGACCCAAGCCTAGTTGAAAATTACAGACCAATCTCCTTATGCTGCGTCACATGTAAAGTCATGGAATCAATTATTAACCAATCCATCATCCTCCACTTAGAGACAAACAACCTACTCTCCAATAAACAATTTGGTTTCAGAAAAACTATCCTGTAATCTGCAACTCTTACACTGCAAAAACATATGGACGACACAACTCGACCAGGGCAAAGCAATAGATGCAATCTACATAGACTTCTGTAAAGCCTTTGATTCAGTGGTACACGACAAACTACTCCTAAAAATAAAATCCTATGGTATCTCTGGACAACTGAATAACTGGATAGAAGCATTCCTGGCAAACAGACAACAAATGGTCAAAATTGGGAGCGTCCTATCAAATTCTGTACCTGTCAATAGTGGTGTCCCCAAGGCAGTGTTCTAGGACCAACTCTCTTCATACTCTACATAAATGACCTCTGTGATCATATTAAGAGCAATTGCGTTCTTTTCGCTGATGATGTAAAGCTGTTCAATACCACAGACAATACTGCTACCCTACAAAAAGATCTTGACTATGTATCAGAATGGTCAAACAAATGGCAACTTCAAATCTCAACAAATAAATGCTCTGTCTTACATATTGGCAAAAAAATCAGAAAATAAAATACAAGCTGAATAGTCAAGATCTTGTTGATGACCCAAGCTCTGTAAAGGACCTTGGAATACTCACCTCTAATGATCTAAGTGCTAGAGCCCACTGTAACTACATAGCCAAAAAGGCATTAAGAGTTGTTAACCTAATCCTACGTAGCTTTTTCTCTGGTAATATCACACTACTAACCAGAGCATACAAAACATTTGCTAGACCAATACTCGAATACAGTTCATCAGTCTGGAGCCCACATTACGTATCTGATATTAGCACAATTGAGAAAGTCCAGAAATATTTCACAAGAAGAGTTCTCCACTCCTCTACTCGTTGTAGAATACCTTATGCCACCAGACTTGAAATTCTAGAACTAGAAAACCTTGAATTACGCCTGCCTTCGGTCTGATTTAAGCATGGTATATAAAATCATACATTGCAATGTCCTACCTGTCAATGAATACTTCAGCTTCAACCATAACAACACAAGAGCACACAATAGATACAAACTCAAAGTTAACCGCACCAAACTTGATTGCAGGAAATACGACTTCAACAATAGAGTGGTCAATGTCTGGAATACTCTACCCGACTCTGTAGTTTCTTCCCAAACCCCAAAAACTTTAACCTTAGACTGTCTACTATTGACCTCACCCCTTTCCTAAGAGGTCTGTAGGGGCGTGCATAAGCGCACCAACGTGCCTACCGTCCCTGTCCTATTGTTTCTCTTCTTTTATTTTTCTTATATGTACCCATTTCATGTATTCACAACTATGTATACACTTATACTTATTATCTTGTAAACAATTGGCAAATCAAATAAATAAATAAATAAATAAATCCAATTTACTATATTATTAGTACAAGACAATTGAAACCTCTGTTGTAACAGTGAAGACCTGGTCAGGGCTAACTATGGAACAGTTCATGAACTCATGAACAAGTTCCAAGTTTGACTCAAGTACAAGAATCTCTACCATTTTTAAGGAAAGTATCAGGAATTCTTTTGAGGTTCGGAACTACATTGATAAGGAACCATAAGAACTGTGGAATGAAATAAAATAAGGTGTTAAGAATACGAAGAGATTACCAAAGATGAAGAAACATAAGATTCAAAGTCAATTGTTAGAATAGGATGGAAATTGCCAAGAAGAGAAACCAAAGCCAAGAAAAACAAAGGTATCAGGAGGAATCTTAGTTATTCATAATATAATTAATTTCAGAGAGACATTGGAAGATTAAGAAGCATAATTACATTAAATTCTGTAAATTATATTGAAGGGGGAAACAGACATAGAAAAATAAGAAAATGAAAAAGAGACTCCAACTTTGAATTATGAACCAAAGGATTTCAATAGACAAATCACACAAAAATGAAAGGAGTACAGGTTGTCCTTGACTTACAACACAACAGTTCATTTAGTGATTGTTCAAAGTCACAAAGTCATTGAAAAACGTGGCTTATGACAATTTTTCACACTTACGCCACATCCCCATGGTCATGTGATCAAAATTCAGTTGGCAACCAATTCATGTTTATGACGACTGCAGTGCCATGTGATCACTTTTAGCAACCGTCTGACAAGCAAAGTCTATGAGTTGACCAGATTCACTTAACAAATATGTAACTAACTTAACAATTGCCATGACTCACTTAACAACTGTGGCAAGAAATGTCATAAAATGGGGCAGAACTAGCTTAACAAATGTCAAAATATTTTTTGGTTTATAATTTTGTAAAAATAAGAAAAAAAATTAATTTTAAAATTTATATAATAAAAAATTTTTTAAAAAACAAATAAAAAAAAAATAAAAAAATCCCACCCAAAACCAACAACCCCTTAGCAACATATATTTCCCCCCACCCCCCCCCCTCCCCCCCGGATTTACATTTGGATGCTTGACAAGTGGTTCATATTTATGACGCTTGCAGCATCCCGGGGTCATGTGATTCCCCTTTTACGACCTTCTGACAAGCAAAGTCAATGGGGAAGCCAGATTCACATAACAACCAGGTTACTAATTTAACAATTCCAGTGATTTACTTAACAAATGTGGTAAGAAAAATCGTAAAATGGGGGCCAACTCACTTAACAAATTTCTCACTTAGCAACATGAATGTTGGCCTCAATGGTGGTTGCACATTGAGGACTACCTGAACATAGTACTGAAGTGATAGTTCAGTCAGGCTTCCAAAATATTACTTAGACATACGTAGCCATCCTGTTCTTCCCTTTTAGAACAAACGGTTTAGGGCGTATCAAATTTTCCAGCTTTCAATTTCCAAACATTGCTCAAAAGTTGTGACGTGCCTTGGGGATTGTAAAGATATTTTGGTTACTTTAATGTAATTTAAGTGCATTGGTAAGTAACTATAACTTTTTAACATTTTGTTTCCTTACGGTATACCCTCCTAATCTGCTGTCATATAACCTTGACTGTGTGTTTGTGAGAGAGAGAGAAAAAAGGGGGGGAGGGAGGGAGAGAGAGAGAGACCCATTTCTGTGGGTGAACCAGAACCTCGGGCCCCCTGTTTCCACACCTCAACAATATCACAGTCTTTCTGCCACACAGGGCTGCCAAAAGATTGACACCTCTTCCTTTAAACCAAGGGTCTTCAAACTTGGCAAGTTTAAGACTTGTGGACTTCAACTCCCAGAATTCCACAGCTAACATGACTGGAGGAAGAATTCTGGGAGTTGAAGTCCACAAGCCTTAAACATGCCAAGTTTGAAGAACCCTGCTTTAAACAGAGATCTCCAAACTTGGCAACTTTTAAGACTATGCTGGCTGGAGAATTCTGGGAGTTGAAGTCCACAAATCTTAAAGTTGCCAAGTTTGGGGACCTTTAAAGCAATGTAGGCCAATTCCCAGAATTCCATACATCTTATTTATTATTTTATTTATTTATTATTTGATTTGCCAATTGTTTACAAGATAATAAGTATAAGTGTATACATAGTTGTGAATACATGAAATGGGTACATATAAGAAAAATAAAAGAATAAGAGAAACAATAGGACAGGGACGGTAGGCACGTTGGTGCGCTTTATGCACGCCCCTACAGACCTCTTAGGAAAGGGGTGAGGTCAATAGTAGACAGTCTAAGGTTAAAGTTTTTGGGGTTTGGGGAAGAGACTACAGAGTCGGGTAGAGTATTCCAGACATTGACCACTCTATTGCTGAAGTCGTATTTCCTGCAATCAAGTTTGGTGCGGTTTACTTTGAGTTTGTATCTATTGTGTGCTCTTGTGTTGTTATGGTTGAAGCTGAAGTATTCACTGACAGGTAGGACATTGCAATGTATGATTTTATATACCATGCTTAAGTCAGACCGAAGACGGCGTAATTCAAGGTTTTCTAGTTCTAGAATTTCAAGTCTGGTGGCATAAGGTATTCTACAACGAGTAGAAGAGTGGAGAGCTCTTCTTGTGAAATATTTCTGGACTTTCTCATGCTAATACAGATAAGGGCCCAGACGAGACGTACAGTTTGGTCTACATGTTTTGTATGCTTGGTTTGGATATTACCAGAGAAAACACGGGATTAGTTACACCTTAAGCCTTTTGGCTATGCAGGCCAGCCTGACAAGGGTATTCAAGTAGTTGGAAAGTTTGAAAAAACACCAAGTTATTTTTGTGGTGGGGGTGTGTGTGTGTGACGGTGGTGATGGTAGGATAGTGTTATTTTATTTTTTTATACATTTTAAAGATTAGCTTCAGTAACAAGGCTACTAGATCCAGGCTGCAAACATCCAGATGACTACTAGATGGCAGTGCCGTTTTCTGTATCTCTTTGCTGCAGGCTTCTAAGCCTTGCATTTTTTTGCAACCCGGGTCTGGTAACTTATAAATTGCCCAAGTGCTGCAGATTTTTGTAATTTATGCAGTTATGAGGACGTATATACCGCAAAAAAAAAAAAAAAAATCTTTCGGACCTCTGGCATTTGATGGCATTTTCCCCCCATGACGACAGACTGCAACGTTGCCCACCAATGCCTATTACCGATTTTTTTATTTGATTTGCCAATCGCTTACAAACAATAGGTATAAGTATAAGCATGAGTAAGAATACAGGAAATAGGTACCAAGAAATGGGGACAATAGGACAGGGACGGTAGGCACGATTGTGCACGCCCCTTATTTATTTATTTATTTTATTTATTTGTCAATCGCTTACAAGATAATAAGTATAAATATGAGTAAGAATACAGGAAATAATTTTAATCTCTGTCAGATCCCGGATGGAAAAGTCTCATGTCGGTCGTTAAAGTTGCAGAGCAGAGGGCTTAAACGGGCACCCGGCGAACTTTTCCCGCTCTGTTTCTCAAGTGCAAGGCAGGAGACGCACGTGTCAATAATTGCCGACATGAAACCTGGACGCCCCCGCTCTCGTTCCCCTTTCCAGCTCGAAAGCCAAAGGGGCCCAACCTCGCCGCCTGAGCCACCCTCTCTAGTCAAACGCTCCCTCCCTCGGGCGTTATCAGGCGCACTTCCTCTCCCCTGACTGACAGCTCTCTGACTTTTTCAAAACTAGGCGTCCGACTCTGCCTCCCCGCACCCCCGCGATTTGCATACACACACACACACACACACACACATCTACTTCCTGGTGCGGAGCCTGTTCGGCAACTTACCTGACAGAGCAAAGGAGGAGAAAAGGAGCCAGGAAAACCTCAGGAAGGGACAACCTGGGGGAGAAGAGGAGGACGGACGAGACCAGGCGGCCGGGTGGTCTGCCCTGCCCTGCTGATCCCCTTTGGGGTCTAAAAGGTGAGTTGTTAAAAGCTCCCCTCCTTTACCTGTTTGGCTGTCGCCGTCGGCCCACTGTTTTCTCTGCTGCTCTTGTTTTTCTCGGCTGGGGCCCAAGTTTCCCTTCCTGGCTGCTGATTTACTCCCGCAGCAGGCTAGTTGGGAGTCAGTGAGACCTTGGGCTCCGCCATGAATTATCTCAGGCCATGAGAGCACTTTGAAAACGCAGATGTCGGGGATTCTGTTGCCAATAAATCTGTGTTGTCAACCGAAAAATGGCTGGGAGGCCCAGCTACAACGGGTTTGCCTCTTGTAGATTCTCTTGTAGGACTTGGCCGAGAGCTGTATAAGCTTGATTGATTATGTGCCATTAAGCCGTAAGCCAGGGTCAAACTCTTAGTGGCCCCTGGATAGATTTTCTTTAGGAGGCTCTGTCCCCAACCTGCTTCTCTTGTACCAGGGGATCAATATGTCAAGCTGTTTTTAATGTACGAAATAACCCTCCTTAAGGATATACGCGTAGAGGTGTCTTCTCTGGTTTGTTGCCAAAATATTACTCAAAAATGAACTTGCAAAATACCTCCTTGAGAGGCTGGTGACATTTTGACAATGTAAACATATCACAGTTAGGATTCATTTATTTGTTGGATTTGTTAAGATCATCCAACTCCCAAGACAATGCTGGATGCCTACATATATTAACGGAACAGAAAACAATGAACTGCCTGTTTTAGTGAGGTGTGCCAGGTTTTCTGTTAGTACGTTCTTTTACCACTTAAAATGAAAAAGGAAGTTAAGCCTCAGTGGTCTCTCCCTATTAGATGTGTCTCTAAATATAGAGGAGTCCCTATATTGATGGATATCAGGAGCAGGGCCTTCTTAGTGGTGGTGCCTCAGTATGAATTTTCCAGCACTGTTTCTCATCAGTCATGCTGTGGTTGGCACCACTTTAAGGCAATTCTGTATCCCACTCCTTCTCTCTTAATGAATGATCATCTACTTATGTGAAAAATCCCAAATTGATAGTACAATAGTTGAAATTAGAATTAGGGAAAAGGGAATGTCCATTAGGCTGTGGGCCTCTTTTCATATCCTAATTTAGGAAGAATGCTTTTGTTGAAAAAGCCTGTAAACCAAATTGCATTTCTCTCTCAACTAGTGTGCTGTTACATGCTCAGGACCCCCCACTCCCTGTTTCCTATTTCCTAGCTGTTTCTTTCAACTAACAGCATGGCCTTTGAAGCTGGAATCTACCTAGCTTGCCATGTGTTACTCCACATTCTTCTTCTCTACTGTCAGAAAAGATTTAATCAAAAGCAGAGGGAGTTTATAGTCAGCCTTGTTCTTTGGAGATTTCACAGGCTGACGCATGCCTTTAAAAGGGAAAGTACAGAGATTTCAATGAGGTTCAAATTGTCTTAAGAAATGCACAAATAGTTGGAGCAGAAGGGATTCTGTTTTTTTTCTCTCTCTCTCACTTCTTCCTTCCAAAATGCTGGCCATGATTGGATATGAATTAAAACTTAATATGGACTCGTTCAGGGCAAATTATCCAAACAAATTATCTTATTTGATTCCTCTCCCCTTTCCCACTTGACAGCCTGATTGGATTCATTATCCAGCAATCATTTAAATGCTGCTGTGTGCTGGTATCTGAGCCAAACGAAAACAGTTCCACCCCACCCCACCTCCATCCCTGGAGTTTCATCTGCCTTCAGTCATACTGACAGGGCAGTTGCAGGATGCATAGATTCCACAGCTGGGTCTTTTTGCTTGTAAGAGGGGGGGGGTGAGATTTCTGCCTCTCCGTTTGTGGGAGGCTTCAGGATTGTCTACAGAAAGATTCTTGAGTTGGATAATTCTAGACAAGGAAAGGAGAAATGAAATTAAAAGTATTCTTAAATACTACAGAAAAAAAATGCTTCCTTGCTCAGATGTGACACTTTTACAGTCCATATAGATGTAAGCCCTACTTTTTGGATTATATTTCAACACTAGATATCTGTGGACTTGATAGATGTTTGTCTATTGTATTCTTCATTTCTGTTTAATTTTGTAGGAGTTAAATTATGACTAAAGGAGTAGAAATGAGAAAGTGGCAATACGATACAGAGAAAGTTGTTGTTTTTTTCCTTTATATTTTTTAAAATGCTGAAACTGTTTAGATCAGGATGAGTCTTAGCCTGATACTTCAGAGGCTCAGAATAGTTTTCTGATTCAGCTTATTTCTTATGAAGTTTCCTTGAGGGGGGACCCTTATTCTGTAAAATTAAATACATTTTAAGTCTTTTTCTGGGATTGTGGAAGTGACTGGTATTAAAATGTATAGAACTCTTGCTGTCTTAAAATCATTCTCAGCTGTTTTTCTTCTGCAAAAAGTTTTAAAAAATTAATTTGGATTTGTTTCAGTTCATTATTGAATTTTTCCCTTTATGCAACTGGAGCAAGGTTTGAAGAAATACTTGAAGTCAGCTCTCCTGGAGCTCATTGTTATTCTTCCAAACTTGGCAAGAAAATTAACCATGAAGAACATGTGCTTCCTCAAATGAAATGCATTGATTTTTGGACCAGAGAGCTGCACAGGTCAGAATGGAGAAACTAACACTCCATTTATTAGAAACCTAAGCCTGATATTTTCCTTCCCTCACTAATGGCACCTTCTGTCTGGTGGGAATGAGTGGGGAAAAGGAACTAGTTGGTCTAGTGCAGTCTTTCTCAACCTTGGCAACTTTAGATGTGCGGACTTCAATTCCCAGAATTCTCTAGTCAGCATACAGTCCTGTGTAAATCAGGGATCGTGCAGTTGCTTTTTTTTTCATATTTAGAAGACTGAAAGTAGCAGCTTCCATAGCATCTCGAAATGTGTAGCTCATTGATTTTCATGATACCGATACTATTGAGCAGGGGTGTCAAACTTAAGGCCTGCGGGCCGAATCCGGCCCAGGGGTTGCTTAGATCTGGTCCTTGGGGCCACTCTGGAAGCAGCAAAGGACCTGCCCTGTTATCAGCCGTGATGGTCTCCTGCAGCTCTGCCAGTGAAAATGGAGCCCCCTCTTCCCCCCCAGGTCCATTTTCACTGACAGAGAGATGCAGGAAGCTGTCACCGCTGAAAACGGGGCCTGAGCTCCATTTTTGCTGGCAGAGGGCTAGCAAAACAAACTAAAAACAAAAGGAGAAATGTTTCCCCTTTTGCATTTGAGCATCCAAGAAGAGACGGGAAAGGAGAAAGGGAAAGAGGAAAGACAAAGAAAAAGAAGGAAAGAAGAAAGAATGAAGAGGGAGGGAAGGAAGGAAGGAAGGAAGGAAGGAAGGAAGGAAGGAAGGAAGGAAGGAAGGAAGGAAGGAAGGAAGGAAGGAAGGAAGGAAGGAAGGAAGGAGATTATAATGAGAGTGAGAGAGGGTCTGAGGGAAGCCCTGCCTTAGCACTTGGCCACCACAGGTGCCTCTGGCATAAGTATGTTGAGCTGGCCACACCTATCCCAGCTATGCCCATCCTGCCTGCCCCCCAGATCAAACACAACCCTGATGCAGCCTGCAATGAAATCAAGTTTGATACCTCTGCTATAGAGGTTTATTGATTCTGATACAAAAAAATGCACGTGCAATTTTGAAGTTGGGAACTTGTTGTGATGTATGCCTAAAATATTCATCACCAAGTTTAGATACAATTGAATTGAATACTGTATTTGACAAAGTGTGATTAGACACACACAGAATTTGTCTCCGGTGCAGAAGCTCTCAATGTGCACGCAAGCAACAGAATAATGATAATAATAATACCAATAAGGGGGGGGGGGTTTAAAAAAGATAAGGATAAATAATAATACAGCCATACTACGTGAGTAAATACACTGAGACATTAGACAGCACTGTGAGAATTAGGTGTTCAGTCGAGTGATGGCACAAAGGAAACAATCTGTCCCTGTGTCTAGTTGCTTTGGCCTGCAATGCCCTATATTGCTGTCCATGCCTACCAAAAGAACAACTCAATATGTTTTTTTAATGTCTCCATGACATAAATACAAAATCATTCTGTTGATTGAAAATGAGTTGACTGAAACTTATGTATAGTATTCTTACCTTGTCTTTATTTCTTTATAGGTAAGTTAAGGCAGGGAACATACCCCACATTCCTTCCTCTTCCTGTTGTGGTTCCCAAACATCTGAAGAACTCTAAGGTGAAGAAAAGTGTTTTAAAATTGGTTGATTACTTGTTTATTTGAATATCACACAAGCTACATCAGAGCATGCTCAGAGCATGATACAATTAATCAAAAGCAATAAGGGCATAAAACAAGCATTGATTAAATGGGATCCCATATTTCCTCTTTCAGCCATTTCAATGAGTGGAAATTAGAATTAGAAATTATTTATGGAAATAAATCTTTTTCTTATCTGCTCTGTGAATGATGATCACGATTGTTTATTTCTGCTGTGATTTGTATTTTCTCCTTTTCCCCTCCTTAGCTACCATTTGTACTTGGTACTTCCATAGATTTCCTACAGAATGACATCCTTACAAGGTTAGTGTTTTGTACTGCCATTTTGCAAAGCCTTTTATTCAGACTGAACCACTGCCGATAAAACAGAACATGGTTGTCTAGTCTTGAACCAGATGAATTATGTCAAATGCATTAGAAAATGTCAGTTTCTCACAAACTTTTGGGGAAGATTTTGCCAGCTCAGTTCCCTCCACTGATCGACTAGGCCCTAAGGATTGGGTGGAAAGCAAAAAGAACTGTGGTGAAGGGAGCAATCAAAGCTCTAACTATGCCAATCTAAATTTTTTCAGGCATCTAGGCAGGTGTTGGCCAAGTCAGTCATCTCTTTAAAGTATTTCCGTAAGATTTCCAATTATGTAATACAATTCAGCCAATCCCAACTTTACCTTGTCTTCTAGATGTGTTGCTTCCATTTCTCAGAGTTCCCATTTTATTGCTAGGAGCACATCTGAATTCATTACAAAGTACTCTTATCTAGAGTAAATAATAGAATTTTTTAATACTGTATATTCCCCCCCCCACTCCACTTTAGGCGCTACAATGGGTCGAAGTATGCCAGTTGAAGTGGATGAAACTATTGACTGGTCTCCATTTCCAGAACATTCACTGAAAGAGGCTCCGAACCCTTCTGCAGAAGATATAAATAACTTAATGCCTATGGGATCTTATCCACCTCAAACATCTCATCCGATGAATGGGCAACTGGGATTCTATAAGCATCCTGATCATATCAATTATAATAATGGCATACTAGAAACTTATGGCCATAGTCTTCCACAAGACACCTATGATTCTACAAGTGGGCAGTTTCCTGGCCCATCCAGCAACTCAACAGACCTTTCAGAATGGAATCATTTGCCGCAACACAAAACAAACCAGCTCTTGAGGTCTCAATCATCAGCTGATTCTCCTGACATCGGGCACAGTTCTAGTAATTTGCAAAGAAGTTCCTCTGAAATATCCCAGCATTCGTTTGGTGAAAATCAGGAAAACATAAAGCCCAACTGGCAGCACAATGATAGGGTGCCAGTAGACCTAAGGACAGAAGATGCAGGATATGATTCTCAGCCTCAGGATGCTCTGGGCATTGGACAACCTGAGCTTCCCTTGTCCTTTACTTCTGTTCTGAACCCACAAGACCTTCCAAAATCTCTGATGTCCAGAGAATA
This sequence comes from Notechis scutatus, assembly GCF_049901735.1. Lineage (NCBI taxonomy): Eukaryota > Metazoa > Chordata > Lepidosauria > Squamata > Elapidae > Notechis > Notechis scutatus. The sequence goes on from NC_142009.1 coordinate 104,104,156, forward strand.
TCCCCAGATGGATTCTCAGTCATACCCTTTATTTCCACAGATGCCCCATCTTTATATTCCACCACAAGCTCAGTGGCGTCCAAGATGCTACAATCAGAATATGTACTGCCAGAATCCATGTAAGCTCATTAGTCATAAATGGTGTTTCCTCTGATAGGACATCTATTTACTGTATTTTTGTAAAATGATTGTCCTTATTGGCAGGGTTTGTGTCATACTAAACTCTAACGTTGTAGTTTATGGGGTTTGGTTTCATATATTGTGTGAATTCATTATGCAGCCTTAATCAAGTGATTCCAGCCAACCCAGATTATTCAGTAAGCTACAATTAAGAAAGTAATCTTAATGTGTGACATTACTGTATTCAATGCCATGCCTAATGTAATGAATAGCACAGGGATGCTGTGCTTGCAGGAATCCCAATCACTTCTTCCAAATGGCTTTTGAACCATGTGCAGCCTGAGCGAGTTGCATATGGGGTTTATTCAATAAAATGTGAATAAATAAAACCATGTCTTGGTGCAAGGAATGCATCCAATTTGATCATGCCATCATACCCGTTCATTTTTGACTTACGACCACAAATGAGCCCAACATTTCTGTTGCTAAGTGAGATCTTTTTAAGGGAATGTTGCCCCTTTTTGCATCCGTCCTTACCACATTTGTTAAGTGAATCACTGCAGTTATTACATTAGTAACATGGCTGTTAAGTGAATCTGGCTTTCACGTTGATTTTGCTTGTCAGAAGGTTGCAGAAGGTGATCATTTGACCCCAGGATGCGTCATAAATATGAGCCAGTTGCCAAGCATATGAATTTTGATCACATGACCATAGGGATGCCACAACAATCGTATGTGTGAAAAATGGTCATAAGTCATTTTTTTTCAGTGCTGTTGTAACTTTAAACGGTCACTGAACGAACTGTTGTAAGTCAAGGACTGCCTGTACCATCTATTTACCTTCATGGAAAGGAGTCTCACTTATACAATGGCCTGAATTTTTCTTTTCTGTTATGCTTAGATGGACAAACCCCGTATCAACATTTTGCACGTTCACCTCAAGTGCAACTTCCTCTTCCTGGCCCTTGTGTAAGAGTCACTCGCCCTGCTCAGCAAATAATCCCACATTATTCTAGTCCACGTGGACCCAAGTGTAATGAAGAAAGGCTGCCTCGGGGGGAAAGCTCTTCCGAAGGACTTCAGAGATTTCAGTAAGTTTTTTTCCAACCTTGGAGTTTATTTCATTTTTTGCAGGCAAAGCTAATGATGATTATTTTAGCATCGTATGTGTATGAACGGTATGCTAATCTTTGCCTGGATAATATCAGCACATATATTGCCATTTCACCTGCCATCTCATTTGCTCCTATAATTGGGGTACCTGAGTGTGTACCTAAGTATATACAAATAGGTTCTATTTCTAGTTACTGTGAACCAGAATTTAAAACTACTGCCTAACTTAGTCATTATTTGTTCAGTGATGCGTTTCAAAAATTTTTACCACCAGTTCGGTGGGCATGGCTTGATGGGTGTGCTTTGCACGCGTGCACACACTTTGCGCACAAGTGCATGCCAAATGCGCAGTTTGCAGGCGGAGTGGTGTTTTGACTCACCTGCAATCCTGCACTCTCCCTGGCGCTTCAGCAGCTGCCGCGCGGCAATCTTCTATGCCGCACAAAGCAACTGCGCTTCAAAAGCAGGACATAAAGTTTAGTATGGGAGCCCGGGCAGGGCGGGTCGGCCCAACAGCAGAGAGGCAGAGAGAAACGGCTCAGTTTCCGTTGCTCATCGGCATTACCGGCTGCCGAACCGGTAGAATATCAGCACTATATTTGTTCCAAATTGAATGAAGAATTGCTGTTTCAGATTCAGACAAGCTTAAATTTACTGAGCCACTGACTTAGTAAAAGAGAACACTAGAAATGGGCAAAATTACAAATGAATTGACAATAATGAAGAAAAGTGGATTTGGCCATTTCATTGCTAGCGATTTACAGCATCATTTGGCCATGATTGATCGGATATAAAGACTGTCATTGCTGTTATTTTGACACAACTTTTGATTGGATGATTTTTGAAGACACGGTTAAATCATTAGTGGAGAAATTACCTTAGTGTGTCAAACTGGTGGCCCACGGGCCGGATGCATCATGTGCAGGCCATGCCCACCCTAGCTCCGCGAAGGGGGAAAAACACCGCGTAACATCATGTGAGGGCAACATAATGCTGCAAGTTTGACACCTGTGATCTAAAGGTTCTGAGTGAAACTGCAAATCTTTTTTTTCCTCTTTCTCTTAAGCTTCTCACCTCAAGAGCATAGTAATTTATTGCTGTGAGGTCATCTACAAAATGTACATAAGCCTAACGTAATTTAAAACCTCCTTGTAATTTCACTGAGGCAAATTGAGTGGTCTTCCCCGGCTAAATTGCCTTGTTGGTATGAATCTCTACTGCTTCTCACAGGCCTCTGATTTCTGGCAGGGAAACAAAATAATTCCTAAGTACTTTGTTTCTGTTCCAGGTTCAGTAATTTCATGTCTGTCTTCTTGTTAGCTTCTAGGTTTTCTAGATGTAGTGCTTTCTCTTCTCCTGCCTCTTTGGATTATTCACCCAGAGCTAGATTCTATCTAGTAACTAAATTATGAAGACTCACTAAATTATGGTATAAGTCAAACAGTGTGTGGGAGGATTTGGAATTAAAATTGGGTGGAGTTTCTAGTAATGTAGGATTGCACATACCGTCTTGTCATCTCCCATGAAACTAATTTGAAGGCCAATTTGGAATTAGATTGAAAACATTGTCCTTCCACATAGACTGTTCATCTTGCATAGTAAGGATGTATGTCTGCGTGCCCACGTATTGTATGTTACTGCTTCTCCAAGGGGCCAAGTCTGTTTGAAATGCACTCTCCATGCAGTGCAGATAGTGACTAACATACATGTGTTTCCTGCTCTAAGCCTTAATGGAGGTTTGATATCCCCCTTTGATTTACAATTCCCTCTTTACAAAGGATTGGCAACTACAGTCACCCTGTCTTCAGGATTGATCGAAATCACAGAACTGTTTTTATCCCACAGGAAGAGGAGATCTCAAGATTCCTGTCAAATGCTTCAGGATTTCTTTTGATTTTTAAGATAATAAACAGAACAAAAGAAATAATTGAAATCAAAAAAAGTAAAAATGCTAGTGGCAGACTTCTTTTAAAATCCTGATGGTCTTTTCAAGAGCTTGGATACATTTGGCACACAGAAAGTATATATTTCAAGAAGTATTGATACGAGTTCCTCCAATCTTTATGTTGAGCAACAAATTATATTGAACTAATTAGGACTTCTGCTTGCAGGATTGCACTGTCATTGAGTATCTTCAGTCCTGTCAGGCCCCAATTACAAATGGTGGCAGACTGGTTTAAATCAAGTCTGCCCCAATTCTGTTTCAGCAAAGAGGAGAAAGCTTAGTTCATTATTATTTTTTTGCATTTTAAAACAAAAGAAGCTTTTGGGTGAGGTCTTTAATCTCCTGGCCTATAAATGCAGTTTCCCCCAGCTTTCTCTGAACACAGAGAATCTTTATACTTTTATTATTAAGAAAGAACACCAAACATGCATTCAGAGTCATGAGCTTTGACCATTTTCAGAATTTACAGTGGGTTTTTTTTCCCCTCTTCTTAGTGACCAGTTTCAGAAGCAGATCCTTGAGAATAACACACCATTCAAAATATACGGTGCCCATGAGGGCGTAGAGAGATTTCCTTTCAATTCCATGGCTCAGTCTGACAGCATGTCCACCCCTGGGCCTATCCCAAGACCCTTGAATAACTCTGCAGCCAGAGGGACACTAAGGACCAGCAACTTGCCTGAAGAGCTACGTAAGCTTCTGCTGTTTCTTGTTTGTTAGTTTTGTATATAATAAGTAAAGATCATCACCTCCCTAACATGTATCACATGCCGTTTTTGCATTATTGAGTTCTTCTGCTGATTGAGGGATTTCTAGAGTTATATTAGCAAAAAATGTGAAAGACATTCTTATAAATCTTATTTATATAGCTAGCCTATTAAGTCTGAGTGTCTCTTTAAGTTTGCAAAATGAAAAGAAAAACACTCAAAGAACAGGATTAAAAACACAAGCAGGGACAAAGTTTTAAAAAGCTGAAGGAAAACAAAAAGTTTGAAGATTTTATCTTGTTGAAATGAATCAGTTGCCATGTATCTGAATTTTGATCACATGACCATGGAGATAAAGCAATGGTCGTAAGTGTGAAAAACAATCGTAAGTCATTGTTTTTAATGCCGTCGTAACTTTGAATGGTCAATAAATGAACTGTTGTAAATCAATGACTACCTATAGTTGGCAAATGTATTCAATACACTGAATAGTCATTAAATTTTGGGCTTATCTATACAGCCAGTATGGATACTTGTGGACAAAAAAACAAACTCCTTAAAAGGTAAGTTGTATTGGTCAGTGGCAAGTTCTGATCCTTCACTTGCTAAGGTTCAGGCTCATTGGTTATCAGATAAGTGTGAAAGTGGAAGCTTTAACAATGTTTCTTGTAGTTTAGTGTGCACAGTGCCTTGTATCTGCTGAGGAAAGAGGTCAATATTTCGTCTGCATTTGCCTGGATTAATTTCATCACCACAGGTTTTGTTTTGACTTCTACAGCTGTAAACAATTTGAGGTTTGAATTTTAGGGATGTCTTTACTCTTACACAGAGGTCCTGAACCCCTAGGCCACGGCCCACTACTGGGCCTTGAGCCATTTGGAACTGGGCTCCGGAATTGGTGGGTGAGTAGTGAGCAGCTTGCCCCCCACTCAGTTGGAGCCATTCTCTCCCCACCCCCACCGGTCCACAAAGCCAGAAAGGTTGGGGAACTCTGCTCTTGCAGACTTGCCTGATGACTAAAATCCAAAGGTCCCTGTTGAGACTAGGTGTGTCACCTTGTAGTTGTCTGTTTATACTTGCATATATACAATTTAGTGGCACCTGATTTGTGATGATTTTGGCAGCCTACAGTTAAAAATCAAGAACAGTACAAAAAGCAAACAATAAACTGCAAGAGGACAAACGTATAAACCAGGGGTGGGCAAACTTTTTGGCTCGGGGGCCTCATTGACTTTTAAAATTTGACAGACGGGCCGCAACCGGGTGTCGAAATGCCTGACATTACAAGTCAAAATCAAATGAATGCAATCATTCAATCATTCACATCAAACCTTAATTCTGTACCAATCTTCGGCGGGCCAGATTAAAAAGACCAACGGGCCGGATGTGGCCCGCGGGCCGTAGTTTGCCCACCCCTGGTATAAACACTCCCCTCCATCATGCAATAGGGTCAACCATCAACCTTCCCCCAAACTTGGCAGAACAGCTAGGTTTTAATACTTCCTGAACATCATCAGTTCTGAGAGATTAACCAGCACCATGAATTGCACCCAGAAGCCAATGGGTAAGCCATAAAACTCATGGGTCACAATGGCATAATGCAGTCTGCCCATGGCTGTCTGCACCACTGCATGCTGGGCTAGCTGCACCTTCTAAGTCAGTGGTCACCAACCAGTGGTCCGGGGACCACTGGTGGTCCATGAGAAAATCTTGGTGGTCCGCAGAGAAATGTTCCCCCCAAACCAATTAATCCAGGCTGCGCAGGAACACAAGGCTGCACCACCCACATGGCTTGCCCACCCGCTGGCCCCCACCCTTCAGCTAAGCGCAAACCTTACCTTGAGTAGAGCCATGCGAGCTGGAACTGGAAGGTAAGACCAACGCTGGGGGAGGGAAATCCGCCCCGGGGGTGGCTTGCTGACGTTGGCGGGAATATCGGTCCCATATTCCAGAGCTGCAGTAGTCACAAGACTGGCCTTTGGTCATCCCGGAACAGCTCCTCCAGTCCATGTCAGGCCGGTGCACCCGGGTAGAGGAGCAGCTGCTCCGGGATGACCAAAGGGCCAGTCTTGTGACTACTGCAGCTCTGGAATATGGGACCGACTTTCCCGCCAACGTCAGCAAGCCACTGTCAGTCAAAATTCATATTAGCGGTCCGCGGGATTTAAAAGTATCCGTTTGGTGGTCCCTGAAATCCAAAAGGTTGGCGATCCCTGTTCTAAGTAGTCTTCAAGGTCAACCCTGTGTAGAATGCATTGCAATAGTCCACTTGTGAGGTGGCCAAGGCATTACCAGCTGTTTGGAGAATCTCCTGGTCCAGGAAGGATAAAATTTATGCACTAGATGTTCTGGTACTTGTTTAAAAGGCCTCTTGGCCACACCTGCCACCTGTTCTGCAGCATATCATCTTGCAGCTACTCATAGTAGGCTGCCTTTGTGAATTCTTTGGAATTCATAACTACTTTGTTTCAAAGCACACCTGTTTTATTTATTGATAATTATACTTCTCTATACTAGGTAAAGTGTTTATAACCTATTCCGTGGACGCAGCTGTGGAGGTTATGAAATTTGTGAACTTTTTATTTGTAAATGGATTTCAGACTGCAGTAAGTACTTTATTCTGGGTTCACAATATTCACCAAGAAAAAATGTGAGAATATCTGAACAGAGGCAGCTCTAAATTCAAAGTGGTAGTGTTTGTTTTGAATGTGCCTGCCTACCTAAATATTGTATAGTTTATAACATACATTAAATATTGTATAATTCATGATGTGTAATGGCGGAAGTTGGCCTGGCATTTTGCAATCCATGGACGCAAGAAATTTGGCTTACTCTTAACAAGAGCTTCCTTTTCTGTCCATGACCAAAGGAGATCCATTTGCTGAGACTCAGAAAGATCCTGGTTGGGTCGAAACAGTATGCAGTATTTTAACACAACACTCATCATTTTGGCAAAATGTGTTGTATGAATTTGAGCACTGTGGTTTGTAAATCATTGCTTATGACATGCGAGTGTAACCTTTGGGGCAGGTGAGGTCACCATGGGGATGGCACAGGTGCAAAGCAGGCAAGGCCTTATCATACAAGTGGGTTGTTTTTTCCAGGATTCATCTAGTTAATTTAGCCAATTTCTCCACTGTGAAATGAACTGTAACATTTTTACCAAGCTGTACTAAACATAGTAGTGATTTTTTTTTTTTAATGGACAGTATTGTTGGTCTAGGTATATTTGCATTGAAAGCTTTTAAAATCAAACTATTTGGAAAGGATGCCAATGTTGAATTAAGGTTAAAGAGAGCAGTCAGAACTAAAAAAATCATATTAGTATTTTCACTTTTTAACAGATTGACATATTTGAAGACACCGTCCGAGGAATTGATATTATCAAGTGGATGGAACGTTATCTAAGTGATGTAAGTAAAGATAAAATGTAAACCTTGTACTTTTTTCCTGCATGGTATACCTAAGGTTGCTTCCTTAGACACAGTGAACTAAAATAGGAATCTTTTCTCTCCTCTGCACGTGGCTTAATTATTAATATTTTTCCTGCTCTGTCTCCCTCCCCTTTCGTCAAATTTAAAATGGATGCAACTGAGAAGAGAAAGCCTGGCTCTCTTTTTATCAGCAACATTCCTTTGCTGATCATTTTGAGGAATCTTTCTCTGAGTAATGAGCTATTCATCTTGTCTGTGTTATGTACAGGAATGTGTGTGTGTGTGTGTGTGTGTGTGAGAGAGAGAGAGAGAGAGAGAACAAAAACATCAAGCACATCAATTAGCTATGCTGTATATTTTGGATTGGATTCAAAGAAACATATGAGCAGCAGTGAGTTGCCAAGAGAACTTGATTTACATATTGAACTAAACTAACTCATAGTTTTATATATGGGTATGTCGTGTAAACCCGGGAAATTGGGGTTCAGTTTACAAAATAAGATTAAATTTTTGCTTAATTCATTATGTGAACCTAGGTTCTGCAAGAAACAGCCTGCTGGACATATAAGTTTGCATATGTTGGCTTAGTACTCATGTAAGACTAGATAAGGAAATAATGAACTGTAGATAAAAGGCAGTTTCCAAAGCTTTGTACCTATGCCCCAACTATGTGCATGCCATAGTGACTGGTAAGTCCTCCAAATCAATATCCTGCCAGTGTTCAGTGATAAACTAAAGGAAGCATGTGCTACACTTCCAATAAGCTTCATATACCTACAAAAGTGACACATATACTCCCCAAAGAACAAACTGATAATTTTGGCTTCATCCCCTTATTGCATTACTGTCTCTTCTACCCCTCAGCCAACTGAAGATGATAATATAATAAGAGCATACTCTAGGTAAAAGTAAAGGTTCCCCTCGCACATAGGTGCTAGTTGTTTCAGGCTCTAGGGGGCGGTGCTCATCTGTTACAAAGCCGAAGAGCCAGCGCTGTCCGAAGACGTATCCGTGGTCATGTGGCCGTCATGACTAAACACCGAAGGCGCACCTAACGCTGTTACCTTCCCACCAAAATGGTCCCTATTTTTCTACTTGCATTTTTACATGCTTTCAAACTGCTAGGTTAGCAGAAGCTGGGACAAGTAATGGGAGCTCACTCCATTACGCTGTGCTAGGGATTCGAATCGCCAAATTGCCGACCTTTCTGATCGACAAGCTCAGCATCTTAGCCATTGAGCCACCATGTCCCTTAGAGCATACTCTACCAAGCAGAAAAGGTTGTCCACTAGTCCTGCTATAAATTGTGGTGTTCCTTCTGGTTTCAGATAGGATACAAAATCTTTTTTTTTTAAAGCCATAGTGTGAATTAATACAGTGTATATGAATCAGTGTGAATTAGTACAGTGTATGAATTCTCCTTTATGAAATGAGAATCTTTGTGATTATGGCTTGTTTGTTTTTAAATCTACCTCCTAAAAATAAGTTTTAAATGTTGTGGCTTCTCTTGAAAATAAGAGGTGTTTAATTTCTTCCACAGCTTCTTAGCTATTCCAAGCTGTGAGAATCAACATTATAAATATGCATTCTCGTGTGTGTGTGTGTGCGTGTGTGTGTGTGTGTGTGTGGTTTGTACAGTATGCAGAATTATGTCCAATAGGCTGAGTTGGTGAGTTTTGTGATTCAGCACGGCCAATGCTGAAAAATATTTTATCTCCCTGTTAAATTAAACTGTGCTTCATGGGAGATCCGGGAAATCTGGTATGAGGAATTGCAATGTATACTATACCATTTCACTGCCAAAAGGAACTGGCTTGCCTTATGCTTCCAGGGAACATCGGATCACGTAAAACCCCAGCTGGCAGATTTCCCAGCTGTTTTTGCCCAACTGTACTGCATTTTATGATTTCATAGAAGTGTTTCTCTTTCTGACAGAGGACAGTAATGATAATCATAGCAATCAGTCCAAAATACAAACAGGATGTTGAAGGGGCTGAATCCCAGCTGGACAAAGATGAACATGGTTTACATACTAAGTACATCCACAGGATGGTGAGTGAGGACACGTGCTTGCCATTTCAAAAAGAAGTCTTCAGCTTCTTCTTCTGCCAAATAATTGGCGTTTGTACTGTGGTTAAGCCCTGCTTTGTTCGTATTTAAAACTTTGCCTTTTTACGGTGCTTCTTAGGGCACAGCAACTCCATGTTCTGTAAATGCAGTTGAATTTATGTGTGGCTTTGCAACCTATTGAAATCCTGTCATACTTTGTTCAAATCTCTGCCGTGTGATCTATGGCTACCCATTGGGAGCAAGGAAGGCAAGTGATGACATTTGCATCTTGACATCATTGTGCCTTGCCACAGATGACTATGATATGAACATATCTTATGCCTGCACTGAACATGTGTAACACAATGAACTGCTACACACACACACACAACTGGAGACCACTGATGGCAGACAAAAATACAAACAGAATTGTATTTTGTGGAATGTTTCTAGCTACACTTGCATATCCACCCCTGAGCTACTGTGTTCTCTTTCTCTGCGCATTTGATCTTTGTCTCCTACAGCTTCTCCATCGCCACAGCGACTCAGCTTGATAACACGTGTGAGGATTCTCTCTAGGGTTTCCTCTGATCAGATTGAATGAACTGCAACAGATTATCCCTTGTTCTTTCAGTTTATCTAGTGTTTTTAATTCCCCCTGTTCATCTAACAATTCTTTATATCTAATCATTTTTTTAAGTGTCCCTTTTATTTGGATATAATATAGCTTCCATAGGTGAGATCCAGTTTGGTCTTTTCAAATAATGCTTTTTTTTATTTTCTCCCATGTTTGTAAAAGTGAGTCCCTTATCAAATGTCTATGGAAATAGGAGTGGATCTTATTCTTTTTATCCCATAGAAAGGCATGCCACCCAACTTGGAGGTCATGACCTTCTATCACCAAAATTCTTTTATTTTTTAAGTTTATCCACTCCTTAACCCATAGTAAAATTGCTGCTTGATAATATGTTTCCCGTTTTGGGAGTCCAAGGCCGCCTCTGCTTCTACTATCTTGTAACATTTTCAATTTTATTCGTGCTTTTTTCCCCATCTATATAAATTTCATTACCGTCCTATCTAATTCCTGAAAAAATTTCTTATCCAATTTTATAGGTATTGTTTGAAAATAGTATAATAGTTTCAGTAGTATGTTCATTTTTATGGCCGCTATTCGGCCTAATAGTGATTGTTGTAATTTTCCCCAATTGGCCAGATCTTTCTTTATCTGTGAAAGTAATTTCATATAATTATCCTCTTTTATGGAAGAGCATCTTCCTGTTAACCAAATTCCTAGATATTTACGTTTTTTGACATTTTGTAGTCCCAATTTCCTTTCCAATTTTTTTTTTGACTTTCTATCAAGTTTTTGGTTATTACTTTTGTTTTATCTTTATTAATTTTTAATCCTGCTACCGCCCCATATTCTTCTAATTCTTGGATTAGATAGGTCCCTGACTCCATTGGATTTTCCACAAAAAAACACTAAGTCGTCTGCAAACGCCTGTACTTTATATTCTTCTTTTTTGCTCTTCAGTCCAGTTATCTCCTTTCTTTGTCTAATCTGATTTAAAAGCACTTCGATGGTCAAGATAAAAAGCAGAGGCAACATTGGACATCCCTGCCTAACACCTTTCATAATCTTAAAGTTTTCAGTAATCTCCCCATTTATAATTACCCTAGCTTTTTGGTTCAAATAAATTGTGCCAATCATTTGATTAAATTTAGATCTAAATCCCATATTTTCGACCTGTTGGATCAAGACCTGCCAGCTGAGGTTGTCGAAAGCCTTCTGAGCATCCAAGAAAATCAATGCTGCCTGCTTTCCCGGGTGGGCCTCATAGTATTTTAATACGTTTAATACTATCCTTATATTGTTCCTTATCTGTCTAGAAGGTAGAAAACCGTTCTGGTCAATATGAATAAGTTCATGTAATATCATTTTTAGTCTTTCTGACATTATTGTTGCGAATATTTTATAGTCTGCGTTCAGGAGTGAGATTGGTCTATAATTTTTAATCTGTGATCTAAATTTTCTTTAGGAATTAGTGAGATATTCACTTCTCTCCATGAATCGGGTAATTTAGCAAAGTCTAATACCTCATTGTACACATCTAACATCACTGGTTCAAGACATTCATAAATACATTTATACAATTCTACTGGAAGACCATCCGGCCCTGGCGTCTTATTATCTTTCTGCCTTTCAACCGCCCTTTTCAATTCCATCACTGTTATTTCTTTATTTAATATCTCTTTCTGTTCCTCTCTAATTTCTGGGAGACCTTTCCTTTTCAAATATTGTTCTATATTCTCAGGGTTTATTCCATCCTCCCTATATAGTTGTTCAAAATATTTTTGTACTATTTTCTTTTTCTCAGTCATTCGATATTCTAATTTTCCATCCTCCTCCTCCAATTCTTGTATCATCGTTCTTTCTCTTTCTAATCTTAATTTATGGGCTAACCACCTCCCTAGTTTATTTGCATGTTCGAAAAAATTCTGTTTTGCCTTTTCACCTCTTTAACTCTCTCTTCCTGATTTATAAAGTTCAATTTATGCCTAGTAAGAATCATCTCTCTCCTCAATTTTTCATCTTGTGTTTTTTTTTTTTTGTAATCTACTTTCTAGGTCTTTAATCTCCTCCTGTAATTTATTCTGATTTTGCCATCTTTCCTTATTCCTTTTCGCTGTATATGCTGTTACCAGCCCCCTCAAGACTGCTCTTGCTGTATCCCATAAATTCTGTAATAATGTTTGCTCCACTGTATTTTCCTTAAAAAAAAAGTTCCATTTCTTTCTTAATTTTCTCTACAAAATCTTTCTCTTTTAAAATTTGGGGATTAAGTATCCACCTTCTACTCTTCCTTTTCCTTCCTTTCCAAGTTATTTTTAATGGGTTATGATCAGCACATACATTTGTCATAATCTCTATCGAATCTAGTTGGTTTCCTAGTTCTGCGTTCATCCATACCATGTCTAATCTAGACCACGATTTGTGTGGGTTAGAGTAGAACGTGAATTCTTTTCCCCCCAAATTTATTCTCTTCCATTGATCTATCAAATTTAGTTCCTGTGTCATATTGAAAAAGGATCTGGGCAAAATTCTGCTTTCAATTGTCCATCTGTTACATGAAACTTTCATGGTAAAACATATACAGTATACACATTTTATTTCTTTTGAAAGCACAAACACATCTTTGTTGCATATTCTGTAGTAGCATTCAACAGGTGTATAAATACAAGGCAAGGGCCTTCCAACAAAAATACATAGCAACAGGCCTCACAGAACAGCATATGTGTCTTGCACATGCTTATCTGTTGCTCAATGATAAGGAGGGCAATTAACACCTAGGCTCCTTGGTGCTTTCTGAGCTTAGTTGTTTTCTTGCAGATGTTCCACTACCCAAACTAGGTAATATCATCAGTGCACTGATATTACCTAGTTTGGGTAGTGGAACATCTGCAAGAAAACAACTAAGCTCAGAAAGCACCAAGGCTCCCTCCTTTCAACCCTAAGCTATAAATATTCCCCTTTATTGGTACACCAGGCTCCCCTACTTCCAAAAAATCTAGAATGAAAACCAGTGTTGCTCAGATCAGGGCAGTTATATATTGTATCTAACATTGGATCACAATCTACTTTGACCATCGATTTATATGCATAATCAAAGAAAAACATAAAGAAATCTGTCTGATTGTGTCAGTGTGCTCCTGTAGAGACATGAGTCTGTTTATAGCTGAAGGCCATTGTACATAAAACATTAGAAATCAAAATACATATATCTGAAATAGATATTGACAAATTTTTATTCTTTTGTATTTTTTTCAGATGCAAATTGAATTTATACAGCAAGGAAGCATGAACTTTAGATTCATTCCTGTGCTCTTTCCCAATGCAAAAAAGGTAATAGACAAAGGCAGAATAATTCCATGTTGGTGCTTGATGAAAATTTAAATTAGATATATCATATTTAAAAACAAACATTTGGGAATGTGAAGTAAACATCCTGTTGGCATTTGATGTAACAATTTAGAGAAATGTTTCACAATACTCTTAAAACAGAAATATAATTTATATCAATCTTATTAATGGACAAAATACTTTTAAATAATAAAAGGATTCTATTTTTAGTACCTTTTCTGTTTTATCTAGAGATAAAATGGGACAGGCATAATCCAACAATAACTAAATCACTTGAATCGTCCATTTTTACCTCCTTAAATCTTTCTCATTCAGCTTGAAGAACATCATGTGGCTAAAATAAATTTTGTTAGATAGTTTTATGTGATAAAAGAATGAACTAAGCTCAGATCTATATTTTCCATGATTTCTACTGGATATAAGCTATTTTCTAAAACTATACCTCTACTCTCAATCTGTACCCCAAATCTGTTCTGCAGAATATGCAGATTCTTACACACTAACTATGTTCTCAAACTGTATAGGCCAGAATCTCATTTTGTAGAACTACAGAATTGGAAATAATTCAAATTTAAAGCATTGGTGACATGTAGCTATCCAATATCCATCTAGCAATGCAGAGACAATAATCTTCTAGGTAATTAATTCTTCTGTGAACTACTCTTGCATTCTTATAATTTTAAATTATTACTTGTCTTGCTGTCTGTGATGGTAATGAACATGTCTTGGCCTTCTTCTTTGTGATAACTTTTGTTCAGATTACATTTCTAGTTTCCTGGGCTACTTCATTGGTATTTCTGAATCCCTCCTAGTTAATCTAAAAAGAATCCAGATTAAAAGTCCGATGCCCAGGACCTTTTGCCCTGGTGGGTCTGACTAATGCACAATGAAGTAAACTTTTAGTTCAAGTGATTTGGAAATTAGTTAACAAATCCATGTTGACTTCTGTAATTTCAGCATTATGTTCAAACATTTTTCTCTATTCATTTGATACTTTACCCATTATCTCAAATTTCTCAACATTTTATAAACAGTCTATTAGACCATCAGCAAATCTTTCAGTATCCTAGGATGATATTCATCTGACCCTGGAGATATAGAAACATTGTTGAAAACAAACATGCCCCTTGATTCTGCTCTTCACAACTGCTTAGTGAAATACTTACTCCCATATTGATTTTAAAATGGCCAAAATGGGAATTAACTAGTTTTGCCTTTTCTTTGTTACATGCTAACATTTTGTTACCTTCTTGAGCAGCTGATATACTGATTATTTTCTCTTTCACTTTGAACATTTTTAAAAGCTTTTTTTTTTTTAGGGGGGAGGGATTCTAGATGTTGCATTCTTCCTTTGTGACTTCTCCTTTGTTACAACATGAATCCTTGTTTGGTTATAACTTAGCATGAACTCATAATCATATTCAAATAGGCTGTTGTATCTAAAAATCTGTACATTAGGAAAAAAACAAAATAAGCCCTCCTACTCCCCTTATAATATCACATACAAGAAAATGTAGGAACCATTGTTTCTCAATTCTCCTTAATCAGCATAGGAAAACTAACTACCACAATCTCGTGTAGGTTAGTCAAGATCCTCCTGAAGCTTTGCTATCAGAGCTATAGGGAAGCTATATGACTCTACTATACCTCAACATTATAACTATGGAATGCAGATTTGTAGGATAATAAAGCTGAATGATGTAAGAAGCAATAAATATGCTGGAAAAATGCTTCATACAAATGATTTCACAAGGAATTTCTGAAATTGTTTAAAAAAGAAACGTACATCTTAACTAATTGCTTAGTTTGTTGGCAAAAACATATGAGGAAGACCGAGGAATTCATTTCAGATGTGGAGTCTGTAACTCTAATGATGAGTATGCTTCAAAAGCTGCTATCAAGAATCAGGAGGGACTATGTATTGCTTTTTCTTTCTTCTTTCCTATCCATATTCTTCTCTCTCTTTTTGACTTTTCCTTCTCCACAGGAACACGTACCTACCTGGCTTCAGAATACTCACATCTACCATTGGCCTCGGAATAAAAAGAACATTCTGTTGCGGTTGCTGAGAGAAGAGGAGTATATCGCGCCTCCAATAGGACCTCTGCCCACTCTCCAGGTTGTTCCATTAGGAGCCCACATCTGAAGCACACATGGACTAAATGTGGTATGATTCTCTTGGCTGGTGGCCAGAGTTTTCCTAGCTCTTCTGAGTGATGAACGGCATGTGCACCTTCTCCCCTTCCAACCACAAATAGAATTTGTCTTGGGGTGCCCTTTCCTTCTGAATGTCTCTTTCTGAGGCTGATTAGGCACATTAGTGCATTTCAACAATCTGCAAATGGAAAAAATGTATTTCACGCATGTTGCTTTTCTTCTGTCCTGAGCAACATTTCAAGTCTGCAGCAAAGCAAGCAAATACTAGAATGAGGTTGAATATGTACAGTTAAAAAAATAGGATACTCTTGTTGGCTCACAGCTCATTTTGTTGTCAGACAGATGAACATATATTGTAAAACAATATTCCAATGCTGTTTCATGTACACGATAAATGAATTACGTTTCATATGGACTGTCATTTTTGTGGTAAGAAAAACATGAGAGTTTAATGTTTTTATTGTTGGTAAACATAGTCATGATCTTCAAGGATGCCATTTAGTTAGGCAATTGGCGTATCTTTTTAAACAGTTTGCAGATAATCCACAACATAATTAAGAATATTTTTTCTCTTGCTCTGTCTTAGAGCAAGGCCATGTACTACATTTCCCATATGGCTGTTCTCAAAATGAATACCTACCACAGGTTCTCCCTGATCACAGATACTACTGCTTATAATAGTGATTTAACATCTCTTTGTCAACAATAGCAAACTATGAATGAGCTAGGGAATATCTGCTAAGGTGACATGGAGAACAGCAAGAGGCTTGATTCAAGCTGTTGTTTGGAAGAACAGGTAGGCAGCAAGAAACTTCAGTAGATTTTTGGAAGAATTAAGGTAGCCATCAGCACTAACACATCCAATACAGTGGTGTATTATCAGTACCTGCTAGGACCTCCTAGTCATTCAGCAGCAGAACTTACAACTCTCTCACAGGTGCCTAGTGGTGCCTACTGTCTCTTCTTGTCACTCAGTCAGAACACTGTTATTTCTATCTCCTCACTCAAAAGTACCATTATTTGGGACTAAGCCTCTCTATTTGTTTGTGATTTGTTTTACGTTTCCCTAACCTGGCCAGTATTCATCTCATATGTTAGATTATACCTTCCACCAAGCAGAAGGCACCAATCTGAGGAATACCCAGAATGTAAGGACATCAATTCATAGGATTTGTCAGTTAGACTATAAAGTACCAGTAACATAAGAAAGGCTTATCAGGAATTCTGCAAAGCCAATTCCGTTGAAAATAAAATGAAATAGGTGCCTTGCTGCTTTCAGAAAGGTTATATGCCAGCTAAGATTACGAGATCCAATGTCTTTCTGCCTGTTTCCTTATATTTAATGATACATTTGGCCATGCCTGTATAAAAGGTACTACCACGTACCTTTTACATACCTTTACAACAGACTGAGTTAGTTCTAGGTCTGTTCTTACAACTGTTGTGTCCAAAAATCTGATTTATTGATGACTTTGTATATTGATGCATTGTATATGAAATCCCAGCAGGCTACACTTCTCTTCTTGAAGTGTACAGCATCTCTAATGAGCTTCTGGGAGGTCTATTCCCCCAGTGTTGGGAACACTCACCACACCCAGCCCTTTTCTCTCAATTACTACTGTTCTCATCATTTTGACAATTATTGTAAGTTCCTAAAGAACACTGCAGAGCTTACTTACGATAATTGGAAACTGCAAAGTTAAAAAAAAAAAAAACTGGTTCAAATTCTACAGTGCACAAATGTTCATAATTGTACATCAAGGAAGGGTGTTCACAACATGTCTCTGAACCTTTATATTTCACCTTAAGATGGAGAGGAGAGTAAACTTTTGGAAAGATACTTAGACTTTACAGTATTCATCTCAGAACTGCCGAGGTACTGAACCAACGAATGCTCATTTCTAATATTGTAGGGCCAAAACAGATATTTTTCACTCTCAGAGTCAGTAGCAGGGTAGCACAAGGCAGGGGTGATGGTGGTGGTGGTGGGGAAAAGGATTAATGTTATGCAATCTCCTTCCTTTGTGGTTCTGCAAAAAAAAATATCCCTAGAATAATGGTAAGCCCAGGAGAAAAGCATGTACTAGTTAAAAAAGAAAAACACTCCAGTTATTCCATCTTTAGGCTTTGCTTAACACAATTTAAATGAGAAAGGCAAGACCTATTACTACGTGTGAAATGAGATAAACAAAGGTGCTTAGTCCAAAAGCTACTTAATTTAAAAGGACTCTTGTTAAAAACCCAGCCTCTCTTATCTTGTGTTAGCAGGGCAGAAACCCCAATGACTGCTAATTCTAACTGCAGCAAAGTTCAAAGGGAGAAACAATTCGTAGCTGTGCAACAGAAAAGAGGCAGATTGTTGAAGGAGAAAGATAATTACTGTAATTTATCACATGTCCACATTAATGAAGCTCAACTGAATACCTGGGTTTTAAAAGAAGCAAAGCTGTATCGCAACAAGCCGAAAATTAACCACTTATAGTCGCCTTATCGCAGAAAAAACAATTTTGTTTACTTTCAGATATAAATATAACCTTTCGCAGACTGAAATAAATGCAGTAGACAGATTTGCAGAAGAAGCTATATACAGTAGATTCTGGTCATTATGTTGAATGATCGTTCTTGAAAGCATGACAAAGGCTAGTGCTTTTCATCCAATTGTTCTGATGTTATTACAAGGTCCAAATTGCAACAGAATGAGACTTTTGCCTTGAATGCTGAAAGGTATGATTTCTAAGGAAGCGAGAGGAGCAATTCCACAATATTTAAGGCCAGATATACTGATACTGTAATGAGAGCGTATGTGTTTTAAAAGGTTCCCTTGACCTGAAACAGAGAAGTAAAATGTTCCTATCATGTGCCTGTGTTTAACAAATCTTTTCTCTGGTTCCAAAGTGCTTTGTGGCCACTATTAAAACTCCTTGCAGTAACCCAAAGATGCTTACCAAAGTCAACTGGATTTTCTTGGGTTTTTTCTTGAAAACATTTCGCTTCTCATCCAAGAAGCTTCTTCAGTTCTGGCTGAATGGTGGGGAATGGAAGGATTAATATTCCTTAGCAGTCATTCTTAGCATCTTTAGAAGGGATATAAATCCTTCCATTCCCCACCATTAGGCGACAACTGAAGAAGTTTCTTGGATTAAAAAATTAAACTTTCAAGGAAAAAACCCAAGAAAGTCCAATTGCCTTTGATAAGCATGTTTGGGACAACCATGACCTGGATGATTGAGAATCTCCACAGACACTCTTTGCAGTAACAGTTCTGACCTGTATTAATATGTCTTATCTGCTATTATTCTAGTGATACTTGGATTCTTGAAGACCAGATCTTGTAGATCTAAAAATTGCACAAAGCATGTGCATTACCATACTTTTTTTTTCAACTGGTGTTTACTCAAAAACACTTACAATAAATTAGAACTAATAATTCAGTGCCTTTTGTTGTTTCCAAGGTTGTGGTTTTAACTTGTGTAAAAATTTTGGATCTTAACACTCAGTGATAAAACACACGCTTGGGATAGAGAAGCTGGGTTTACAGAACAAATTAAATGTTACTAGTTTGGATTCAATGCTGTCCAACCTCAGCCAATGTACTGTAGTTTATCATTCAGTATATTATCAGTGTGGCAAACTAAACTGTTAACTAAACTATTAGTAATCATAATTCAGTTAACTACCAGTTACCATGTATACAAAAACAGCAATTAGAGTCCTAGTTCAACCCTAGCTTCCCTAACAAAAGTTGAGAAGGTTTCTTTCTGAAACCAAAGAAAGTTTTAGCTAGCTGGCTTAAACATTGAGCCACACATTAATCACACATTTTAGCCTATGAACTCAGTCCATGCTGTTTGTTTATAGTTCAACAAGCTATGTAAACACAGGAAATTGGGCTAATTGAGTATATTGTGGTTAAGGTTATCTTTTTAAATTTATTTCTGATAGTAGAAAAGAAAATAAGGAAAATATAAGGAAAAGGAAAAGGTCCAGAAAAGAAAAAGAGAATAGGTAATAGAAAAGAAAAAAATGTGAACATAGTGAAGAAAAATATTTTCCCCTGAAAGCCCCATGGTTAAGTTTACCATAGGTATTATATGAATACAGTTATCAAATAAGTAGGGACTATACCAATGGCTTGACTCAGTAAAACGCAGATTTTATGTTCCTAATTTAAATAGATTAATACAAATGATTTAAATTCAAGCAAACAATACATATAGGATTGTGTTTAGCCAAGATCTAATTCCATATGTTGCTGTTTTCCCTTTAGTTGCTCTATGATAATCAGCATGTCATCTTGATCTATTTTCCACTGTGCCACAATCACAGCTGTTTGATCCTTACATTTTCAAATAACACTTCAACACAGCTGTGACTAGAACATCATTTCAGAAAAAAGAAACATGGCCAAGAATCCTCCATGCAAGTCACGCTATGTTCTCTAGAATTCTGTTATGTTCTTCCCCAGGTCAAATTGCAGCAGTGCTGCATGACACATCTCAAGTCATGCTGATGTTCTTGTTTACATGGTTTCATTTTTTTGTACTCTTATCTACGGTAAGCTGCTTGGGGGAAAAAAATGCTTTGGGATGATAAAAATATTTACCACACAGCTTCAGTCTATCATTTTTTCCTTACAAGGGGAGCTTATGACAATTGTGGTTTTCAGTATCGTGCTGTTACCAGATTCATTTGGGGAATGCTGCTAAGAGAGACTCTGTGTGTGTGTGTGTGTGTGTATGCATGCACATGTGAGCATGCCAGTAATGGAAAATCAGACAAGAGAGGGAGGAATCCAGTCACTCAACAATCAGAGAAATAAAGTTAGGAAGGACCCACCCTCATTGATTAGACACTTAAAAATGGCAGTGGGAAGTTTGTATCTTCACACTTGCAGGATTTTGTACATGTAGCCTTACAATAAAATAGATGTAGTTCATCTAGTCATGTTTCTCACGTTTACCCAGGAGGGCTGACAAAGCTACCCCCCCAAAGCTACAACTTCAGTGCTATTGGTCACCAAAACCATGTGACCTGCCTGTAATTTCCTGCTTAAAATGTACATAATGTGACTAAAGTCAGCATGCAGCAGTACTATATAAGAAATGTTTTTACATCAAACTGAGCTGGTACAAATGTCAGCTACAAACTGCTGCAATAACATATAGTTGTTGACTAATGACCACAATGGGAGCAGAATTTCTATTGCAGTGGTAAAGCAAGATGTCACATGACTGCAGCCCTGGGTGGGTAGTCATGATTAACTGGGAACTGCAGCTCTTTGAGTTGAGTACCTACTCATATCCAAGCCATTCCAGGCTGGACCCCTCCTAGTTCCAAGCCTAAGTAAGGTAAGTAAGTAAGATCGTGCATTTCCACTATGCTTCAGGAACTTTTTGCAAAATAAGTTTTGTGAGATGCCATGGCTCTGGAACTGCTTTTTTCTTTTTTGGGACAACTAAAATCCAGGAGCTTTTTTTTTTTATTTTTTTTTACAAAGTAGCTTTCTAGCACACCATGACTCAGCATCTGCTGTTGGCTTTTCTTTTTTTTTTCATAGGCAAAGTCCATCCCAGCCTGACCCGGGAGTGCAATGCAAATTCTGTCAGGATGCTGGGGAATTTTGGGAATTGAAGTTTACATAGCTTAACGTTGCCAAGATGAAAAACACTGGTTTAAATGTTGAAGATTGCTTTTTTTCAAATTTGCTGGCTGTGAAGTAAAATGGGCTGTAGATGGGGAAGATAAGTATTTAGGGCTTTTGTTTCTTAGCTAGCTTACTGATTTATACCACCAGAATGTCAACTCTCAATAGCTTCCTTGTAAGACATCTTTCTTTGAGTATTTCCTCTCAGTGATCCTGAATGAGAAAACGAGAGAATGAACTTCCTGCCTCATTCATTTCACTACGAAAGAATACATTGTTCTCTGACCAAGGAAGACTGTGCGCCAGTAAACAGTTTGTGTAGGAACTCTGAAGAGTCTTCCAGGAGGATAGCTTATTCTCCCTGATCTATTTGTCTAATGAACTGGATCATGTGATAAATATGCATAATGACTTTTCTCAGTTGTTCCTGGAAATTCTAGCAGATAAATACTAAATCTTCCAGGCATCACTCAATGCATAGCAAATTCATCACAAAGACACAAACATAAGAAAGCTTTCCTTTTCCTAAATGAGAATGAACACCAATAACTGTTTTTCAGTTTACAACTTCTCTATTCCAACACTTCAAATCTCCTATCATGTCCATTCAATGCAGAACATCATTTAAAGTACTGTTATTGGGGGGTGGGGCACAAACAATTCATACTTTCAAATTTTTATGATTATTTGAGGGAAAAACAATTATTTAAATGTTCCTTCCGATTCTTGGGAAAGTTATTTTATTCATAATTCCTGTATTTGGACTACATCCTGCATCATAAACAATACACGGCTACCACATCAACAAGACTTAAAGGTTTAAAAATGGCCTCCAGGGGTGGCAGGAGCATGGCCAAAGGTATAATTATAGTATAAGATGTTTGAAAGGCATTTTGCTCCTCGCTTTTTGAAATGAAAAAGCAAAACCAGCATTTTTAGAAGCTTTTTGAAAAGCTTTAAGGTAGCATAAGAGGTGCCTTTAGCCATCAAGTTTCTGTGTCGCTATTTTAAATCCCTTCTCAGTCCCCAAACATTAAAAACTGAAAAATGTGTCCTTAACCACTTCAGTGATGACATTGACCATGCCTCTCTGCCTTGAGGCAACAAAAGTCAGGCTTGGCCCTGACTGCTGGAAAAAAAAAGGTGGAGCTGAGTTTTTAAAGGGATTTAACAGCACCACGGGAGCTGTTAAGGTGTAGCCATTTTGGAGGGGGAGAAGCACAGGAAAAATTACATATCTGAAAATGATAGTTTATGAGGAACTTTTTATCTACATATTTCAATGTTTACCTCATTTACTACTTAGAATTCAAGGTGACTAACAGCCATCAATTTTCTCCATAAAAAAGTTCCCCCAAATGCTCAGAAAGAGGGTGGGAAACCCCCTTTTTTAAGCCATGGAAATGGCAAATGGTCTAGGGAGGTTTCCAGCTTTCTGGAGGTCTCTGAAGTTGGAGCTTGGAAGACATGGGTTGAATGGCTCCATTAGCCTGAGAGGGATCGAACCAAATGACAGAGTATTGAGTCTTTCAACCTGGAGAGGAAAGGGATTTCAGGAAACAGGAAATGAAAACAGACACTTCCGAAACACTACAGTAATACTGAGTTCAAAATGGGACTGAACACGCCCAAATCCTGAGTCCTTTACTGTATTATAATAAAGCAATAAGGTGTGAGAAGAAAGTAAATTGTTTTTTGTTATTTTATCTCTCTCCATTGCTGTGTCTCTTAAACATTGCTATAAAGTTCATGGAAGAGAAACATTCCTGTTAAGAAGACAATTGTTTATTTTAACATTTTATGCAAGATCTCTACTAGTTGCCTCCAATATCAAACATGGGTGGTCTAGAGACTGTCAGTTTGGAAGCAAAACAGATGCTTATATCACTCCCCGTTATACAAGTAAGTCTTTTTTCCAATTTGCAGAATAACGCTCTCTCTAAATTAATATAGGTCAAGCTTACTATTTATTGTCACAATATCCCTAGCATAATTTAAGCTAAGAGGTACTGCGGGGACTGTTTTCTTTTATGGAAAGCAGACTGAATAGTATGATACTAGAATTAAGTAGCATGTTTTTAAAAACACTTGCCACCCATTTAAGGGCTACAATACAGGGGTGCTTCTGCTAACTCTCAGAAAACAGACCGATTTTTTGTTTGCATTCTCTTTTTACCATCAAACACATATCCCTGTTGCTCAGAAGGTACTGCCTTCACGTGTTGGTCACATATAGTGAAGCTTAACCTGTGAATTCAACTTTTCAAAATAGGGACAGACCTTGGGCCTGATTAAACCGTCCATGGAAAAGCCTACGGTCGTATTTTCAGTCTGAAACATAGAATAGAAACGTATGGTATTTTTAGGTAAAAAGATGTGAAACTAAAGACTGTATTTGATACATCATACTAACTCATTGCCTGTTCAATCATGGTTTATAGAGCAAATATCAAAGGCCTACGTTCAAACAACATGCTAAATAACAATCCATAATTTATCTGCTATACCAGCCATGTTCACATACTAAACCAAAACAAATCACACCATTAAGCAGAACATATGAATGCAGTGATGACCATAATGAACAACTAGATGGATATATAAACTAGCTAATTGGGTAATTAGGTAGGAAGGTGGGTAGATTAATCCTCTTTCTTAATTTACAGAAAGCAACGTAAGAGTCATATATCTATTTCAAAATTTATGTTATTAGTACAATTTTCTTAATATTATTTTGCTATTATTTTACTTTAGAAGTATTAACTACTTGCAAGCCAAATTTATTCTGTTATATTCTAGAGAAGGCACAATTCTATCTGGGATTACTTACAGTTTATTGCTGAGCTATGGCAAACAACCCCTTCAGTTCTATCATGGCTAAATAAGGCGGCTGCTCAGTTCTAAAAATAGTCATTCATATTGGTCTGGTTATAGCAAGAGTTGTCATGTTTTACAGATATGGGAGTCCTGCAAGTTCAAGTGAGGACATAGCAGATCATATTTACATTTGTCTCATTACTCAGAAGCCATGACCATTTACTTATTCAAGTCTCCTTGCACATTACAGATGCATGTTATTGTGCCCCGGCAAGACTTACAAAAACAAAAGATATAGATTTATTCTTTAATCTACAGATTCTAATGTAAGCTTCTTACTCAGGGAGATCCTTTATTAATACAACATGAATTTTCAGCTCACTGTTGAAATTGAGAAGGATATGGAAAACATATACTGTACTCCTGTTTGCATACAAATAGATACCATGTTTTATGAAGAGTGAGACAGCTGCTTTAGACATCAGAAACCATAACAAGGTCTAAAATGGTTCGGAGTGTTTAGGTTGAAGTTGCGCAACATCCTGTAAATCTTGTGTATATCTCTAGGAGTACCTCCAAATCTTACTGCCAAATTGTAACATTAATGGAGAAGAAAAATGAAATAAATAGAAAAGCATATACATTAGAAGTAATTATATCAACCACATATATTTTAAGGTTAAATCTAAGTTGCACAAAAGAATGTTCCCCATGCCCAGCATAATGCATATTATTCATGAGACTGTATTCAAGCTATCAGTTGTAGCCAATAGCCATTTTTTTTTTTATTTTCTAACCTTCTTTTATTCTGATATTAAACCAAGAATAATTTTAGGTATCTCTGAAACCACACACAATATTAGAATAGAACAGTGGGGAAATGGTACACTACTTTGTTATCTACCAGATTTCCAGATTGGAAACTTGGAACCCTCTAAATCTATGTTGCTTTTTGAAACCCACTTCACTGATAGTACTGTTCAATAGAAATGTTGGCTGAGTTTCTGAACAGCGAATAAAAGAGTAACAAATAAGTGGTCCTACTGCTTGCTTCCAATTTCAGCTGTTTTAGGTTGTTATAGTGTCTGAACTCTTGTTGGGAGTATCTAATCTCCACACATAGTATTATAGAACCAGTAGAAAAGATCTAGCTTGCCTTCAGGGTGGCCTTTCTATGACCCTGACTCAGGTGTACATTTTGATTGGATAAATTAAAAAGTGAAATTCAAATTAGGGTACCTCCCTTCAGATGAATACTTTATATATTGTCATTTCTAACCACTTGAGATCTCTAGGACTAGATTTTTTTCTGTTTCTGGGTGCAATAAAAGTTAATATAATACAACTTATCAACTGGCTGTTGAAAGAACTGAATTCTGATCTGACATTGTTTCAGTCAACTTAAGCATAGAACAAGTAACGTTTCCATGACCGGTTGCTTCACTTTTAACTGGTATTACTGTACTTGCATAGGACTGTAGTAGCACAATATCATTCGAGAAGGATAAGGTTTGGGTGGGACCTTCCCTGTTTTCTTTTTATCTGAAACTGTGGTATCTATTTCATTTTCCTGCTGAAAATTTTTAGGATACTACCTTCCGAGGGGGAGGGGTGTTTCAAGAGCAACAAAAGGAAACTGGAAGTTCAATGAAACACAAGTTGTCCATTCTTGACTCAGACTTAAATACTGTTGTAAAGCTTACAAAAATAAAATTAATCAAAACAGCTGCATTT
Organism: Notechis scutatus; assembly: GCF_049901735.1. Taxonomy (NCBI): domain Eukaryota; kingdom Metazoa; phylum Chordata; class Lepidosauria; order Squamata; family Elapidae; genus Notechis; species Notechis scutatus. The sequence goes on from NC_142009.1 coordinate 104,129,798, forward strand.
GCTTTCTGACTAGCCTTTGGAACCCCAATTTTTGGAACAATCGTTACACTTCTTTGCCTAGAAAAAAAAAACTGATGGAGGCCCCAAGAGTCTTCTGAACTTTGGCACTAAAGACTTTGTCTCTTTCACATTTTAATAAACCAATTATAAGAAAAGATATGTATCTCTATTTTTCTTCCATTTGCCAGCTTCCTAATCTCTACCATTTAAATTCCTTCTTCTTCCATCCTGAATGTTGAGACATTGCTATAAGCTTCCTTTGGCTTACTACCCTGTTTCTCCAACAATACGGCCTCCCCCAATCGGAAGTCCCAGCATGTTTTATAGGCATGAAATGAAATTAAGCCCCTCCCCCCAAATTAAGGCCTACATTAAAACATGCGAAATGGGGGGGAATGGTGGGGGGGCTTGCCGTTAGGAAGTACTTTTGTTGCACACCCAGATATGGTGCTGCCTGCGTTGACCCCGATACGAAGTGCCCCACCAACGCCGAGGTCAACATCCAAGCCATCGCCACCTGCCCGCCAGAAGATGCAAGGGAAAAAATTAAGTCACCCCCGAAAAGACGGCCTAGCCATTTTTTCGGGGCTCCAAAAAAAATAAGACCCGGCCTTATTATATGAGAAACACGGTACTTCTTCACCAGAATAGCCTATAAATCTTTTTTATTTTCTCAATAAAATCTACTACCCACGTTAAACACAAGTAGATTAGTGTAGTTGTGAATGTGCTTCTAATCAACTCAATGGCTGATTTCCCCCCACTTCTACCTGAACTCCCTCACTTTGAAACAGCCTGCCCCTCAGACTAGAATGGGTCCTTCCCTCTTTCCAATATCTTCATGGCACACGGTTCAGCTTAATTGGAAGCAGGTACATAGAAAGACAGTATTCAATTCAGAATTCATATGGTGCCTCACTTTACTATTTTTTTTAGGTTTTATTGTTGTATGCGAGTTTCATTTATACCAGGAGTGTCAAACTGGCAGCCCGTGGTCCAGATGTCACGTGCAGGCCACGCCCACCACAGCTCTGCGAATGGGAAAAACGTCACGAAACATCACATGACAGCAAAACAACACGAGTTTGACACCTGTGATTTATATGGAACTATCAAAAATCTTAGGAAGTAGCAACATATAAATCAAGAAATGCAAATAATTACAGCAAAGCTTTTCCAAACATAATTCTACCAGTACACAAAAAGCCATATTATGAAATGGAAACTGATAAGATGGAATGAGATACATAATAATGTCTGATGTGTTATTAGCTATTAGGCATTTACAATCAAGGAAAAGGTCAAAGAAATCTGAATGGGATGGAAGCCATGATGAATGATATTTTATGCCAATGAGAGACAGATTTAAGTGCTATTTCCTCTACAATCCTGAATCTCTGATATTTAGGACAACTAACTATAGCATTTGTGTATTTTTATAATATTTGTTTTATTATGTAGTACAAATATGTAATATAAATAGCACATGGGGATTATAAACAATAATTGCTAATGCCATATTCATTGTAAATACGGCATACTAACACATATACCAGTAAAGTAGGCCTGAAACGCACAAAATTACCAATATTTTTCTGTCTTTTACCTTACCTTTTTGATAGAAGAAATAAAAATTTTATGAATTTTTTGATTCAATATGAAAAGTGTTCTTTTGTTATTACTACTGCAGGAATCTTGGATTTCTCTGCAGAACTGTATGCATGTAAATTGGCTACTGAATACTTGATTAACACAGAGCATGAATAGAATTGCATATTGGTAGCCTACAAAATATAACAGCGTGACCTCTCTTTATTTGTGTATATTTGTGTGTTTAATCCAAGAGTGACTTAAACCATGAATCAGGAATCTACTTGTATCTGAAGGAAACTTTTATTAGAATTACTATGTATGGGAAAGGAATGCAAATGAGTACAAGATTATGAAAACCAAGAAAATGAGGATCATCTCCCAGGTTCCCAAAAGGCAAAAAACCAAAAACAAATAAAAACCACTGACATAAGACTCTGACTAAAAGATGATACATGCCTGAGGTAAAATCATAGGAAATCAGCCTAGGAGGAAGACTGGAACAGCATTAATTTGGGCTGTTGGATGAAAAATCCAGTTCGTTCCAAGCCAGGAATAAAATGGAGGCTGACTGGAAAGAAAGATTCTGTTTATTGGTGAGCAGAACCAACACGCACAGGGTGCAGTTCTTGGACAGCTGACAAAATGGAGTTGAGAGTAGGGTGGGTTTTTATACCTTTTTTATTTCTATGGGGTCATGTAGGAGTCATAGCTGGCTCTATAGGCAAAAGGGGAAATGAAAATCCTAGGTGTTTGTTGGAATTAATCTTGTCTTGCCTAATTGCTTAGCAGGAGTTTCTGTCTTGACCTGAATGAATTACCAAATCTGCATTTCTAAAAGCTGGCCTACTCAGTTTCTGCTTGGGGCATGGAGACTGGTGCTGGTTTCTGCCTCCCTTAAGATTTTTTTCCCAGGTCTCCTTTAGGGGAAATATTCTATTCTGCCTTTTTAATATTCCCCAAAATATTTCATTCTCTAGCAGGATGGGTGGGTGCTGACTTTCTACAGCTGGTTTCTCCTTCTTTCCCCTTGACCAGCACTACTATTTTTTGTGGCCTACAGCATATACAAGTTGTTTCGGTGCTCTTACATCCTTTCCATCTTGCTTGACTCTAATTTGTATAAGTTGCCCGTGAATGTTCTTCCCCCATAACCGGCACTATTCTCTATGTGCCTCTATTCTGGTCTTCATGACTTTCAAAACTACCCAAACAGCCGATCAGGCTTCCCCATGCCCTCTTATATTTTCTGTCAGGACAATACAACTGCAGATTCCTCATGAGCCCAATTTTTAAGAAGACAATGCTGCAAAGACTACACTATTTGTTTTGCTTTGATAAAAGGCTCCTTGTGGGGAAAAAAAAGGTTTTGTGGTTCCTTGGAAGAAGAGGTAGTATACGTGACGAAAAAGCTGAAACAAGACCTAAAAACACTGAAAAAAATGACTTATCTGTTTTTATTCTTTGAAATATTGCAACTAAAATTATACATTGTATAAACACTATAGTGACATTTCCGTCACTATTGTATTTAGATATATAGAATTACACAGGTATATTTATGAATGAATAAAATCACTTGATAAAAATTGGCATAGAAAAGTCAATCTATTATGTAAGTCTGTTTCTTTTTTAATGCAATTTGTATTTATCAATTAATAGGGACTCTACAATATGCCACTGGGCTTTCCAAGCCCTATCACCTGGCTTTTTTAAAATTACAAAAAAACAAGGGGGAAAAGACAACTAAAAAATAAAAGTGACAGCTTACAGCGTATTTATTTTTAAAAATGATTCTCAGCTAAATAGAGCTGTAACTTTCTAACAAATAAAAAAGATGGAAGGTGCTTTGTTCGGAAGTGTGTTCATTTGTCCAAGAACACAAAAGGTAAACAAGGCTACTATAGAGAATCCTGCCTAGGGGAGGGGTGGGATATTAAGGTGGTAGTATGTTGTATATGGCCACGCCCCTAGTAAGATATTAGGAAATTTAGGTCTCTGGATCTTTTCAGCATTTCTACAGTAAAAATATAATATTTTGCATCCTAGTAATACATCTATTCTGGTATATTCATAGTTACTAATTTAATATCAACGATCACCTATTTTGGCAGAGGACTTAAATCTCAATTGGCTTGTGCTCTTAGCTTTGTTGTTTTTTAATATGATGTGGAAATCTAGAGGTCATTTAGGGCAGAGAGCTAGTTAAGAAATATCCATATTTAAGATTAAGCTACTTTATTTTCTTTGATTGATATCGGTAGCTTATTCAAATTTACAGCTCATTATTGGGATTGTTGCCTAGCAACACACATTAGACATTCTGAAGGGCAATGGACAGAGGTCTTTGTTTTAGGTACAATTGGATTTGCTGCTGAGTACTAAATAAAATTTTTACTGTACACAAAATTGTTTTTTAAAATTTCTATTTAATAGACAAGCAAGTTTGCATATGTTCAAAACTGAGAAATAAAAAAGAATGTTAATGTAAGGTTATGCAAATTATTTCCAGTGGGAATCCCCCGATGCCTGAAATAGTCTGGATTCAATGAAAGTAGGGTTTTTTGTTTCTGTTTAAAAAAACAAATAAATTCCATTGCATTGAGATGAATACAAGGAAAATTAATATAGGTCATCTCTAGGACTGCTGGGAAGAGAGGTATTAAGATGCTACAACAGCTTGGGATCAGCCAAAGTCTTAAATGACACATTTATTCCTTTCCCAATAAAAAGTAAATATTGCATATGAAGTCAGCTTTCCTCTGATTCTGTGCTTTCTCCCCATCCATGGAGAAGAAAATCTAGTTAGCGAGGCTACCAGACTGCAGTCTGCATTATGATTGTGTTCATACAATATACTGCATTTATTTCTCATTACATAGAGAATTCAATAGAGAACTCCCAATACAACCCCTAGCATAATGGATATAACTATGGAGTTTTCTTAGTAGCAGTATGGAAGTGGCTTGCCCCTATGTTCTTCAGGAAGGTGCTTTTGACTTCCTAATTTAACCCACACAGCGTTACTATTATTTGGTCTCTCATACCAGTCCCAAACCTGCTCAGTTTCTGAGCCTAGACTCTAGAAAATATTATCCTGTTGCTGCCATGCTAACCAAGTATTCAGTGTGAACCCAGTCCATATGGTTAATTTAGGGTTCTTAGTTGAATGACCCCAGAACAGTTTGTTAAATAAACTATGGATAGGTTAACCATAAATGTCTTGGTGAACAAAGCCCATGTACTTTCAAGTTTCTATCCACTGTCATGGTATAAGTAACTACCTCTTCTCCTTATTCTGCATACTTTTATATTTGATAAACATTTATGAATACTGTATGCAATGAAATTTTATTTTAATGTATGAAGATTAATGTATATTCAATGTGACAATAAAGTTATTTTATCTATTATCTATCATCAATACCTTACAAAAGCATTGACAGTTCCTAAACGTAAAAAATAATAATAATAATAATAATAATCCAGAGAGCCTTTAGCTTGTATGTATTAGTGGAAGATTCCAAATACTAAATTAAGGTATTTGTTGCATAAGCAAAAAAAAATAAAAAAATTCCAAACTGGAGAAACATAATATTTGCTCTGTACAGTGCCTCAGTTATCATAGGACAACCTTCCTTTTCTTAAACAAAGGCAGAATATTTGTATAGGTGTACATTAAGTGGAAAAAAAAAAGTAAAAAAAGGAAAAAATAGATATAATTTGTGGTGAATCTTTTTTTTTTACTATAGCAGTAGAACAGTTTTATTATGCAACCACTAAGCAAGTATTACACAGCCAGAGGTTTCCTTGATCAGTGAAAGAGATTTCTAAATTCCAATAAACGGCTGCAGTTCGACGGTCGTTGTGCCAAGGGGGCAGCAAGATGACAAATGCATGGCACTTGACCTTTTCTAAACCCTCAGGGTACTTGGCTCCGTAACGTAGTCGAATTGGAAAAACCATTTGTGCAGGCACGCGTCGCTTTGTTGTAGAGGAGGCATTCAGTGCGCGCAAACCCTCCCATAAAAAGCCGATCGCCCCGCTCATTTGTCACCCCAATTGGCAGGTTTTTAACAATCACCAAGTCAGCTCAGGCTTCAACAACTGTACCGCCACCTGGCTGGCGGCCCCCAGTCTTAAGTTCCCGCGCCACCGCAGACCAGCTGTCAGCGCCGAGCTCCGCAGCTGGGGGAGGCACGTTCCTCTTCCGCAGCGCGCAGCTAAAGCCCCGCCCTTCAGCAAGGCTGCGCTCCATTCATCTTTCTCTTCTCCGACAGGAACGGCCCTTCCTTAACTGGGAGGGGGCGGGAGAGAAAGAAGCGCGCGCAGGAAGCGTTGCCCGGTCGTATTTCTTCTCTCCCCCCCCCCTCCCCGCGACTTCTGCTCCTCACACAATTTCCCTCTAACGCCTTTCCAAAGCGCCCGAGGAACTCACCTTCCTTCCCTTTGAGTTAAGGGGGCTCGACTTCTGAAATGGCGGCTAAATATGATCCCTTACAAGTTACCAGTCCAGTCCCTAACCGCGACTGCGCTCTCCGTATAACTTTTCCCAGCCCTGGGAGTTCGAAAGCCGAACTTTCGATAGCAATGATTCTCTCTCTCTAAGCCCAAACACGCGCGCGAGTGAGGAAGAAGAGTCCAACCTTTTTCGCTTCCCAACCGCCCACCTCCCCACCCCCGTCTTTAACCCTCCACAAGGTGGCCGTCTCGTGACGTCATCATCATGGCAACAACAACCGCAGCCGAGAAAGCTCCGGCTCTGGCGCTGTTTCCGCGCCACGGGCAGAATGGGATTTGCTCACGATGAGCCACGCGCGGTCCACCTCGTTCTAAAGAGCCTCCTCCCGGTTGGCGCTCGATCCTGGTGACAGGAGAGGGGAGGGGAAGCGGAGACCCGGCGCAAGCGCGTGCGCGTCTCGCTCTCCCTACCCCGAGGACGGCCCCGGCCGTTGGTTCGCCCAAGCGCGGGAGCGCGTGCGCGCCGGGCGTGTTGAGGAAAGAAGGCGGGGGCTGCGCTCTGGCGCTGCGGACGGGTGCGCCGAGCCCCAGCCTCGGGGTGCGCCCAGCGGTAGCCCTTAGCGGCGCCTCTCCTTCGTGGCGGCGAACATGTTCTCAGTGAGGGTCGTGACCGCCGATTACTACATGAGCAGCCCGCTACCCGGCCTGGACCCCTGCCAGTCCCCCTTTAGGGAAGCCCCCGTGAAGAAGGTGCCCGTGGTGAGAGTCTTCGGTGCCACTCCATCGGGTAAGGACGGGTGCCCGCTCGCTCCGGGCACGGCTGAGGCGAAGGAGGCTTTGTTGGCCCCGGGGACCCTGCCTGCCTTCTGCCCTTTCTTTTCGGGACCAGTTCTGCTTTTTTTGGGGGGGGAAGGACGGATGAACCAGAGTTCCCCGACCTCCTCTCTCCCTCTTCGTCTTCCGCCTCGCGATGTTGGGCGCGCTGCAGCGGGAGCCTCCCCTACCTGCTCCCGCCGCCGCTGCGGTTGAGCGGGGCCCCTGCCTGGGAATCGCGGGGAAAGGAATGGCACGTCTGAGCGTTGTGCCCGGGGGGGGCGCTGACTTGCGAACCGCGCAGGGCGCGTTTCCCTGGTTAGGGACTGCGCCGTGTGACCCTCAGTGGTGCAGCCGGGAGGTGGGTTGGGGGCAGAATCTCGGCGTGTTTCTGTGTAAAGAGCACACACTCCTCCGTCTGTACACGTTGTTGGAAGCGAATGGTCAGTCTCCACTCCCGCCTCCGTGCATTATAACCATAATGAAATCCAGCTGTATAAATACTGCTTTTGTCTGATGGCGGTGCTAAGCTATAACTCACCTTGGCTGTCTCTCCCCTCCCCTTTTCAAACATAACATTAGGAAATACAGTGTAGAGTTTCTGTTTCTGGCAAAGCTCATAAGTGTTGGACGTGTTTTAAAAATGTCTTATTAATCCTAGACAACAGGAAGATTCTTAATCACTGACAAAAAAAAACCACCTTTAAATTGCTATCTCAAAATGATCATAAAACATCTGCTGTAAGAGGATGATTCTAACACCTAGCCAGACAGGATTAAAAAAAATATTTTGCTCTTTCATAAAATCTATATAAGATAGATTTATAAATATTATTTTGGTTAATAATATTCTTATGCTTTTAGCAAACTAGATTTAGCAGATTTCAGGTAAACCTTCAAGAACCCCCAGAAATTCCGTGTGTGTGTGTGTGTGTGTGTGTGTGTGTGTGTGTGTGTACACGTACATGCAATGCATGCATGTAAATACTGCTGGGCCAAATTTGTGACATAAATGAAAACTACAAAAAAAAAATATGCAGGAACTCAAGGCACTCAGTATAAATATAAAAAAAGAAAACCTACTGATAATAGGTGACAGTTTTTAATAGTTCGTTGCCTATATTTGTTATTTATTTATTAAATTTATTTGCTGCTTACCACGCTTTGGGGCTACTCTAGGCAGTTCTAATAATTATTATTTTGTAATTTAATTCCTCAGTTCTTGTAAATGTAGAATATTTGAATATTATATAATACTCAGTGTATTATTTCATAATTCCTAATCTTACAAAATGTTAACTTATAAAAGCAGGCTGGCCTTTTTGTGTCTAATTGTAGTTTCTTATAAAGCATTCTTTTTTTCGAAGTTCTACACTTGGTTCTGATATTTCCCTATGGGTAATTGTATTTGTCACAAATCCATTTAACAATAGCAGCAAGTGTTGATTCCACAGGTGAGGATTGCTTACGTTTTATTCACTAGGGCACAGGAAAAAAAGGGGTGGGGGGGTGGGGTGTAACAGGAGGACCAGAAGATATTCTGCAAAATAACAACAACCATCAAAGATAGAGATAGCATTGTCTCATACAGCCCATCGGTTGTCTTGGGAATAAATATATTTTTCTCCTTTTTCTCACTGTTGTTTTTTAATCAAAGGAAAGTATCATAATACTTTCCAGGAAAAAAAGTACAAAAGCAAAAATACCCCTCTCTTCCATACCTCTGCAGTAGGTATAGATAGATCTGTGTCATGTATGGGATGGCCAGATACATAAGTTTTGACAAGGAGATCAAGATAAAATAAATGATCCTTATCTTACAGAGTTTGTTGTTAAGTTAGATCAGTAAGATTCCCAAGGGGAGGGGGGGAGGTTGCAATAAATTGTAGTCTGAAAAACATGGACTATGAAACAAAATCCAAATAAATATAGTATCAAAATGTTTAGATAAAACTTACACAGATAGTATTGTAGAATAAAAAGGTTTTATGTCTTTCATTGTAATCCTATTTATGCTTACTTGCAAGAATTTTTAACTCTATTCAGCCAGATGTACTCCTAGGATTTTTTTTTTAAGTTTATAAAAACCCAAAGGGTTTATTCTGACAAGAATTTGGTTTGCTTAACACTGCATACAGAGGGAACACAGCAAGTCATAGTTCCAAATAAATATATCTAAGGATTGTCATAAAGAGAGTTAACTTGGACAGTGTATTTGTCATGGGGAGGGTGGGGCTATTACTCTATATGATGTGTAATCAGTATATCTCTTCTAAATATTTTCATTATCCTTGCTTCTTACTACTGCATTTAAATACTGATTTATAATTTATGAATTAATATACAGTTTACATATTGTTCAGTAAGTGCCATGGGACCAAAAGACATTTAACAGAACTTAATTTTAGCTACCTGCCACATATGGTTAGTCTGTATTCTTTTACTACCCAACTTTGGAACAGCTTTAGTTATATGACTAAAATTTCCTATATTCATTAATGTTATTAATAATCCTGAGCTAACGCATTTCAGTTATTTAAACTGATTTTATTTTATTTGGACAGAAGAGAAAATTACCAGAAAATGATAAATGACCTAGATATATGTATATATATACTATTAATTGTTCAGAATGATATTTAATCAATAAAAACAACACCAAATTGTTTTTTAAAGTTTAAGTAGTTGTTTTTAGAGATAGCATAAATGGCTGCTGAAATAAATTGCTATTTATCAATAGTATAAATAAATTTATACTATTGATAGTATAAATGGCTGCTGAAATAAATCTCATTGCTAAATGAGATTTAGCAATGATTTTTATATCTAAAAAAGGTCCAGAAATAAACAACCTTATGTGAAAATTAAATATTAGTTCATTGAACTTATACTGTCTGAAACTAGAATTGAATTTGACTAGAACTAACTCTAACAAATAAATGGAATTCTTCAGGTTTTCTTCTTTTTAAAAAAGCTAATTTCAGATATTTTACATATGCCATGTAGTGGTCTAACTATGTATAGTCCTTCTGGGGAAAAAAATGGTTAGAAAAGTATGTATGGCACTTTAGAAGATATAATCATGATGTGCAAGACTAACCTGAACTTCTGGGGCTTTATCCTCACTATATTTGAAATATTTATATGTTGAAAAGGCTCAATCAGAGGTAAAATAATAAATATTTGACATAAAATTCAAAAAAATAATAATCAGACCAACTTTGTCATTTTCTGGCAGCCTCTTTTCTTTGACCTACCTTTGGTAGGAAAACATGTACCTTGGCTAAATACAACATACATCTGTGCTTCTAGGCAATTGATTTAATAGTACTTCCACAGAAGTGCTTCTATATTTCCTGTTTAACGAAATATAATTAATCTATAATGGAGTCTTCAAACTTGACAGCTTTAAGACTTGTGGACTTCAACTCCCAGAATTCCTCCTCCAGTCATGTTAGCTCAGGAATTCTGGGAGTTGAAGTCCACAAGTCTTAAAGCTGTCAAGTTTGAAGACCCTTGATCTATATCCTGATATTGCCCTTTTTATCTTCAGAGCAGCAGTCTTATCTCCCATCTTGCCAGTTTGTCAAAAAACAGGAAACATGCTCACCCTCCATCTCAGTCAGTCAGGAATAATCTTAATCAGTTTTAAGAGTATCCTCACAGGTAATCCTTGGATTATGAGCCTAATTGGGACTGGAATTTCTGTCACAGAGCAAAGCAGTTGTTAAGCAAAATATCATATGACCACATAGCAGTTTCAGCATTCCCAGTAGTCATTAGATAAGGGCCTCACATGACCACGACTTGTAACCTCCTGCCAGCTTCCTCGTTGATTTTGTTTGCCAGAAGCTGGCTGAGAAAATTGCAAATGGTAATTAAGTCTCCTGCCTCCTAGCTGACCCTCCTCTATCTAAGCAAGACCTGTCAAACTGGTGGCTCACGGGCTGGATACATCATGTGCAGGCCATGCCTACTTTGGCTCTGCAAAGGCAACAAAATATTGTGATACGTCACGATCCAACCAGTGATGCAATTGAGTTAGACACCCATGATCTAAGCCATTCCTGTGTTGATCTTCTTAGTCGAGCGCTTCAGTTCTTCCAAATCAAGTGACAATTCCAGGGGATCACTGATAACAGATGAAGCCAATTCATTTCTCCTGCCCTGCATGAAGTACCTCAGCTTCAACTGCCTCTGCTAGCCTAGCTCCCTGTCCATCTGTGCCCTTTTGGTCACTCTGCACAGCATGGCCAAATTGAAGATGATACTGTATTCCATCGCCCCCAGTGGACTTTCCTCCCTGTCATACACGGTGGTGTCCTTGTCTTCCTCCTCCTTGGTGTTGCCTTGCATCTCTTCCTGTGGATGGGCCTCAAGTCTCACAATATAGATGCTCTGTCAACCTGGGGTCAGAGGTGGCAGTGAGAGGCAGGGCCAACTCCTCTGATGTGTGCGAAGTGCTGCCTCTTCAACTCTGCCACCTACCTGTCTTTCCCCCTCCCCAGTTTCTGCCCTTTTGACCACCTGCATAGCATGGCAGAGATGAAGATACTGCTGTATTCTACCATTTGTCCTTGCTGCCATACTTTATTTATTTATTTGATTTATTTGATTTGTCAATCGCTTACAAGATAATAGGTATAAGTATATACATAGTTGTAGATACATGAAATGGGTACATATAAGAAAAATAAACAATAGGACAGGGACGGTAGGCACATTGATGCGCTTATGCACGCCCCCTACAGACCTCTTAGGAAAGGGGTGAGGTCAATAGTAGACAGTCCAAGGTTAAAGTTTTGGGGGTTTGGGAAAGAAACCACAGAGTCAGGTAGAGTATTCCAGACATTGACCACTCTGTTGCTGAAGTCGTATTTCCTGCAATCAAGTTTGGTGCGATTAACCTTGAGTTTGTATCTATTGTTTGCTCTTGTATTGTTATGGTTGAAGCTGAAGTATTCATTGACAGGTAGGACATTGCAATGTATGATTTTATATACCATACTTAGATCAGACCGAAGATGGCGTAATTCAATTTATACTGCTCCTCATTGTTGCCTCTGAGCCCAGCATTGGCAAAATCCCCATAGAATAGGATCTAAGGCTGGCTAGCATTGATGGACCCATTGGAGAAAAGACAAGGTGATGGCAGAAAAAAGATGATAATGCCAAGGAGGAGAGGAATCAAGTATTGGCAGCATCAGGAGCAGAATACAGTGACATATTCATTCTGCCAGGATGGCCAAAAGGCAGTGATGGATAGGAGGGAGATAGGTATGTGTGGAGTTGAAGTGGAGACAGTCACACAGGACAGAAGAATGTGACCATGGGATACTGTGATAGTTGTAAATATGGGCCAATGGCCAAGTACACAAAGTTTTATTGTGTGTCCATGAGGGGGACGCTGAGATAGATGTAAGTGTGAGGAGTGGCTGTAAGTCCATTTTTTCAGTAACTGAACAATTGCTGAACAAATGGTTGCAAACTGAGGATTACCTGTATTTCGTTACTATTTATGGCTTTAGTGGTTGTTAAATCAATATTTTAATTTTCTCAGCCTTTTATGTAGCAATATCGGATTGTATTCACTTAACAGTTAAGTATTTTTGCAAGTTTAATTTTTATATTCTTTAGATCTACTCCTATATTTTAGTTTTTTAATTCATTGTCTTTTACTTTGCAATCAGCTTAGACACTTTTATTATCATCCTTTTTATCTCTGTAACATTTGTCATGGAACTTAGTTCAGTTTTTGTCACCAGTCATAACAAAATTGTTGTCATTTGAAGAAGACAGGGAATATGTTATTCTTGCTTTTGTTATAACAATGAAAGGTATCCACCATAAAATAGTGATAATTTCTTCACCCCCAAAAAAGCCAAAATCCTCCTAGCCTCTTCCTTCCCAAGCTTTTACATCACTAAATATTTTGCAATCTTTTAAGGAAGATGATGATTATATTTTTGAAAATTTATCCTTCTCTTAAACATATTAATTCACTGATCTGCTGATAGAAGTAAATAAGCTAAACAGCATATCCAGACTAACCATACAAAAAATAGTATGAACAATAAAATTTTTAGAGTTTGGAATATTCATTTCAGCGGGTAATAGCCAGAATTAAGATATTGTAAAAAAATAATGTTTCAAGGTCAGGGTACCAAAATTGAAAATCATCTTGTGTGATCCTATAACATGTTCTTAGTCTTTTTGTTTAATATTTGGAGTTCTCAATTCAACATGAAGAAAAGCCAATTTTTGCTTTTGTAACTTTTTAGAAATTTTGTGTTCAGAATTTTTTAAAATTGCTCAGATTGCAAACATTAACCTGGATAGGTCAATCTTGGTGAGCAAACTATAATAACACTGATTAAGATAATTTAACAAAAAATATTACTATTTTTTTAAGAAAACCTTTTAAACAGGGCCATCAATGGGAAAAAGCAATCTTCTCCCAAATCCATGACACCTATTCTTCACATATAGCATTTAAGCAGAATAGTAAAGAGTGAATTAAATTGAGTTTATTTTCAGAAAAATACATGTGACTTTTTTTGACAGTATCGTAAATGAAGTTTGCCACTGCCTCATTCCACAATTTTTTTAAAAAAAAATTGACAGTCTTGCCAAGAGTCTGCCATTCCAAAACAGCTCCCCCATCCCAAGCATTAACCAAGTCCATCCCTATCACATTCAGCCAGAATAGATCCTGTCAATTAGAGTTCGATACAAAGAGTAGAGATGCAAAACCTGAATTCTTCAGATTGCATGTTGCCTCTGAAAAGCTCGGGTGTAATCTCCAGGTTTCTTTAAAAGTTTACCTCAAGTTGCTTTCCTGCGTCAGATGAGTTAGACCCCAAACTCCACCTGTCCACCTGCTACTTCAGAGAAAAGAGCTACATTTGAATTATCTCTCTTGCCCAATCAGGTGTAGCCAAAAAAATTCAATATAGCCAGAAAAAATAATCTGAACTTCACTTAAGTACCCACAAGAATCCTGGCACTGCTCTTTTCTTACCATCTTAAACAAATATAGATATATTGTATATTCTTTTCAAAAATGGTTTATATGTCTTAGAACCTCACTTTTTTCCTAGTAATATAAAAAGAATCTAAAGCAACTGTATAAATTTTAATAGAATAGCTTACAAATGCTATGATTTTAATATTCTGAATACATTTGTATCTTTTTTCTGCTTTACCTCATGTTTCAAGTATCTGTTGATATTTTGAGTATTATCTAGATACAATGCAGTATTACAATAAAATGAATGAATTATATGGCATTTCCCAGCATGAGAAAGTGCTCCCCTTATCTCTGGGTTTCATTTCTTAAAATATGTTTCTAGAACAACAGTTGTGCATGGCCAGAAAGAGCTACATATATTTTAAGGTCTTTTGACAGATACATCCATGTATATTCTTAATCATGTTTTGCTCTTTGAATTCAAATCTCTACACCAAGGGTATCAAACTCAATTTGATTGAGGACCGCATCAGGGTTGTGTTTGACCTCGGTGTGTGTGTGTGTGGCTGGGGTTTGTGTGTGTCCAGCTTGATGTCATTCGTGTCGGGGGCTCCTGTGGTGGCCCAAGCATTCTGCCAGCGAAAACAGAGCTCACTCCATTTTCGCTGGCACATGCACTGCATGCCGGTCCTTTGCTTTTCCCAGGGCAGCCCTGCAGGCTAGATCTAAGCATCCCCCAGGCTGAATTTGGCCTGGCCTGCAGGCCCTGAGTTTCACACCCCTGCTCTAACCAGTTCTATCAATTGTTTGTTTTCCTTTGAGCCATGATTTAGTCATCAAAAAGATGCTGGAATTGTCTGCAGCTGACTTCTTTCTCATCTTCGTATACATATTTGTAACCCTATATTTATTGTTAGATAGTATAAATGCAGCCCTTATGATTATGTTTACAGATTTAGCATTCATTCATTATAGAAAAAGACTTTTTTTTTGTCCCAAGTAACAGGTGGCAGAATGATTTTGGATGTTTCAGTTAATTGAAATGAAAGATAGTTTACTTTTCTATAATTTCTATGCTTTTCATTTTATCAGTAAAAAGTGCCTAAATTAACAACTAAAGCTTGTACATGTCAAACATTAAAGCTTTAAACAGGCCACATTACCTAAAGCAGAGTGAGGAACTTGTAAAACTCTTTGTAGCTAAATGTTAAGTAGCTTTATCAAGCGTGGCTTTATTACTTTCGTTTATAACTATCCTGAGGTTAAAATCTTGTTTGATAATATGCTTGTTTTGTAAAATATTTACATTTTATAAAGTATGACGTTTGGGATATTATATCTAAGAATCCAGGGGATCGGGGCAGGCATCAAACAATATAATAAAGCCTCAACAGACCTCAGTTTAGGAAAATATGGATGCAGTGAATTTTGTTTTAACTCCACGTCTTCAATATTATCATCCAAAGTCAGGCAGCACCAAAATTCAATCAAATAAATATAATTAAAATGTACAAATATTAAATTGTGGGTTTCCCCATTAAAATAAAGTTTTGCTGCAAAATACGCAAGTAGTATAATTAATGTATTTTTGTTTTTTTTCCCTGTATGGTCCATTAAGTCTAAGTTTTATTGTAAAGAAGTAAAAGTAGGCAACATCTGTCCTTAATTTTATGAAATAAGAATCTATATTCCAACAAGCTAACTAATGTTTTTCATTCTTATATCTTGTTTTAGATTTAGAAGCTCAACCAGCTGTTTTAAGTACTTCAGACGGAATTCTTTGATTAAGATGCTTTTTTGAAATTTATTGCAAATTTCCTAATGTTAATTTTACTTTTCTTGCTTAGTTATATGAGTGCTTTAGAACAAAAGATTTAGAGATTCTCACTACATTATCATTGTGCACATATGAAGTGCTTTTGAATTTCAGTCTAGAGGAGAATCAAAATTATCAGTATTTACTAGTATCTTCCCTTTGGAATACACTCAATAATTGTTTGCTCATGGGAAAGAACGATCCCTTGATATTAGGAAACAGATAACACGAGAAATGCAGTACTATTTGGTTTAAAGTAAGCAACCTTACCTTACATATCTTAATATTTAAATCTATTCAGATCTAGTTTTGTCACTTTTAAAATATTTACACAATAATCACATAGATGTTTCATCTAAATTGGAAATGATCTATTTTAGTAAAGAGGAGCTTATTGTCAGTAAATTTTTCCCCAGATTGAGCAAAATGTAGCCAAATTACTGTTTATTGTTGAACCTTGCAGAGGGCAACCACATGACTGCAGGAGGCCGCAACTATCATCATTGCAAGCTGGGATTCCAATTGTGACTGTGAGGATAGCAATAGCACTTAGACTTATATACCGCTTCACAGTGCTTTTTACAGCCCTCTCTAAGTGGTTTACAGAGTCAGCATGTTGCCCACAACAATCTGGGTCCTCATCTTACCGACCTTGGAAGGATGGAAGGCTGAGTCAACCTTGAGCCTGGTGAGATTTGATCTGCCAAATTGCAGTCAGCTGGCAGTCAGCAGAAGTAGTTTGCAGTACTTCATTCTAACCACTGTGCCACCATGGCTCTTTGCGGGATGCTGCAATAGCTGCATCTATGAGGGTCAGTTGTAAGTGCTGTCATAACTTCAAATCATTGCTAAACAAGTGGTTGTTAAGGGAGGACTACCTGTAGATGAGTTGCAATTACAGTAGGATTTAAGGTACAAGCAACTAGTGTACATTATTATTTTTACCAAACTGATGCATTGGATCATTGAATATTTTTGTTATTGCCTGAAACTGCAATACATACTACTCTTTAATGCTTTCAGGAATGCCAGTATAACCCATATGTGATAGACAAATGTTGGTACCATCACTGAAAATAGATGCCACTTGGACCCCTTTCCCTTAATTTTTTATGAGTTTAGGATCTAAGCATTTTTTATGATTGTATAGCACAGGCAGATTCTGCTCAACAGGGATTACCCTCAAGACAGATTGGAGCCAAGCTGTGTAAGAGGTTAGCACCAAGTACATAGGTTAGCACCAGGTACTTTTAATTGGGTCCAGATCATTGATTTATAATTCATAGTTATCTTTTCCCACTGGCACTGAGAATCTAATAACAAAAAGAAAAGATTGTTTATCAGCACAGCAATTGTAGAATAGACCTTAAAAAAATTCCTAGCTTTTCACTTGTACCAGGACATATATTCATTCCAATTGTCCTAAAAGTTTAATTGCTTTTGGTCAGAAATGAACTGCCCAGGCACTGTAAAGTACACAGCTTTCCCATAAAATGACCCAACGCAGAAATTAGCAAATTTAATAGTAAAATATTTGCATAAATTGAATATTAAAACAGAAAATCAAGCTTATATTTACAGTAGTTAGAGAAATGTTATAAACCCTTTAAAATTACCCATAATCCTGCTTTCTTTGATTAGTGTTTCACCTGAATCATATAAGTAAAAAGATTCTAATTAAATGGTGCATAAATGGGCATATTATATCAGATCTTTATTGAACACATAAGACCAACATCCATTGTTGTATCTCCTGATGGTTTATTAACCACAGCGGCAGTTTTTCCACAGCTTGTTATGTCAGAAACAAACAAAACCATGCTTTTGCAATGTTTGAATTCAATCAGCATCAAGATTCTTAGCAAATTATCTTCTTATGATTAAGAGATAAAATGAAGTTTTTATTAGGCTAGGCCATATCACAAATGCACATGGCTATGCAAAATGCCAGTCCCACTTTATCCATTATGCATGATGAGTTGGTGTCTATTAATTCTAAAGTGCTGATCCTTCTACACAGGTAAACTGGCCATAAACACACAGAACTTTTTATTTATGAAGTAAGGCAATATTTGACAACCTAGAATTATAGGATTAAAATCCAATGTATCTTTAAGCATCAAATTAAAGAAGGCTCAATTTTAGTCATATTCTATATAAATTCTTTTTATGACTTCCCCCCAAATTAACTGATATTTATTTTAATTTTCCTATAATAGATTTAGTATAACAAATCTGTTTATATTTGTTTGATATTTCATTGTTACATTTAAGGCAGAGTTCCCCAACCTTTGTGGTTTTGTGGACCAGCGGGAGGCGGGAGAAGGGATGGTTCCACACGAGGGGCAGGCAAGCATGCACTGCTCCATTTGCTGCTCATGTGTTTTGACCAAGGCTTCCTGAGACAGTAACAATCATGCTTAGTCCCCCAAACCCTCTTTTTATTTCAACGGTTGTGAATTATATTCATTCACACCCTGTAATGAGTCCCAAACAATTTGTGAATAGTCCAACAGAAGTCTACCACAGTCTTTTCGGAATAAGGCTGATAAGACCCACCTTTATCTTCCTTGAAATACTGCCAATGACTAAATTGCCAATTAGCTGTACAAGGCCAAACGGAACACAAAGTCAACACAGAGCTTCAGAGTTTAAACTGATCAGAACAAACAACAAAGTTGCTTCCTGCAAAGGCTCATGTCCCTTTGCTCCTCCTTTATGTCTTATGAGAGTGGCCAATCATCTCCAAGCCTTACTCCCGAGTCTCCCCATTTATCTTAACTGTTCTTGCCTTCTGACAGCTCTGTGCAAGCGTGCACTGGGAACAGGCTCTCTTTGTTCCTCTGCCTTGCTGATGTCAGATTCTGGAGGCTCTGGAGTCAGCACATAACTCTCAGATGGCTCTGGCCCCATCTCTGTGTTGGATGCATATCCCTTGTCTGAGTCCTCCCCAGACTCCAGGACTAGCCCATGTTCCTCCCCACTGTCCGACTCTGCTGCCAGCTCTGCAGGCCACCGGCAGACCACAACATCATGCAAGTGGGGATATGCGCACACGCACATTCACCCGCTGCTTCAGTCAGCTTGGTTTTGAATAACTCATAGCCCGGTAGAAGCCCAGGTGTTGGGGACTCCTGATTTAAATCCTTCCTCCCTATTTATGATCTTCTAAGAGTGGATACGTGTGGTCCTTGTTTCTTTTTATAAAATTGTAATCTGATTTTCAGTTATTATATTCTGAGTTAATTAAATTTCAATAATGATAATATCAGGCTATTGTGTTATTTTAGTGTTTTAATAATACTGGTTTGTAAATTGTGTACAGTGCGAATATTTTAATACAACCCTAACCCTGACAATTTTATCTGTGGAAGAAAGGACAGGAAATACAATAGTTTCCCGAAGTAAAAGCACCCTAAGTGATATTTCTGTGTATTGAATACTAACAGATTGCATATGCTCTGATAATAATTGGGTGTAATTCAATAAAACTTCAGTTTTATAGACTTTTGTTCAGTGGACTTTGGATGCAAGTGGTAAAATATGATTTGAAGTTAGTCCCCAAATAGTGAAAATGGCAGATGAAGTGGTCTGGACACTTCGTAACTTTTGTATGATTATGCATAATGTGTAGTTATATAAATCACATATATTGTAAGTAAAGTACGTGAATTTACATTTAATAAACATCTGCAAAGCATCTGTTTAATATACATTATTTCTTCCAGGTGGTCTGTTTAATTGCAATTGTATTGTGACAGGAACTTAGTTTTACTTATGTTGTACACATAATAGTAAAAAGAGTTAAAAACTGTAAAACCCCACAAAATCTTATTTTTTGCAAAGATTAATGCAAAATTCAGATTTCTAATTTCATATCACAGTACTTGATTTAAAGCTTCTATGCTGATTTCTTATAACAGTAATATTTTTTCCATTTGGCATAAAAAACCATTATTTGTTTTGATAAATTTTTGCTACAATGTTAAAATATTGACCTACTGGGTTGATCTGTTCAGATTAATTATTGTATATTTTTATTGTTAGAAATGTTTTAAAAATAAAGTTCCTCGTTCGTAATAATATACCGGTAGTCAACAATATATTTGTTATTGGATCTCCCTCCCTCCCTCCCTCCCTCCCTCCGTGTGTGTGTGTGTGTGTGTGTGTGTGTGTGGTTTGGGAAGGTATTGTATCTTTACATTTATTACTTACCCAAAACCTATGGGAATAGGGGGCATGCAAATACCATAAATAAACAAAATATATTTACACATGCTGTTTGAAGAATCTGAGTACTCTCATTATTTAATAAACTAAATAATTTAACATAATTGTTGCTTTAAATCTGATTTTAAACTGTTTCAATATATCACGTACATTGGCAAAACTATGGTTCCTATATAAAGTCTTAAGTACCTGTTCGGAATCATTTGCAGTCTGTAATGTAGCATAAATAAATAGTATATTTATATGTGTATATTTCACACCTTTTAGCACTTATTCAAAAGTTATGATTTCCTGAATTTTCAGAATTATTCTGAACAATTTGTTTCTTCTTCAGGTCAGAAGACTTGTCTCCATTTACATGGTATTTTCCCTTACTTGTATGTGCCATACGATGGTTATGGACATTTGCCAGATCATTATCTGCGTAGCTTGGCATTCAGCATTGACCGGGCACTCAATGTCACTTTAGGAAATCCATCTTCTTCTGTTCAGCATGTGTTTAAGGTGTCACTAGTATATGGAATGTAAGTATTGATTTATTTTTTAAACATAGTTAAATAATAAAATTATTTTTGAGAATCTTCAAAGGGTTAATCTATATACTGCTAAAACTCTTTTGTCTGTTTGTATGTAACTTTCAGTTGGGCAAAATGGTGCATCGTAGGGCAACAATTTTTGAATTGAGGTACCTCAAATGGACTAAAATAAAGAATGCACCCACAATTGTTCTCATCAGATTGAAATTTCAAGAATCTCCAGACCTTTCATAATGGCAAAATTGTGGCTGCTATAGTACTATCTGTTGTACCTCCACAATCACAATCAGATTGTGATTTCTCACACTTGCCTGCTAGCTTCATACCAATAAAGTCAATGGATGAAGCCAGAAATAGCTCCCACTAAGTTTTTGCCCTCTTGTGGTCATTTTGTTACTAGATAAGAAAATATTTTTGAAAGCATGTCTCAGTGAGTCATGGGTTGTCTGTTATTTGTATCTGTATACACAGAACAGACTCCCATTCTCCTCATAACATCTAAACTGGTATTCTGTTTACTGTACCATACCTGCCTTTTAATTTTCACAATGAACCAACTCCGTTTTTTAGCTCCCTAACAAAATTGGCTAAAGAGTCATGGATCATGGATCAAGACTAGTAGAGGAAGAGGGCATGGGAAGGCATGAGGTAGAAGAAGCAGAGTTTTTAAAATCATATTGTTAGATATAGACTGTTTGCTGGTCCTAGTCATCAACTGGCATGGATAAGACACTGGGGTACTAAATGATCCCATAACCAAATTCTGGTAAAAGCCACTCTAAACTTTTCTTTATTGGATAGATTTATTTGATTGATTGATTGAATTTATACAGGTATCCATTTCACATAGGATGATTGGATGGTATACAAAACAATCATTCAATAAGTTCAATAAAAGGATAAGAGACAATATCAGTTTATAAACAATGGAGCCATTGAATCAACTTATTGTTTACAACTACTTTACAAGAGAAGTTCATTATGGGTTGTTTTGTGTTGCATTACAGCAGTGTTGGTAATTAATTAAATTTCATGTTGTAAGTCAAAGTGCAAAGATCTTTTTGGTTTTGTTTGAACATTTAATATGTGGAATCTGCACGTCCCTACTGATGTTTCATACTACATACAAAATATAAAAGCTGCATTAATTTTATTGTTATTGCCTGCAGGTTGCCAAATACAGATATATACTATGCTGCTATGCTATAGACCAATAGCCATAAAGTCTGCATTTTACTATTTTTTGTGCTCTGTGAATTATGCTGTATTATTTTCTGCTGTATGTCTAAAACTGATTGTGTAGCTCCTTTCTCATGTGTTTCTTGTGATACCAGTGCGTAAGAACTGCACAATTGAAGAAAAATAACCTTTCTTGAATTTGAGCCCCTCATGCCTGCTGATTTTATGGATTTCAGTTTTGCAATATTATAGAAATATTGTAACTCATCATTGCCTTCTTCTAAGTTGTTCTTCAGTTCCTGATGTAACTAACAGTTCTTATATTCCTGCTTAGCTTTTAAGTCCAGACAAGGTCAGTTAGGGATTAGCAGCTGAGCAACTGAAAGAAATTGAAAAACCAATTTAATATGGGAATTAGTAGAACAAATATTTTTCATCTGTTTCAGCCAAGATATTATTGAAGGATCGGTGATGTGATTTTGTTTAGTGTTTCTTGCCAGTGTTAAAGGTAGCTGGAATTACAACCTTTTCCCTTCTCAAGACCTCAGCCCTTATATTAGTAAAGATATCTCATATCTCTTAAAGAAGAAATAAACCATGTTTCTTAGCCTTTCCATGTAGCTTAATAATGGTTCTAAAGTTATAGTTAAAGATTTCTTAACTCTTAGATGAAAATGTACTTTATACTTCCACATTTCCATGGTTGGTGTAGAAGATACGTTGATTTCTGTTCTCGGTTCAGGTGGGTTAACTTTGGAAGAATATTATTAAATTTATACATTTATGAAACATCAATATTAAAAACTAGAAATATTTCTTTTGTAGGGCAGGATAACCTGGGTAGAAATTTCAAGTTGCTTCAAATGTAAGAATTAGCAGGACTGTCATTTATGGCATTCCCATAATATGCCATATTTGATCATTTGTTTAAATTGTTTTATTTGCATGTGAATAATCTTTGGAATAATCTTTGGAAGATTTATTCTAAAAGCCTTAATTTATAATTTGGAATTCAAGTAAAAAAATTGTGGTTGCCATTCCGTACCTTGTTATCTCTGGGCTACTATGCAATTGCCCTTAGCTGCATGATAAGCAAAAAAGTATTCTGTCATCTGTATTTTTGGAAAGGCAATTTAAAAAAGTGTGCTGATCTAGCTGCCACAGTGTTCCAAAATAAAGACTTTGGGGTGGGCCATTAGCACAGCTGTGTATGACGGTATTCGTGTACCATGGCAATGTAATAGCCAACTAATCCATGTTCTCTCTCAAACTTGGAGTTTCAAAGGGTACAGAGATCATAATCTGAGTGTCGGAATGATGTCTTCTCACTTGTGCAGCACTATAAAAAGCTTTATTCCAGATCATCAATTAGCAGTGCTCGCTTCAGATTGAAAGATGATTAATATACACTCAAACTGTTTTCTGACAAATGGAATAATAATTGATCTTTAATTCTATGTTACTTCATATCTGATTTGCACTAAAGAAAACTCTCCTATAAATAATATATACAGGTGAATCTTAATTCACCTTGGGCTGTGATGGGCAAGGTTCCTATTGTTCAGCTGATAGTTATTTAAGGCATATGTGGATCCACTTCATCAAAGTGATTATTTGGAGCAAGACAAACCAGAATATAATATCATACTGGATTTTTGTTTTCCAGGCCTTTTTATGGATATCATGAAAAAGAAAGGCAGTTCATGAAGATATATCTTTACAATCCTGCTATGGTAAAAAGGTAAATATTTTTTTTGTTAGTACTTCCATAGTATATCTTTTTACACAGAGACTAGAATGAGGGCTGACACATTGTAATTCTCCTCCATGCTGCTGCAAGAGCCCAGGATGGGTATGACTCCTCCTGATGACATCATCAAGCTGGGTTCGTCCAGTATAAAAGTAGCAGCCTGTGGGAGAAACCCCCCAGCTTTGACTCAGCTTCTTTCGATGACTAAGCTGGTGTCTCTGAAAGCAGTTTAATTAGCAGCAAAACTGAAAGCTATTTTATATCATTGGCATAGTTCCGGTGTAGCTGTGCCTTCAGGAGAGTGGGGCTCCACTCTCCTGCAACGCCAAGGATTCATTTCTTCACAGAGGCAGACTGAAGAGGGAGCACCCTTGATCCTCCCCACGACTCCTCAGCTCGGCATCGATCTTTGCCGCGATAACAGCGCCTCTCAGCTAATCATTTAAATTGCAGTTTTCACTTTATTGCTGATTTCGCCATTCGGGGCTGTTTACAGCCTAAGGAGTGATTTAACCCCTGCGTAGCCTGTAGCTCTTGCGAGCGGACAATTTGGAGGCTTCTTCTTCAACCTCACGTGGTGAGCGGCCATTCTTCTTCTAAAGAAAGTCATAAGCGGCCATTTTAGGTGGCATCATCCCCCAAAGGCCAGCTTCTACCATTCATAAGCTCCTATTCAGGCTACTGCATAGACAACACATAGTGAGGATCGCTTCCAGCACCTTTGTGTCTGTTTATGCATACTATGGATCAAGACAAGGTCCACACACAGCCTTCAGGCCTGATCTCTCAAGGTCCCCAAGCCGGAAAAAGAAAGAGAAGGGGACAACGCTCCCAATCTGTTCAAACGGAGGTGGCGGCCAAGATTAGGGCCAAAGCTTTGGGCCCTAAGAAAACATCACAGGCCGAATTAAAGGCAGAGAAATGAAGGCATGCAGCCTTAGAAAGGCAGTTCAGCAAAACTATTGAACAAATGAGGGTCAACTACAACAGGTTTCCCAACCAGCCAATCCTCTAGTTGTTCAGCCAGCGACTTCTAGGGAGAGGGAAAATACCTCAGCTCCTCTTAGCCACCTCCAATCCTGGTCCCTAGAGCGACCTGAAATCCAACCAGGACCTCAAGACTTGATCAGGTCAGGTCCCAACTTCGCCCAGACTCCTTGGGATCTTTCTTCTTCATCTATCCCATCCGTGGCCCAAAGCAGCTCTCAATCAAGACCAGAGGCCACTTTTACTCCAACAGCAGCAGGTCTTCGGCCCCAGATCCTCCATTGTGTGGCAGATCTTCTGACATCAACGAAATAGTCTCCTTAGCCATCAGACAGGGTCTGGCAGAAGGGCTTCAACACATCTTCAGGCCTTCAGACAGACCTCAGCCTTCCTTCCCGGCTTTTCCTCTAGCTCAGATTCCCCAAAGGGGACTACCTCGCCGGGTAGAACAAAGAGCCCATCTTACCTATGCGGAAGGAGTGGACCTCACTCAGGGAGAGTATGAGGGATAATCATCTGAGCGCAGCCCCTCCCCTGGGAGAAATCTGGGACCCTAACCTCTTGGAAGAAGAGGAAGATCTGAGGTCTGATCAGCCTCCTTCAGCTTCTGTATTCAAATCTGCTTTATTCAAACCTCTCCTACACAAGGAACTGGTAACAGCCCAGTTGTCAGTGGAGGAAATTGCCCCTGAGCCTCAAGTGGTACAGTCGGGGCATGGGGATTCCCTCTTCTCCAAACCCATTGTTCATTCGGAGGTCCTTCCTTCCTCCATCAACTTTCTTGACTTAGTCAAGGAACAATTTGCCTTCCCCACTGCAGGCCCCCGCCCATCTTCCCAAGATAGGTGGTTCTACAACATGGGTCCTTCCTTAGCTACGGCTCAGGCAGTTCTTCCAGTAGACGCCCCAGTTGTGGCCTCTTTCTCAAGCACTCCAACTGAGCCTGAGGATGTACTAAAGGCAGAGGACAATGTTCCGAACAAACACTGAAACATAATCATCAAGCCTCGGCTTGGGCCATCTGGGCCTCGACTGCTACATTATTTTTTACAAGGTCTTTCGTCCGCTGGCTACACCAACTTCAAGGCTGCATATCTCCATCAGACTGTAGGTCGCATGAAGACCTCAATAAGGTCATAGCAGCAGCAGAGTTCTTGGAGGACGCCACGCTCGACGCCGCCAAGTTCTCTTCCAGGGCCATAGCGTCATCAGTGGCAGCTAGGAGACTGCTACGGCTACGAAATTGGCAAGTGGAGCCTTGACGGAAGTGGAAACTAGCTTCTTTCCCATGTACCAGTGAGAAGCTGTTTGGAGATGCCCTTGACCCATTTATTGTTGAAACAAAAGACAAAAGGAAAGTCCTTTCATCAACAGGAAAGAGGGCAGACTTCCACCCTACCCCATACCGGCCTCCCTCATTCAAGCCTGAAAACGCTTCTCGCTTCTCCAGACCTCAGAGAGCGTATTCTCAGCGTCAAGATTAACGCCATGAGGCTACCGGCAGACAACAAGCTGTGGGTAAACAGCCCTTTCGTGGGTGAGGGGGTCGCTCCTTCTGTCGCTCTAAATCTCTCATTCTCCCCTCCCATCGGAGGTTGTTTGGCCTCCTTTGCTTCCGGATGGGAGGAGTCAACGACAGACGCCTGGGTACTCAATACAGTAAGGTCGGGGTTACAATTAGAATTTCTATCACCACCCCCAGAAAAATGTCTATTCTGCCCTGTTTCCCGGGACAGTTCATGAAGGGCACTTATGGAATCGGCCATTAGTCACCTGGTCGATATAAGGGCCATTCAACCAGTCCCTGAATTACAACGTGGACGTGGGCTTTATTCTTGGCTTTTCGTGGTCTCTAAGGCCTGGGGGGGTGGCGAGCCATTCTCGACCTAAAATTTCTGAATGAGTTTATCCCATATAGGCGCTTCAAAATGCAGACTCTGCATTCTATTCTGAAGAGCTTCCATTGATCTCACGGAGGCTTACCTCCACATTCCCATCTGGCCTCATCATCACCAGTTTCTCCGTTTCTGTTACCAGCATTCCCACTTCCAGTATCGGGCCCTTCCTTTCGGGCTCTCGTCTGCCCCAAGAGTCTTCACAAAGTTACTGGCGGCATTGGTGGCTTCGCTCCGGTCTGTTCCAGTGAGGATCCAATGCTACTTGGATGACATCTTGATCCTGTCATCCTCCACCCACTCTGCCCATCAAGATCTTCAAACCACTCTCTATTGCCTTCAGCACCACGGTTTTTCCATCAACTCCAAGAAAAGCCATCTCTTCCCAACAACCAGATTGCCCCATCTGGGAGCCATCATCAACACAACTCTGTGCCAAGTTTTTCTGTCTCCAGCTCGAGGGCAGAGTCTTATCGAGATCAATCGACAGGTCCAACGTCAACACACTGTCTCCCTGTCGCTGTTATCCAAACTTTTGGGCAAAATGATCTCATGTATAAGCATCGTTCTGTGGGCACGGCTACACTCACGGGCTCTACAATGGTTCCTGCTCACCTTTCAACGAGCAGGAACCAGCCACACATCTGCCAAGGTCCTGCTCTCTCCAGAGGTCTGCCGTTTCTTCAAGTGGTGGCTTTCCCCAGCCCTTTCAAAGGGTCTCCTGTTCAAGGAACTGGGCAGACTGATCATCACCGATGCAAGTCTCCTGGGTTGGGGAGCCCACATGGAGGGTCTCATGGCTCAAGGGATCTCTCTGGTCCCGGTTAGACATGACTAGGCCCATAAACTGTCTAGAACTCAGAGCCATTTATCTAGCCCTGAAACATTTCAGGGACAGGATAGTGGGGCCCCATGTGCTAGTGTTGACAGACAACATGGCTGCAAAGGCACACATCAACTGGCAGGGGGGCACAAGGTCTAGGGCCCTCATGAGGGAAGCCGAAAGGTTGGGGAAGTAGGCAGAGAGACATCTGCTGTCTATCACAGCAGACCACATCTCGGGAGTTGACAACTCCCAGGGCGATTGGCTGAGCAGGAGCCCAGTCGATCACGCAGAATGGTCCCTTCCCCAGTCCATTTTCAGGGATCTCTCCCATTCGGGACCCTGGAGGTAGACCTCTTCACCTCTCCCCAAAATGCTCAGGTAAACAGATTTTTCATCAGGTTTCCTTGTCAGGGAGCAGAGGGGACCAATGCACTTCAGAGCAGATGGCCCACCGGTCTCCTCTACGCCTTTCCCCCTCTTCCCATCATTCTGGCAGTCATTCAGAAGATGTTGGAGGAACAGGCAGAGCTGATTCTCCTAGCTCCCCATTGGCCCAGGAGACCCTGGTTTGCAGATCTGGTGATCCTGTCTGTAGCCACTCCCTGGAGGATTCCAGACCACATGATCTTATTACATCAGGGGGCACTGCTCCACCCAGATCCCCAGTGGTTCAGATTGACCGTGTGGCGCTTGAGCGGCAACTGTTAAGAGAAACCAATCTCCCAGACCAGGTCATCCTTACTATCTAGGTGTCTCGTAAATCTTCTAAAATGCGTATGTACAATGCCACCTGGAGGTTTTTTTTGTCATTGGTGTCATAGGGAAGGTCTCTCTCCTAGAGTAGCAGGGGTCCCACAGGTCCTCCGTTTCCTCCAGGATGGCCTTGACAAAGATCTGGCTCCTAACACTTTACGCCATCAAGTAGAGGCTCTTGCTTCAGTCATCTCCTGGGATTCCTTTCCTTCCTTGTCCCATCATCCTTCAGTTCAGAGATTCTTAAAAGAGGCTTCCAATCTCCGCCCTCCTGTGGTTCACAGGTTCCCATCCTTCCTGGGACCTTCACAAGGTCCTCCAGGCCCTAACAGAACCTCCCTTCGAGCCCCTCAGAAAGGCGTCCCTTCAATTCTTGACCTTCAAGGTGGTTTTCTTAATAGCCATCACTTCAGCTAGAAGGGCGTAAGAGTTGGCTGCTCTATCTATACGGCAGGACCTCTGCACTTTTCATGACAATAGAGTTGTTCTTTGTTT
Source organism: Notechis scutatus (assembly GCF_049901735.1). Taxonomy (NCBI): domain Eukaryota; kingdom Metazoa; phylum Chordata; class Lepidosauria; order Squamata; family Elapidae; genus Notechis; species Notechis scutatus. Next base: position 104,158,099 of record NC_142009.1, read on the forward strand.
AGACCCTACCTTTTTACCCAAAATAAATTCTGTATTCCACAGATCCCAAGTAGTTCCAGATTTTGTTCCCGTCCACACAACGCCTTAGAGCGCAAGTGGCACACCTTAGATGTTAGAAGGGCGCTTAGAATTTATATCAAATGCACTTCAACATTTAGGAAGACAGAGGCTATGTTTGTATCCTTTTCCCCTTCCCACTAGGGGAACAAGGCATCTCCTGCCACCTTAAGCAGGTGGATCAGGGCTTGCATCGCACAGGCCTACAAAGCCAAAGCTCTGCCAGTACCACATGGCTTGACAGCACACTCCAATAGAAGTGCTGCAACTTCGGCTGCCTGGACCACCCAGGCACCCCTAGAGGAGATTTGCAGAGTGGCTACATGGACATCCCCGTCTCCGTTCGTCAGACACTATCGCCTGGATTCCTACGCCTCCACAAGCGTAGCTTTTGGCAGATGGGTTCTTCAGCGAGTGATGCCTACTTCGGAGTGAGAGACCGGACGAGGACCCCCCCGAGGACATGAAGGCTTTGGTATGTCCCATCCTGGGCTCTCGCAGCAGCATGGAGGAGAACGGGCGTTGGTAAATTTACCCGAGAACGCCCTTTCTATCTATGCTGCTAGAGAGCCCAGCCCCTCCCTTGTTGCGTCCAGATTGTGGTGAGGTATGTTATGGTTCACGATTCTGTTTTGGCTTTCAGAGACAATCACTAAAGTCTGTCAAGTATCTTCGCCATAGGCTGTACTTTTATACTGGACGGACCCAGCTTAATGATGTCATCAGGAGGAGTCATACCCATCCTGGGCTTTCTAGCAGCATAGATAGAAAGGGCGTTCTCAGGTAAATTTGCCAACACCCATTTTGAATGGTTGCTGAACAAATGGTTGTAAGTTGAGGCCTATCTGTACAGGCTGAAGGTTACCTGTACAGGTAATTTTTGACTTTAGGCAGTAGTTTGGCTTAACAATAGCTTCGGAAAGACTGTTTTATCACCCATAACACACTTCTGGCCATTGTAAAATGTTTCATGATTTGTTAAACAACTCTGATTTCAACTAATGACCATGTGATCCACGTAATGACCATTGTAAAAAGAGTCCTAAAATCATGTGATCAGGTGGGATGCCTTGACTTAAAACTTGCCTGACTTGCCACCAAAATTCTGATCCCAATTACACTCGTAAGTCAAAGACTACCTGTATGCACAGAGGTATTGTGAGTTGTAGATAGCAATAGTACTTAGTACTTATATACCACTCCATATTGCTTAACAGCAGTCTCTGAGCAGTTTTCAAATGTCTCTATATTGTCTTCAGGTCTTCATTTTACCGATCTTGGAAGGATAGAACGCTGAGCTGGTCAGGATTGAACTCCTGGGTGTGGGCAGAGTTAGGCTGCAATACTGCATTCTGATCTCTGCACCATTATGGCCCCTACCATATAATACAGATACCAAATTTGTTGCCTCCATTTTACCTGCCCTCATCCCCAGGTAGTTGGTTTTTGCAACATTCAGTAGCAAAATATAGGAAGGCTTAATTTGCATAATTAATAGATAATTTTAATCTTCAAAAGGATAAACTCAGTAAAAAATTCTGCTTTCATTAATACAGTAACATCATTGCTGTGCTTCTTGCAACCCTTGGCCAGTAGAAAAAAGTTTTTAAAAGTGCCATAATTTTGAATGCTGTTATAGTAACTATAAACTGTGACTTATTACGATATACACTATTGTGAAACTTGTGCTTATTTATTATTTTCCCCGAACTAATCTTTGCTTCAGTCACAAAGAAGACATCTGTTCTTGTTTCTGCTTTTAATTAACCATGGCTTTAATTATGATGGACTCAACAAAAGTCACAACCTGTCCTTGAAGCTATGACTGACACAAACACAGGCCTTCAGTAGACACATGACAACGCTTGACAACTGGCTCTCATTCACAACCAGTTGCAGCATCCCACTGCCACATGACTATGATTTGCAATGGTTTTTGTCATTTTGCAGCAAAAAACCTCCACCCATTAGATAAGTTGGATTTGCTTAATGACCATGTGATTTGGTTAATGATTGCAGTGATTCAATTTACGACTGTTGTAAAAGTGGTTGTAAAATCAGATCAGGGCACCACTTAATGACTGCAACAACTTAGACCAAAAATCTGGGCCCTTTTGTGAGATCTACCTGTGTGAATGTTCTTTTTGCTCAGAACAAATATTTTGAACAGCTAGACACAGATATCTGTAGATACCACAAACACATGTGTTTAGGTTCATTTTATCTTGTTTATCTAAAAGATATGTGTAGCTGAAGTTCTTGGTACAGATATCAGAAAACTGCTGTATTCCATTTATGTTCAGTATTGTTCCCATGTTTAAATATTTCTTTAAAAATAATGTTGAAATACTACTGATGATTTTTTTTTTAATTTAGAGTATGCGAGCTTCTACAAGGTGGAGCTATAATGAATAAAATTTACCAACCTCATGAAGCTCATATTCCCTACCTCCTTCAGCTCTTTATAGATTATAATTTATATGGAATGAATTTAATCAATCTGGCTGCAGTCAAGTTTAGAAAAATAAAGAAAAAAGGTATGGAAGTTATCTCAAACATATTCAGACAATTCAGCCTCTAGAATAAACTGTAAATTGTGGATGGTAATTTAAAGAAAATAATGGTTGCCTTTGTATTAATTGCTTATGTTCCACACTATTCTCACATTAATAGCTGCTGGGTGTATAATCCAAGATTTTCACTCTTCTTTCAGAATAAAAAATTACAGCTATAATGGCTGATATTCTCCATTTTTTTAAACTTTGTACCCTTCTTGCTGTTTTAATGTATGAAACAGCAGCAGTTCCTCATGTATAAAAAATAAGCACATGACTTCCTGAACTTAGTTGTTGTGATTACTTAACCAACCATGGTGTACAGTAGATAAATGTAAAAGATAGATACAATATATTAGTCCAGTCTGTGTAGTTGTCATTTGAAAGAGAATAGCTACAGTACAATGAAAGTGATGAAGAATGGAGAAAGCTTTCATATGGAAAGTATCAAGGAGGATTGAACCATGCAGGAAGAACAGCAGAACCCAGTCTGACTCCAGAACCGAGGTACCACTGTGATTGAACTCTTCAAGCGTGGGTCTGATTGTTTGTACCTGACAATTATTCCCTCAATTACCAAGCAAAGGGTAAACAATAACTATGTACGTTATGGGATCCCTAGAAAATGACTCTCAAGTATTCTTTATTTTTTGTGCTATTTTGAAATATTATATAGAAATTTATACAGTGCTATCTTCTAATTTGAGGATAGAGCCAAGTCTTTTTATTTCTCCTATTTGATTGTTTTCTTTCTTTTGGATCTGCAGTTTGTTTTTTGTTACACCTGTCTTGCAATAGTTCTTCATTTGGTGTCTATAATTATTAAAGTATTCTCTAATAGATGCTTCAGGTACAATAATATGTTTTTTTCATAATCACTATGCCATTCTCAGTGTGTTTTGGCCTTAGATAACAGCCGCATTTATTAAGAGATTTCTCAAAATAGCCTTTTTAATGTGTGAAATCACTGATGAAAATGGGTATTTCATTCTTCTGTCAGAAGTTAATAGTTGGAAAACAAATATTGAACAGCATTTGATAGGTTTCTGCAATTGGTTGAAAAATGGATTTAGAATCTGTTAGCTCTTGTTTTAAAAAACATAAATATATCCTCAAGTCATACTGCACTTCGTGCATGTAATTTACTTGATTACATGAGAGAGGCTTTCTGCAGATTTCTTGGTTTCTCAGTCTGCCATAATGGATACTACAGCTAGATTTAAGGCCTGAAATGAGGATGTACATAATTCTAAGGGTTCTGTGGGGGAGAAAGAAAGTGATTTTTTGGGAAGATATATATTTTACCTGAATATTGCTAATTTCTTAAAAGCCGTTTTCTGCCAGAATTGTCAGATCAGTTATATATATAAGTTTGTGATGTAGTCATAACAGATATGGCCAGTACTGCACTTTAAAGCTTTGGCTTATGAAGAAATATATTAATTTTCTAATACACAGAGATAGACATATTTTTGAATTGCAGTTAGTCCTCACTTAATGACCACAATTGGAACTGCCAAATCTGTCCCTAAGTGACACAGTCATTAAGTGAAAAATAATTTGACTGTACCAGATTTATGATGCCATTTCTTCCACAGTCAAGCAAAGTACTTATGATCATTAAACAAAATATCATATGATTGTGGCTTGCAATTTTACTGCCAACTTCTCCATTGACTCTGCTTGTCAGAACTTGGCTGTGAAGTGCATAAATGTTGGTCATATTTGTGCAGGACACTGCAATGGTCATAAATACCTGCTGATTGTAAAATGCCTGAATTTTGATCATGTGACAATGAGGATGCTGTGATGGTCATAAGTGCAAGGGTGAGTCATAAAGTTAACTGTTTCAGTGTCATCCTAATTTTGAATGGTCACTAAACAAAACAGTTGTTAAGCGAGGACTGTCTGTCATAGTATATTTGTGTAAAATATGCTAATAATTGAATGTAGGAATAAGTTGCATAAAGCTTGTTCCACTCTTGTAAATTGTTCTCATGTTTCTTACACTCCTGCCATAATACCGATTATTCCGTTTGGGATCTTCTATAACATAAGGAAGGTTGTTTTTCTGCTCTTATTTGGCTGTCAATTGCTGCTTCTTTATGGAAGATAGGCATCATCATGAATAAGTAATTTAATAGTCTTGTATGATGGCATCTATGATGTGGCTGTGTTGTTACATATATACAGATTTGTTTTGTTAAATAACTCAAAGGCAGCTACTACCATGCATCTCAAACCCTCAAAGTTAAGAATTCATAACTTTCTCTGAAAATAAGATAATTTCTTAGATATACTTTTGCACTTCCAATGATCTTTCAATTTAAAAGACTTTTAGATAAATTTATATGCAGCAAACAAAATGCAGATGGGGATTAACTTAAAACTCTATTTAATTCCATGCTTATTTTATTACAGGGTTTTGCCAGTAAATGATCTGTAATAAACTTTGTTAAATAAGCAGTATTTCAAATGTTTTATATATGTACATATAAAGATTCAAATAAAGAGGCATGTTTTCTAATACAACATATTGGCCATGTTTTATATATAGGTGATGCATTTGAAGAAATTGGAAGTTGCAGAGATAATTGGACAAGATCTGCTACCAGACCCCATCAGCGGGAAGATAATCAGATTCCTAGGTTGGCATATCTGGATACATATTTGCCTTAGCAAGTATCCTAACCCATGGGATACCTACATACATATATTAGTATTAAATATAGCTGCAGGTTTAACTAGTTGAATCAAATTAAACTTGTAGGTTGACAAATCCAAGTCAGAGGGCTACAATCAAAGTTCTTCCTTTAATTTTGAATTTATTTTGTTTTATATACTAGGATAGAGATAGCCTTCTGAGAACATAGCACCCATGTATTCTTATTTACTTAGAATGTGTTAATGGAAGAATTGTCCTGGACTTCAGGATCTCTTAAATAATTGATACTATTTTGAAAAGTTATGACATTTGACCCAATTTTCTCATATATTTTATGGCTGCTGACACATTTTTCCAGCAATGTAACTGGAATAAACATTTGTCTCTAATACTTATAGTCAGCCTATGTACATGCATGTGCACACTCACTTCTGATAGTCTCCAAATGTTTGAAATTGCAACTTCTTCATCCCTTGGCTTTTAGCCATGTTAGCAGGAATTATGATTGTGACATGTCAGTCTGGTTTTTTTCATACATATCTTGCTCTCCAGGGCTTACAAATACCTTTAGCCCCTACTTTTGTGTTGTTATGCACTGGTGGAATAGGAAGGAAATTATCATTTGTACATATCTAATGCTTCTCATCTTTAGTTGAACCAAGGTTAAAATCATTGTAAATCTGTGATTATTTCTGTATTTTGATATAAAACTTTACATATAATTCCTGTTTTTAAATATAATACATTTAAAAAAAAAAATACAACATAATATACTCTTTTTAACTTTAATTTTAATGCAGCTCTTTGATATTGGAAGATATAGAGCCACAGAGCACCTGTGAATTGGAAGTGGATGCAGTAGCTGCTGATATTTTAAATAGATTGGATATTGAAGGTAAAAGTCTTTTTCTTTATGTGATCACATGGTATTTTTCAGGATTGTTGTTTCTGCAGCTCAGTGTATAATTCCTTCACTTAAAATATTTGACTTCCATTAAACAATAATATATTTTATAAGAAAAAGATAAATAACTTGTTTGATAGCCAGTAGGGAAGGTGCTAAACTGTACCCAGTCAAGTCCATCTTCAATCATTAAAGCTTACAAAATCATAGTGGGTGATTTTAGGTCAGTTGTTATCACTTGAGCTTCTGGGTAAATGGTGAAATATAAGCCTAACATGCTAAACATGAGGGAGGGCAGATTTTTGTCAGTATTGCTATTCAAGAATATCTCTTGTAAAACTATGTCTTAATAGCAATAGCACTTAGACATATACCACTTTGCAGTGCTTTATAGCTTTCTCTAAACAGTTTACAGAGTCAGCACATTGCCCCCAACAATATTGCCCACAACAATTCCTACGTTGGCATATCTGGATACATATTTACCTTAGCAAGTATCATAACCCATGGAATATCATTTTACCAACCTTGGAAGGATGAGTCAACCTTGAGCCGGTGAGACCCGAACTGCTAAACTACTGGTAGCCGGTGATCAGCAGAAATAGCCTGCAGTACAGCATTCTAACCACTGCGCTGCAGCGGCTCTTGAAACTGCCATTGATTCTGCTGCATCTTTTCTGTTCTAGCCCAGATTGGTCAGAATCCAGGGTTACAAGCAATATGGGAGGATGAGAAACAGCGGCGTAGAAAGAACAAAGAGTCATCACAAATTACTCCTCCTAACTCACAAGGTAGAATTGTTGGACCAAAATGTCTAATTTTGATTGGATTCTGCTATTGTGTATTACTAAATGAAAGGCGGGATATAAAAATATTGTAATTTAATGTATTACATAATATAACATTTTCTGAATTTCTTCCCTCTTTACCTGTTGCTTTCATGTTTTCATTGGATTATATTTCATTTTATTTTAAACTCCATCTTCATTTTCTATTACCAGTATAGTCTTAGGTCCAAAAAAGCAGAAATAGTAAAGAAAAAGCATTTGTTCTTGAAGTTAGAATAATATGAATGCAGTGCTATATTTTGCAAAGTGTTATATCTAAGAAGTGATGTATAAGTAAATTGCATGGGTAAGATGCTAAAAATTCAAGAATGTGTTAGTTTAATATCTTAACAGCAGACCTGGACATTTTTTGATCCCCACATCCAGCCCTTTGGCTGTCCCTTTCCAGCCCGTGTGAGCTCAAAATTAGAAATTAAATGCAAATAAGTATATGCCATGCATGCAATACAATTGCATTGCTTTTATTTTGAAGGTGACCGCTACTTTTTTTTTGTCTATGTGCATCCATGCGTATCTATGCACTTTCACAGCTCTGTTGGTGTAGTCCTCCACAATAGTCCCAGTTCTCTTGTAGCCTTTGGAAAAATTAATTGCCCACCTATTTCTCAGTTACATTGACAAGAATTACTCTGAAGCTCATGGCTAAAATTCATTGCCTAATTTGAGTATATTTTGCTTCAGTTCTTCATTTTATGTTACCTTCCTCAAATAATTTAAAATCTTGCACCATTTTGTGTCAGTATTATTGCTCCTAACAGCCAGTTTAGTGTAATGGTTAAGGCCTCAAGTTAGAAGTGCTGCAACAGCCATAATTTTGCACACAAGTCCATTTTTTCAACACTGTTGAGACCTAGGTCACTTTCCTAATATATATTATTATATATTAATATATTAAAATAATATATAACTATTTGTAATAGTCATATGTCAGTACATACCAATACATGTTTTAAGGATATATCAGAAAAGTTCTATTCAGAACTTCTGAATAGAATCTACATAGGTGTAGATTCAGATTATTATTACTTTTTAGATGGGCATGGCAATTTACAGGTGATATATCGCTTTATTTTCAGTTAAAATATTTAATAACAATTCTTAAGGGGAGAGAATATTAATGTAGTGACTAAATTCCTCACATTTTTTTCATGAAGATCGTGGATTTGTGGCTGCAACAGAAAGTGAAAGACTCTTTCAGAAGAGACTTAAAGAAATACTCAAGCAAAGTGATTTTTCTGTGTAAGTATTAATTTATATGTTAATCTTTATCTTTTTACCTCTGAATTCAACAATCACGTTAATTTTTTAAAAATTATTAATTAGGACATCTGGCTCAATGGACAGCAATAATGAATCACAAGAATTCTCTGCTGAATTGACATTACAGTCTGAGATACCTAAAGTTTCATGTTCACCAGCAAATATGATAGAAGTACACAGTGATAAGGAGCTGCATAGAGGTTAGTATTATCAATACAGCAGTTGTTTTCCTCCATTATATGACTTGTCCTATTAGAATCAGAATGGAAGAAGGTACTGAAATGAACACAAGAATGCTTCCACTGGACAGACTGATCTTCATGCTCATCTGCATTTTATTTTATCCTTTATTACCAAATTTGTTGATATATTTTGTGTGAATATTCATGAGTGTCTATAATCCTATTTAATGTTAATATGCTTTTTTATTATTGGTAGTATCTTGATTATTTAACTTCGGCTTATGATGAATTATGATGAACACAAATATATATACATGGCATGCTATAACTACATGTGTTATTAGGAATATTGGTAGTATTAAGGTAATTAAGATAGAACATTTTAACATATTTTATTTGTTAAATTTTCAACAGATTCTGGTAAGATTTATATATAAGATGTATTGATTAATTCCAGTCTGCTGAAGAAAATAACATTCACATTTATTGCTACTCAGCATTTAGTACATATATTTGTATATAATATGTAATATGTATTACATATGTATATGTAGTATGTATATGTAATATATAATATGAAAGCCTGCTTGGTGTAGTGGTTAAGATACCAGGGTAGAAACCAGGATATTGTTTTAGTTCTACCTTAGGCACAAAGCCAGCAGGTGACTTTGGCTAGCCACTTTCTCTTTTTCCTGGGAAAGATGCAGTGCTAAACCTTGCCAGGAAAAGTGCTGGGGCTTGTCTGGGCAGTCTCCCAAGAGTTGGGCACAGTCAAACAAGAGAAAACAAATGTATATACAAAAAGAACAAATAGATAAGAAAAAGAAAGCTTCTTTATGGACCACTTTATTAAAATGGAGTATAAATACATCTTACCTTTCTTGAACCACAAGCATGTTCCCAATATATTATATCTTCAAAAAATGTAAATGCACATTGTAAGAATTTGATAGTCTTGTGATATTTTGAAACAATATTGGCAGCTTACCTAGAATCCTTGTTCATTTTTTAGAAGAGTCTGAGAGCAAATATAAAGAGGATGCACTTATAAATGAAGAAGCCATTTTGAATATAATGGAAAATAGTCAATATTTCCAACCTGTATCTCAGAGATTTAATAATACTCCTGTGTTTAGTAAGTATAATTCACAAAGGCTTTTCTAAGTAAGGATTAAGAATATTTAGACATAGATATTAAAGTGTTTTAATTATTTGGGTTATAATAATTTGTGTGACTTTATTATATTAATCACCCTGTTTGTCTTGCTTGTTTAAAAGACCAGGAAATCAGATAATTAAAAAGTATTCTAAGAATTATTAGTGTGTTCCATTTTTATTATTTACAGTATATCCATGCATTTCGTTTGTATTTTTCAATACCCGTCACATTATACACATAACTAAAATGTTGGGAAAGAATAAGAATTATTAAGCAAAAGAAATTCAAGGCAAAAAGTTGGAGAAAAGGAAATCTATTTTTTACAATACTATGCCTCTCAATTCTTCTCTGTTCTTACAAATTATCATTGCTTCTATCCACTTCCTTAAACTTATTCACACATTCCTGATTATTCTTTAAAGTTCTCATCATTTCTATCCAAATATAACTCTTTTTATTTTCTCTTTCCTTTCCATCCATGTTTATTGATATTTAAATATTTGGTTTTTTATTTTCTTATTTCTGTGATCTCCAGACTTATTTTAAAAAATAAATGTACACACAGACACACACACACACACACACACACACACACACAAAACAAAGCTCTTGTTGAGGCCCCCAACCTCCTGATCTGAAAAGGAGTTAAAACAAAGGTCTGTGGGAAACCCAAAGGAGCATGCAATTGTAGAGTTGGTGGATTCCATGAACGCCTTCCTTTTGCCTTTGGCAACTAATTTTGAATAAGGGTTTTTTTGCCTCCTTAATTTTTTAATAACTTTTTAAAATTTTTAATTCTAATTTTTTAAATTTTTTAACATTTTAATGTTTACATACAGTTTTAGATTTTGATGTTTACTATACACTGACCAGAGTGCTTCTTTGAGGGAGACAGGAAGTTTAGAAATGTGAAGTATAACTGAATAAACTTAAAACGTGTCCAAAATCTGGGACCTGTGACTCCCAAAGGAATGACATTCGGGGAAGTTGTGGCTGTTTCAATGCTACTTGCTGCTGCTGTGCTGCTAGGCTGCTACTGTGGTCATTTGATTTTCATTTTCAATGTTCCATGATAGTTTCCCCACCATTCTTGCAATCCCTTGCTGTCAGGCATGAGCAACCAGATACACATGTGAAGAGTTCAGTTAGCTGTTTATTTCTTAAGCTTATACACAGGAATTTTCAGACTGAATTTTCAACTTTCAGACTGAAAGTTTGTACCTCGGTTAGACTAGATAAGGTTCAGATTAAACAGATAACCAGAGTTGGAAGGGACCTGGTAGGTCATCTAGTCCAACTCCCTGCCCAAGCACAAGGCCCTATACCATTTCTGACAGATAGGAGTCCAATCTCTTAAAAGTCTCAAGTGATAGCGCTCCCACAACTTCCGAGAGCATGCTGTTCCATTAGTTGATTGTTCTCACTGTCAGAAAGTTTCTCCTTATTTCCAGGTTAAATCTTTCCTTGTTCAGTTTCCATCCATTATTCCTTGTCTGGCCTTTGGGTGCTTTAGAAAATAGCTTGACTCCTTCCTGTCTGTGGCAGCCCCTCAGATATTGGAAGACTGCTATCATGTCTCCCCTGGTCCTTCTCTTCACTAGACTAGCCATGCCCAGTTTCTGTAACCGTTCTTCATATGCTTTAGTCTCCAGTCTCCTAATTATCCTGGTTGTTCTTCCCTGTACTTTTTCTAGAGGTTTATGGCATTTAAGGAGGGGTTGGCCTTTGCCTTCTTGTGCCCATATAGGGTTTCTAGACTAATTATTCATTTGACTCCTCCCCCTAGCTTGGCCAGTTTCTGTCCAATACTTGCTCTCTCCCCTATCCAGCAGCAGCCACTTACTTACCTGCTAGAAAGGGAGGGAGGAAGGAAAGAAGGGAGGAAGAAACCTCCATGCATCATTCTCAATCCATGCCACTTCTCTGTATTGCCCCAGACCTGTTGCCCATACACTTTCCTTGACCTGCTCTGACCACATGCCTTTCCCAACCCATGTAGCACCTCTTGTATATTCTCATGTACCATCCCCAATCCATGCTAGTCACATGTACCTTTTCTGATGCAACCCACATCACCTCCTCACATGCCATCCGTGACCATCATGGCACTCTCATGCACCCTTCTTGACCCTTGTTATTATCCTATGGACCCTACGTGACTGTCATGGCACTTCTTAGCACTCCCCCATGACTCCCATGCACTCTTTTGACTCTCAATGCCCCTATGTGGTCAACCAAATTTACACAACATTTATCACTCATCCCTGGGTACCTTTACTGATCTTGTAAACTTACAATGTTTCAACCTTTACATTGCATTTTTATCCACTTCTTTCCTGGACATGGACATTTTGTAATATTTCTTTCAATAGCATTCTTCAACATATCACTATCATTTCCTTGCAAGTTGCTAAAATATTTCCTTCAGTTTCCTCCCAAATAAGTTCGTCATTTCTGTCCACTCTTCTGAAGACTGTTTAAGTCCTTTTCACCCACTTCTGATATAATTTTTATTTCCATCAATATCGGATTTGTTTTCCTCTCACCCTTGTTCTCTTTGATAGCATTCTTTAAAGCCATATTTTAATACTAATTCAAGTATTTTCGGCAACTTTTTCTGTATGTTCCTTTTGCATATTCTCCCTTGGAATTTATCTTGTAGTATTTATCATACAAAACTAATACTCTTATTCAGGCATTCTTTCATTTTATTTTCCTTCATGTCTCTTTTTCCATATCTACTCCTCCCCACAAATCCATTATTAGCACATTAGATGTGGCTGTCCAACTTTAAATAACTCTTCTTTCTGGTGTTCTTCACTAATTCTCTCAATCTTTTATAACAAATAATGCTTTAGATCCCTTCCTTTGCTATATGTATGTATAAATATGCTGAAGCCAAGAATTTGAAACAAATGAACCTTTTTCTGAAAAACACTTATTAAATTACTTTTCTGCATTTTCTTGTCTGGTTCCCATTAGCCCATTCATATCATCTAACATACGTTGTTCTTCCAGGTTGCATTCATTCAGAAGGTGGCCCAGTTTTCCCCCAACTCATAGCTGTTTTTTTTGTCCATTTTCACCATTCATTTGTAAAAAGGTGTATTAGTTTAGTGGGTTAAAACCTGGAGATGGTCTTTGCTCTAGCAGTTCAAGTGCTAGTACCACATGAGGGAGTAAGCTCACATCACTTGCCTCATCTTCTGCTAACCTAGCAGTTCAAAAGCACATTATATGCAAATAGATAAATAGGTACCACTTCAGTGGGAAAAATAATGGCACTTCGTATGAAAGTACAATCTCAACTGGTGCAGGACTTACTTAAATGCAACCCCCAATTCCGAGGCAACATCAGAGGGAAAAGCCCCAGATGACACTGAAGAACACTGTTTACCATTCTGAGTGCACAGCTAGTTTACCCTCTGTGGTGCGTGCAAATGGACTAGCAGCCTTAGGCAGTCAAATAACTACTCTGTACTAGCCCTGTAGTCTCCTGGCTAATGTACCATCATCATCATATGATTAAATAAATAAGAAATTGATTTGTACTCAACATGGAATATGCAAGTCAACATAATATTGCTCGTATCCCACCATTCAGTAAACACGTCAGGATACATGAGACAAATGATAATAAAAATGAAAAATCTTGTGTGTTTTTGTTCATCTATAGCATTGAGATTGTAAGGTTTTAAAACAAAAACCAATGCAGAGATTGTTTTTAACAGAGGTTGTTTTAAAAAAACAAATACAAAAATATATTTTTTTCCTATAGTGAATAACAGTGCTGATCAAGCCATGATTCACCTTTTAGCTGGATTGGAAGATGATGGATATGAGATGGTACAACAAAATGCATCATCACAGCATTATTCTTCTGGACATTATAGAAATCTTCAGAATAGTGATGATGAAGAAAATGAGCCACAGATTGAAAAAGAAGAAATGGAGCTCAGTTTGCTAATGTCCCAACAATGGGACAGCAGCTCAAATGATGTTGATGCAAAGAGAAGGTATATTCTTTATTGGTACAATTGGGCATTTAATAAAAATACTGATCAATCTCTGTTGAACCTTCCATGCTACTGAAGAAAATCTATGTAATCTGTATTATCCATGATCTAATATAGGATCAAGAAAATATCTGTAGGACAAGGTATAGGAATAAATGTAAACTCAGTCAATCTAATATGCAGTAGATACAACTTTAAGCAAGGTAATGTAGAAGTCCTAATTATAGTCACACTGGTTTTCTCTAAATATTATTTGGCCCCAATTGTCATACTTTCAAAAACCTCTAGCCTATTGGTGGAGGGAAGAAATAAACCTATGCAGTGCTTCATTTGAAAGAGATGCGTTAGAAGACACGTGTAGCATCTATTTGCAACTCACTAAAACAGGTACGATTAAATTTAAAGCATCTCTATAGTATGCTCTGATAAATTGTATTAAAAATAGTAGAGAATCAACTTTGCCTACCTATATCTCAGCAAAAGCCTTCTAATAGTAGATGGAGAAGAGAGTTGTTATTCAAACTTAAACTGTAGTTGAAATTTATCTAGAAATTTAGTTTCAGTCTAACAGCTATTTCACCTCAATAACTTTGCTCAGGAAGGAGATACAGTCTTAGATTGAGTAGGAAATTATCTGATCACAACAATAATACTCATCAGACTGTCATCAACCTGGAAAGTGAATTGTGCAGATTCATTTGTCTTTTCTGTGCAAGATTCAATGTTTTATAATTATTGAACTACCAGATTGTAGTCAGAAGTTTTTAAATGTGTAAAATAGGTTGTATTTCTTGTAGGTCAATGGGCAGAAGTAGAAATCAAAGTTCAGGTGAAGATGATAGTTCTTCTGAAGATGATATGGACTGGAATGATAATGTGCTTCTAGCAAGCCTTTCTATACCTCAGTTAGATGGAACTGCAGATGAAAATGGTGGTAAGTATACTTAAAAGGGTTTTGCAAGTTGCATTTTTCACAGAAAGAATAGTTCTCCGTTATAATCTCTGTGTCACATATATTTGTCCCACATATATCACAAAGTTAGGTTTAGGTGAACCTGTTGAGTTTGTTTTAAACCACCCCAATAACATTGAGCCAATATTTTCAAGTGGTTCACCAATCAAAAATTAAGTAGCCAGAATTAATGTAGTTGTCAAAAGTTAGGGACTTTCCATAATCTTGTTATAAATATTGTGAATTTCTATGAATGTTATCTAAAGTATCTCTCATACCATATTATGGTCTTGTACTGCTTGATTATCTTAGAATTTCTTTAACTATATTCTTTTATACTTGCTGATAGTTTAAACAATTTAACTTCAGGGGAAAAATAGTAAAAAAACCCATCTGTTCTGTTCTAGACAATCCTTTGAACAATGAAGTTTCTCGGACCCACACCTCTGCAATTGCAACAAGCAAAACTGTAAAGACCACAATTTTTCATAAAGATGCTGCTATTCTGGAACCCCCATCATCTGCCAAAATAACTTTTCAGTGTAAACACACAAGTGCCCTTTCTTCTCATGTTTTGAATACTAATGACTTAGAAGGTCTTACTCAACCAAGCATGATAGATATAAGACCTGACTTATCAATCCATTCTCTTTCAAATGAAAGTATTTACAACATGAAATACCCAGCGTCCTTCAACAATATCCTCCATTCTGAAAAGCTACATCAGGAAAATAATAAAAGTGAAAAAGGCCCTGTTTTGTGTGAAGACATCTCCTCTGTAAGCAGACACCTGCCTAGCAGAAAGTATACTGGAATTAGAAAGGTTGCAAAGGATGTATCTCAGCATATGAACCACCAAATTAGTGAAAATATTCTAACAAAGAAGTCTAACTTTGTGGATTTAGTTTATTCCAAAAATAAAACATCTTCTGAAATAAATATAAAAGCAAACTCTACCGATTTAAATAGCCTTTTCCCAGCACCAGAAAACTGTGAAACTATGTCTTGCTCAGAGAGTAATCAGACTCTTATTCTTTCTTCTGAAAAAAGCACTGACAGAGATAGCCTTAATAACTTTAAACTTAGATATGAAGAATTTGAGGAACACAAGACTGAAAAAACAAATGTAAATCAACAGGCAACACACTATATGTTCTTTCCTAGTGTAGTTCTTTCTAATTGTCTCAATCAGCCGCAGAAGTTGGGCCCTGTGACATACAAACTGCAACATGGCAAAAAACAGTCTAAGCTAAAACGAAATAAAAAGAAAATGGTTCTTGGCAATCAGCAGTCCGCAAGTGCCACGGATGCCTTAGCCACAAAAGAAAGCTGCTATGTCCAAGATAATGCAAGTAGCAATATTTCTGATAGAGACGTTTTGTTACCAAATGATACTCAAGTTCATCATACGGTTTTTGAAAACAAAATATCCACAGACACCAGGAGCTATACTGATTGTCATTTTGAAGATTTTGCTCAAGAATCTGAGCAAACCTTTGGGCTGTGTAGTAATAAATATACACTCAGAGCTAAACGTAAAATAAATTATGAAACTGAAGACAGTGAATCTAGTTTGGGCATACATAATTCAAAAATCACGCTACCTCATTCTGTAGAAAATGATGAAAATGTGGATGGTTCTAAAAAATGTAGAAAACGAAGGCGACTTTCGAGAAAATTGCCACCTGTTATTATAAAATATATTATTATTAATAGGTTCAGGGGGCGGAAAAATATGCTTGTTAAGCTGGGAAAAATAGATTCTAGTGAAGAACAAGTATTTCTTACTGAAGAGAGAATGAATCTGTATAAGAAGCTTGCACCTTTGAAGGACTTCTGGCCAAAAGTTCCTGATTCACCTGCAACCAAATATCCTATTTATCCATTAACACCAAAGAAAAGTAACAAAAGAAAAGCAAAATGTAAGTCCGCCAAGAAAAGGCTGGGTGGGAAACCACAAAATATAAAAAGTAAAACTATTAGAAGAACCCTGTATTTCAGAAAAAGGACTCATGCCTTTCTTTCCCCTCCTTTGCCATCATACAGTGCTGAAACTGAAGACTGTGACTTGAATTATAGTGATGTTATGTCTAAATTAGGTTTTCTGTCAGAAAGAAGTGCAAGTCCAGTTAATGTATCCCCACCCCGTTGCTGGTCTCCCACCAACCCAAATGCCGAAGAAATTGTGTGTAATCTAGAAAAAGAAACATTAGTGTTTAAAAATACTAATAGGTTCAGCAGTAAAACTGTTAATTCCAATGTGGGGAAACATGTTCAGTCAAAAACTCAGGTTAAAAAATGTAGAAAGCAATTTGTTAATGCTACTATAAGAAGCAACAAAAAAATCAATCAGTCTAATAAACCTAGAAATAATTTGAAGAAAAAGCCAAGATCAAAACAGAAACAAAAATTTAAAAAAGTTTCAACATTGGTGAAGATTGCAGATGGTCAAAATAGTATTTCTCCTGTAGCAGAACTACACCCCTGGGATTTACCTGAGAACGTTCACAACCTGGGAAATTCACAACCATTTACAAAAGAGATTGTATCAACTGGCTGTTCTACAGGACACCCACCTTCAGCACAGCTTTCATTAACAGCTAAAGCCCAAGTAAATCCATTGATTTATTTCCAATCATTGTTGGAAAATGAAAAGCCTATTGGGCACCAAGGTTCCAGTTTGACAGAGGATCTTCATCCAGACTTAGCTTCTCTGATATCTGGAAGGGAAAAAGCCAAAATAAATTTCCAAAGATCTAATAGTCAGAGTGGTATATTTAGGATGGAAGAATCCTCGATTCAGAATAATGTATATGACCAGTGTAACTATATATCTCAGGTAGCACTGAAGGCATATAGTTCTAAGGATGCACTTAAAAAGACAGAAGAAGTTTCAAATTCACAAAACAAACTTTTATCCTCTGTGGGAAAAGTAAATGAAAACTCTGTTTCTTCTGATGTGATCAATACTGATCAGATTCATCCTGGTAATTTCCTGCATTGCAAAGATAATCAGCAGCAAATAGTTCATTTGTCAGAAGCAACAAAGCATACTGATCATATTTCTTCTTTTTTAAAACCTTCTGAGGAAAGCCATGGATCTTTTCAGTTACAAAAAAAATGCTTTGTAGCTTCTTTAAGAAGTCCAGTGAACAAATCAGAATGGGAACAGAAACAGAAGGGATTTATATTGGATGTGTCACATTTTAGCCCTGAAAAAAATACAAAACAAAAAGTAGTGTCAGAAACAATATCTCAAGCCCAAACAGATTCTCAATGTAAGAGCAAGGGTCTGGTAACTCCTTCAGCAATCATTGAAGGGCATTCTGGCTTAGCAGTTCTGAAAGAATTACTCCAAAAGAGACAACAGAAAATGCAGATGAACAACATTCATGGACAAGCATCAGCTAAATCTCAGTCGAACATAGATGCCTCCTTCCCTCTTGATTCAAATAAACCAGCTAAAAAAACTTGTTCTGTTGCATCTTCAAGAAAACCTCGTATTCCTAGGGATAAAAAATCTAAAGAAAAGGTGGTCAAGCTTTTAAAAGACACAGCAAAACAACTAAGTAATAAAACTGGCCATGTTATACCTGCTGATAGTTCCATTCTTTATTCAGATGCTGGTTTTGAAAGCTGTTACTCACTTGAAGATAGTCTGTCACCTGATCATAATTACAATTTTGATATTAATGCCATAGGGCAGACTGGATTTTGTAGTTTGTATTCTGCAAGTCAATTTGTCCCAGCAGATCAAAATTTACCACAGAAGTTTCTGAGTGATGTAGCTCAGGATCATTATCCAGGTCAAGCAGCAGAAACTGAATTTTTAAATCATAATAAAATATCTAAGGAAGAAAATATACATAATTCAGATCCTCAATCTTGGTTAAGATCTGGCCAACATAGTCCTCAACTTTTTGATAAAAGATGTCTGGAAAACAATGAAAATCTTCTCCACAATCAGTGGAAAACCATTCTTCCACCTACATCTCAACCTGGTTCACCAGCAGATGGTCAGCAGGCTGAAATGTGTCATAAAGAACAACTTCAGTTGGATAGACATATTATGAAGAAAGCAATTTTTCTTAATCTTTCATCTCCAAATGGTGATTGGAGTCAAAATCCCTTTAGAAAGGAAGTCATTTCTGAACCTGGGCAATTGCTTGATTCAGTTAGTATTTCTTTTTCTTCTATCTTATCTTCTCCGGATGGTGAACTTATAGATGCTGCTTCTGAAGATTTAGAGTTGTATATTTCAAGAAACAATGAGGGATTAACAGCAACCCCTGACAGTTCACCTAGATCTACAAGCTCTCCATCACAGTCAAAAAATGGAAGTTCTACAGCTCGTGCTGCTCACATCCTTAAACCTCTAATGTCACCTCCTAGTCGTGAAGAAATCATGTCAACTTTATTAGATCATGATCTGGCAGAAACAATTTATCAAGAACCTTTTTGCAGCAACCCCTCTGATGTACCTGAAAAGCCAAGGTAATGATGTTATATAGATAGTCAATACGACTTTCTGTAATCATATTTCTCTTTTTTATATCAATAGAAATGTTTACATTTTTACATAAGAATTAAAAAGTTGGATAAAATTTAATATAGCCTTCCTTTCTGAACCTATCAGGCCTACAAGGTGAAGGTTAGAGTTACATAGAATCACAATTAAATTTCAGCTATAAATGTAACACACTCCTGTTTATTTGTGTAGTTAAATAATCATTGTGAACATGACATGTAGGAATGATTGGGTATTACTCAGAAGTATTTAAATGAAACTAGATAAATTACCATTTTAGAAAAATATTCTTGGGTATCAACAAAGTTATTCATAGTCAATTATTAACTTTAATTTACTACCTTGGATTTATTATCTTAGAACCTAAAGGATATTAACTTAAGTTTATTCTTTTGCTTAGGTAATTTAACCATATTTTATTATGTATTGTATATTTGTATGTTTTATTTATTGTATACAGTAGTTTTATATTGAAGGTAGTACTTTTTCCTGGTAAATCAGATTCTCTGTTCTTCTTCACCCCTCTGTTCTTTTCAAATCTGAGCTGGAGGTTGAAGACTTCTAGAATAGATTTGGGGGCTTCAATAGAAGATAGGAAAACTTCCATTATACAATAAATGTATAGTTGCATGATATTAAATGGATGGAAAGAATAAGGAAAAATAAGACTACTAGTAAAATAAATTCTGTTTATGAGAAAAATAATTAAAGTAATTATTTTTACAGAGAGATTGGAGGAAGAGTACTTACAGTAGAATCTAGACTTCCAAATGATCTACTTGAATTTGAAGGAGATTTCTCTTTGGAGGGACTACAACTCTGGAAGACTGCATTTTTGGCAATGGCACAGAGTCCTAGGCCTGGTTCTCCCCTTCGAAATAGCCAATTCTCTACTGATATAAAACAAAGGAACACCCGTAAAATTAATGACAAAAAGATAGTGATTATGCCTTGCAAATGTGCACCAAGCTACCAGCAAATTCAGTCATGGCTTCAAGCCAAAGAAGATTATGAATATTTTAAAAAAAGAGCTATCATCAAATCAATTGAAATAGAAAAGATCGGTGAGAGTTTGAACAATATGTCTTTGCCTAAGAATCTATGTCATCAGATAGTCAAGGTTGCTGTGAATTCTGGTATACCAAGCAAACCTGCTGTACAATTAGAAGATCTGTGCTTTTCATCTTCAAATCCCACATCACCTCAAACCATGGAAAAGTTTGATGTAAATATCTCTGAAATGAGTAAGTCTACCATTAAAATAAAGACAACGCCACTTGTCACTGCAGCAATAGATAAGGATAAAAAAGAGGAAGATTGTACCAATTATAGTTCTCCTGATTCACCAGGACTTCCTCCCTGGCAACAACTTGTATCCACCAATTCTAGGCAATCGGATTTAGAAGACTCGGAGGGCGTATTGTCTTCTCTAGAAGAAAATAAAACTGTAGCTGAGAAAGAACAGAAATCTGTCAAAAAGGAAAATAAAATACCATTCTGTGTCTCCCCATTGAGCAAAGAACCAGATGGCAATTCTGATATTTACTTTCATAGTACACCTATCAGGGAGCATATATCTCAAGGAATACCAGAAGCACTTGGATTTACTCCGTTATCAGGTAAGCTTATGATCAAAGAAATACAGCAATTAAAACTAAATTCAGTTAGTTACTGTATTATGTTTTGTAATATTCTTGTATACTTGTTATACATTCTCTTGATGAATGTATCTTTTATGTACACTGAGAGCATATGCATCAAGACATTCCTTGTGTGTCCAATCACACTTAGTCAATAAATAATTCTATTATATTCTATTAAGTTTATTATGATTGCCCACCCCACAACACCTGAGTGGCTTACAGTATCCAGATTTAAAAAGTTAAAAGCATGAAACAAAAAGTGACAGTCCAACTAAAAACAACCAAACCAATAAAAATCCGATGAGTTCCATAGAGGCACTAGCTGCAGACTTGGTCTTTAGAGCCTGGAGTCCCAGGAAAGTTAACACTATACTTCTCTTGGAAATGCTGAGGACAGAGACAGAAAAGGCACACCTCTTCAATCCCCCAAAATGGCAGTTCTTAATCGAGGGGATCTGGGGCATATCTATTTTGCCTGAATGTACCAAATAGGCAGAAATTATTACAGACAGTTGGTCCCTAAGAAAATGAGTTCCTATGCCATAAAGGACTATAGGTAAGGGCCAATATTTCAAATTACACCCTGAAGCCAACTGACAACCACTGCAGTTTGTGTAGTAACACATGGGCATAACAGATATCTATGATTGCTCAGGCCGTTGCATTTTGAAATAGCTGTATCTTTCCAGTTATCTTCAAGGGCAGCCCCATGTAGAGCACATTTCAAACTCCAGTTGTTAGATGACCAGGGCATGAGTAACTATCTATAGGACCATATCTATAGTTGAGAAAAAGAGACAACTGGCACACAAGATGAATTTGTGTGTCAGCTGCCACCTGCTCATCAAGTCCAGAAGACCAGAGAGTTGCTTACTAATCTCAAATCCATCCAAGACCAACAGTGAAAACTTACCCAACACAGGGAAACCCAATACTACAGCCACTTAGTCTTGTCAGCTTGAGCCAAAGTCTGTTTCTCTCCATTCAGACCTAAATGGCCTCCAGACACTGATTTAGTAACGGACCATTTCCTCTGTGCAGCCTGGAGTTGAGATGCAAAATTGGCTATTACTAGAGTACTCATGATACCAAAACCTGAACTGATGGATAATCTCATCCAACAGTTTAGTTAGATGTTGCAAGGAAGGGTCAGAGTTTTGAACCTGAGGTATCTGTAATACAATGTGGGAGTAACTTTGAAAGTTATCTCAGCCCACAGAAGAAGAATATGGAAGTGTCTTAGAAGGGACCTTCCCAGTTTTTTAGAAAGTAAAATTATAGAAGGAGAAAAATGCTTTCAGACTTGCAAGGTTCTTTTACTGTAGCCTTACAATAAAAATAGTGTTAGTATTCATGGTTGGTGCTTCTTGTTTGGACTACAAGGAGCAAGATCACTCTTGCTAGTTTCCTCTTCCTAAAAGAAGCAGAAGATTTCATTTAGAGTTTTAAAAATGGCCTCCAATCCCCAGCGGCCACTTCTCTTCCCCTAAATTGCAGGATTGCTGCAAAATCAACAACAAGTAGATATACAAGTAAGCATTTGCAGAACACCATGATACAACTAACACAACAACTGGGACAAAATTTGCTTCAACCAATAGCAGCACCACAACCTGCAGCTTTTCCTCCTATCTCTCAAGGTTATTCCCACACACCTTTACATTGCTCTACAAGTGAGAGGTTGTGAACATGATCTCCCATTACTGCCAACTGAAAACAATCACAGAGGAAATAGGTGAGCTGCTACAACAAGGTGACTCCCACTCCCAACCCTGCAGCTGGTTAAGAAGGAGTCAGTGATATCAAAAGCTGCTGCGTGATCAAGGAGCACAAGGATGGATGTACCATTCCCATCCCAGCTCCACAAAAATCACTGACAGGCACAACTATCCTTACATCTACTATATCTCTATCTGAAACCAAGATAAATTATTTCTCCAAGATTTGTAGCTGCCACCTAAATACCTTCCACAGTCTTCCTCACAAAGAGAAGAATAGATTGCAAACTAGATGTTAATTGTCCAGAAAGGAGAAGTTCAGTGATGGTCTCTTGAAAAGAGGACATATCACCATATCCTTCAAGACTAGATTGACTACCCATCCTTCAAAAATATTAAATATGGCTTTAAACATAAAGGATAGTCATTTAATATTTACTCATTTAAAATACCCAAATATTTGAATATATAAAGATATTGGCATCTTAAATATAACCAAGTAAATAAACCATTAATGAATTTGCAAAATTTTTACCTAATTTACATGAGATCAAAATAAAATGTGATCAAATGTCATTCCGTGATTTAGTATTGGGGTTAAAATTTGCTTGTTTCATGTACAACTTGTATTCTATCTGGAAAATACTCTTTATTTTTACTCACCATTTGAAGTTGCCAGTGATTGAACCAGTAGGTTCTGAAAGCAAAGCATGTGCTCTGCAACTTTTTAATTAAAATAAACTTCAAAGTTTTTGTACATAATTTAATCCATTGCATAAATATAGAATAACAGAGTTGGAAGGGACTTTTGATTATCATTGTAATATTCCTGACAAGAAACTATACACTTCTGCCAAGAATTGAAATTAATTCAGAGTTGTATTTATGTAATTTGGTCTTACAGTTTACTTGTTTTGTTGGTATGCATGCTCATTATATTTTAAGCTGCTTAAAACATGAACTGAAATGCATAGAAATTTGTATAATACAAATTAATATATTTTTTGAAGCCATAGGACGAGATGTTCAAAAATCTAGTTCTAGACGAGGAAAAAATGTTGATGCACTTCGTAAAGTACTTTTAACAACACAAATTAAGGTAAGAAGAAAAAATGAAACTTTATACTAACATGGCTTTTGATTTTTTGTCTTTTAAGTTTTTGTTTAAGATTATCCTGCTTCATTTCATTCTAGATTAACTTCTTTGTGGAAGTTTATATGATAGGGCAGTCTGAAATGAGCCTAGTAGAGTAAAATAAATACCTTTGAATACTGAAAATTACTAGGAATTATTTGTAAAATTACTTTCTGTGATACACCATATCAGAAATCACTTTTAGATTCATTTCTGCTGACTTAATACGAAAACTTGTTGCTAGCTGTTACACATAAAAGTGTGCATTTCCTATTGAAAATGCATTTAAAAATTAACTGATTACATTTAATGCTTTTTTGGAGAACTTAAATTTTCCATGTTTGAAGAACACATTTGATATATTGAGTCTGATCATTTTGATTGAAGGATACGTTAATAAGCATTAGCAACAGCCTAGGAAACAGTGTATGTGGTATAGGTTGCAATTTATGTGGCTATAACATGTAGCTATAAATGCTAAAACCACAGTGTTACTGATGCAGTCAGTATTTTAACTGTGCAGCTATTCACAGTTTTTTGTAATCAGCTATAATTGAGCGCAGCATATTGAAGAGGGGAATGTACAAGCTTTCCCTATCTATGTGGTTATTTCAAAGACACTTTCCAGTTGTAAGTCTTGTGTTAACAGAAAAAGACTCCCATTGGAATTGTAAAAAGCATTAGAAATTATAACAATATGGCAGTTATTTTCTACTTGGAATATGATCTGAGTATTTATTTATACACACCAGTTGAATGAACGTGAATAAGATTGTGAGAGTTAAATTATTTAAATTATCAAAAAATTAGCCTTAATTATTAGAAGTTTGTTGTTTTATTTAACAGAACCAGTTCGCTACCATAAATACTCAAAAGAAAGAAACTTCTCAGATTGAAGGACCATCTTTGAACAATTCTTACGGTTTTAAAATAAGTGTACAAAACCTTCAAGAAGCAAAGGCTTTACATGAGGTAACTCGTTTTTTTAATTGAAAATGTTTTACATACCTAATATATGTTTCTCAGATCATTTTTGAAGTTTTCAAAATGAAAGTACTTAAATCAAGATTGGCTAATATTCCTAGGCACTCACTGATTTATCCATTACCACTAAATTACATGATTTTATTGATTCCTGAAAAAGTTCACATTAATCAGCTAAAGGATAATTTCATGCTTGATTGTTGATAAAGGTTTTGCTTATAATGTTTTATTTTAAATTATTTTAACGAGATAATGTAAACTTTTCTGTGTAGGTACAGTATCTT
Organism: Notechis scutatus; assembly: GCF_049901735.1. NCBI lineage: Eukaryota > Metazoa > Chordata > Lepidosauria > Squamata > Elapidae > Notechis > Notechis scutatus. The sequence goes on from NC_142009.1 coordinate 104,182,989, forward strand.
ACACTGCTAAGTATAGAATTGCATGCTCGAACAAGAAGAGATTTGGAGGCGGATCCTGAATTTGACCCTATCTGTGCTTTATTCTACTGCATCTCATCTGACACACCATTGCCAGAGACTGAGAAAATGGAAATCACTGGTGCTATAGTGATAGATAAAGACAGAGCAAGATCTATCTCCAGCCAAGGTCCTTATTTCATTTTGTTTTCTTTAAAATCAATGCCAATATTTTGAATTTATGTATTTAGGTATTAATAAACATATTTAATAAAATGTGGTTTTGAATGATTTTTGCTAGTGTTTAAGTTCATGTCATCTCATTGTAGAATCATGGACATAGTAGATGGTTTCCACCTTATATCTTTTTATGAACATTTGCAAGGGCTATAATGCTTAACACCTACTTAAGTGTATATTAAACAGTGTTTAATATCTTATAGCATGCTCCTGCAGAAGTCCTGAAGATATATAAAGAGGAAAGCATCTCCTAGATGGCAGGCCTCAAAACTCTTGTGCTGAACTAGTCCTTTTTAATTTCCTAGGACTGTTCAAGGAATTCAGTTTTGGTAGTCTGTCTTAATTGGTTTGAGTAACGATAGAACATGGAATATGTTAAATGTTGCATAAGGGTTGTTGTGTGGTTTTCTCTGATCTTTGTAGGGTCTAAAGAGGGCCCTTATTGTATTGTACCTTTTTGGCTTTGTTTAGACCAGTGATACTCAACCTGTGGCTCTAGAGCTGGATGCTCTTGAGGCCCTACAGGCGGCTCTCGCAGTGTAGGCATCTGATCGGCGCTCCATTCTATCAGGCAGCGCGGGGAGCACTAACCAAAGGACCGGCAGTGTGGGAGTCACTGAAGTACCTCCTCCCATAGGAGGAAAGCGAAGGAGCTGCTGGGATTCCCCTGCCAGGTAAGAATAGAAATCACTCCAGCCCAGCAGCCATGGGAGAGAATGGGAAGCCTCCCTTTTTTCCCCAGCAACCAATAAGAAACAAGGATGACAGCACTGGGGAGAAATGATATGCCATGACATGTTTCAGTAAATATTGTACATGGTGAAAAACACCACCAAAAATTAGGTAGCACCATGAAGAAAAGATTGCAACGTTCATGTTTGATGTTATGCTCTGCAACAGTTAATGGTGAAGTGGCTCTCCAGCTGTTAAAGGTTGAGTACCACTGGTTTAGGCTAGTGAAAAAAAATACTTAAACTTAATTACAAGAATAAAGTAATAAACTCTTAGATTTATATTCAGTAACTATGTTGTTATTAAAGTTCTGAATAACATAACATGATAACAAAACATATCTTTTCATCCACTTTTATTTCTGGTTATTAAGTAATTCCTATTCTTATCTTTAGCATCCTTTGCTAGCATTTTTCTTTAAAATATTTAATTTTAAAGCACAGATTGTTTTTACTAAATTATATCTTTCTAGAGGCTGCCTTCAGAAACTGAAAAGAAAACATAGACTGAATTCAACCATAATAGATTTAGCACATTTTCTTTAAAAAGCAGAAGTTGTATTTAATGTTGCAGAGTTATTAGTACTGAATTTTTGATTTATTTAAGATACCATTGCCTGACAAAGTAAAATCTCATTTGTGATAATTCTACCATAAACTTTTTAGATTCTAAAAACACATTGACTAATGTTGGACCATTATAACAAAAATCATGATCAAATTGAAATAGAAACATCTATGAAAGTGTTTCAACCTCAACTTGATTTTGGCCATGTATGTACTGTGTGGCTGTTTAAAAATAATTTACTTGGAACTAAAAGTAATAAATGTGTTTTTAATTGTTTTTAATTGTTTTGATGTGATTATCAATTAGTTTCTAACACTATTGAATATTTTTCCATTTGTCCTACGGATGGGCCTTAGGTTACATAGTAATTGCCTGAAAAGCCATGTTTCATAATGCTCACTGATCATTCCTAATCTCAGTTGATCATCATAGTCTGGCACTGTCCTCAAGGAGAATCTACCCTATCTTACATTGAAGTGTTATAAATTCCTGATTAAGTTTGTTCACTTCTAGCCAGAATCCTTCCCATCAGCTTGTTTCCTGTTTATATGAAGAATAAGAATAATAAAAGATAGTCCATGATCTTTTGTATAAGAGAAAGCAAGGTGCGCTTTGCATAGAGAGCTTAGCGCTTGGATACCAAGGCAGTTTTGATAATGAGATCTATATTGATTAATATTCTACCTCTTTGTCATGTGAAGACCAGCAATATTTAAATGGTGCATATTGATAGAGATTAATGTAGCATGGTTTTCTTCCTCTGAATCAGGCATATTCATAATGTAGAATAATAAAAGATTGGTAGCAGGGATTCAAATTTAAAGAAAATTTTTAGTATTATTATAGTAAATAATGCAACAGTTTTTTCTAGTATAGATTAATAAAACGGTGCATATGATGATTTATTATGATGCATGTTTGTGAAAAGTTATAGCATTTGAACCTTAGAAAAATCAGTGGTATAGCATTCTAAAAAAATTCAAAAACGTGTATGTTTTTCAATATGATAGAATCAAATAAAAAATTGACATGAACTTGTTCATGCTTTGTCTGCACAGGTGGAGAAAGGGGGAGTGCCTGCAGTACTATTTGTGCTGCTCACTGTCGAAACTGAAATGACCAGGTTTTTCTTAAGAAATAAATGCATTTCAATTTGCTTTTCAGGTAATAGAGAACATGCCCCTTTGCTAGCAAGATCTGGTATCTCAGGGTTGGAAGTCACATATGCTACTGATGAGAGAGCACTTTTCCAGGAGGTAGTGAATATTATTAAAAGGTAGTATTCTGTTTTTGTTTTCAGCTTATAAATTCCTGATTAAGTTTGTTCAACTTTGGTCTCCCTTCTCTTTCTTATGTCCCCATATTTTAACAGTTTTATAAAAGTTTGCTTTGGGTCTTCATAACAATATATTTATCTTTTAAGGTATACTTATTCAGATCGCTAAACTAGAATTCACATCAGTAGTACTGAAGTTGTAATATCCCTAAATGCATGTGAAATCTAGAAAACTTCTGTCTTACAATACAACTTTTAAAAAATCTACCGATAGGCAGGAAAAGGGTGACTTTTATGACAACTTCATAGCAAAACTCATTGCTCTTTGTGATACAGCCAAAAATAAATAGGCAGGCATGAATTTTTTTACGTATGTCTTCTCCAAAGGGAAACTTCTCCTTTTCCAAATTCGGTTTGGTGTATCGTTTCAAGTTCCTTACATGTTCTTATAGCATCCTCTGATCATGCACTTATAGAAGTTCAGATGTGTCTTTCTTCAAATCAACTGCCAAAGCTTTGAAGTCTTACTGTTATCCAGAAAGCTAATCTTTGAAACTTCTGGCTGGAATACATTCTCAAGGAAAATGTGTACTAGGCAGAGTACATTTGCAATTCTCTCTCTCTCCAACTAGAAAACTTCTGATGAGAATGGCATTGACCAAATCCAGGAAACCAGAATACTAGAGTTGCTGAAAGCAACCAGCAAAGGGTGGGTCCTGACGAAGCAGCGGATTCCTGTTCAGAGAAGACAAAATTACAGGTAAGGAAATTAATTTTATCTTTCTCTTTTTTGGGAATCCGCTGCTCCGTCTGACTTACAAAACAACTTGGAAATAGCAAACCGATTCTGTTCTTTTACTTTTTTAAAGTCTTCCACCCTTTTGGAAGTATAGGAAAAATATCACTTGTCTGCATTAAAAAAAATCATTCCAAACAATAGAACATTACAATTTTTCTTTATCTCTGAAGATCAAATGAAGACTTGACCGCTGAAGGCTTCACTGAATGAAGAAAGCACACTGATTTCTCTATCATGAAAAAGGCAAACCAAACATCTGAGTTGTTACCTGGTAAACACTTCTGGAAATGCTGCATGTCAGCTTCTAGGGCTGGCCAATGACGACTATGATGTGTACTTTCAGATAGTTTTGATACAATATTTTTACTGTTTGAAGGATAAAAGTTACACTCCCTCTAAAATCGAATTAATCAAGACTTTCAGTCAGTGGTTTTATTTAGAAAAATAATAATTCAATGTTGAAATGTATGAAACTATATTTCAAATAAATGACCTCCTGGATTTGAGTATATTTGATTTTTTTATTTTTTCCCTAGCTCATTATTTTTGGCTATGACATTAATTTCATTAAATATTGTATTGGACAAAACAGTGTTCAAATTAGCTTTTGTTAATATTATGAATTATTATCATCACTGCAAATTTAGTTTTGTTGGATGTAGTAGAAGTTAGAGAACTCTTGAAAGACAAAGACACAAATTAGAATACATTAATTTTCACTTCCTTGTTCTAGTCAGCTTCATATAAAGATCATTACTGCTTTGCAGATAAAATAAAGGTTTGGAATGGTTTGAAGTTTATACTATCTGTAGTATGCCTTACCATTTGAAGGCTAGGTAATTTGAATGTGTATGTTGTCTCTCTGAAACAATTTAATGACTGACCTATTAAGTGTGGCTTACATTGCTCAACCTAACAACTGTAATACATTTTAATATTGGTTAGTGGAAATAAGCTATTTTAACCTATAGTTTACAAACCTTTCTTGTTCCCCCTATTATTGATTAAAAATTGTTGTTTTTTTTTAATTTGGGTGACACATTAAATTGTGATTAGTGGAAATGAAAATTTCATAGCTTTACTAGAACAGCAGAGAAAAGAAGAAATGATCAAACTTTCACTACAACCATATAATTCTAATATACAGTGTAATAATCTTTGGCTATGAACTGCATGTGGTGGAAAATTTAGAAGAACAGCTAAATAAATGCTGATCTCTTAATATGTATTCAGTGTACTTGACTACAATTTTTATTGTTTGGTTATCTCTAGTAACTGAGGAATACAAAACAAATGTACAGAAATAACCAAATGGTGTCAAAATGACTAGTGCAAAAACATCTCTGTGGACTGAATCTCACACACACACACACACACACACACACACCTATCAGATAAACTTTCTGGTTATAGATGGTGAAATATATTAATATATTTTCACTCAGAGAAGTTTTTTAGTTAAATTGCAGTGGCTTTCTTCATGAAAGTTTTTAGTTTGTAAACTAAGTTTCTGTGAATTCTGTACCAACAAGTAGAACTGAAAATGGAATTTAAAAAACTTAATAGCTGTAACTACTCCTATTATTTTAGAAGTAACCCTTTTAATGTACTATGTGTAAAATAACACTAGCAATAAACATGTAGCATTTCTATAATCAAACACGTTACATATCTTAATTTTAAATTGCATTAAAATTTAATAAATACTTTGCTTGTCTTATCAGGATGTTGAAATTATTCAATGAATCCATCACATTAACACAGATAAGATTCTCAGGTATTAAAGTTGGACAAAACTGTATGACATAATTTAGATTTCATACAAACTTCTTATCTGTGTCTTAGTGAAGTTTTGGCAGTTTGCAAATCAAATAAGTAAAACTATTTTACTTAACCATCTATTTACCTATATATCTCAGTCCAATCTACTGTTATAGACAAAGGCTCACCAATATGTCAGTTAGGAATCTTCTACATGATTTGCTACAACATAATTGAAGAGCCAGTCTAGTATAATGGTCGAAGGGTTGATTGGCACCAAGAAATCTCAGGTTCAACTCCACTCTAAGCCATGAAAGTTCATGGGATGATTTGAGATCAGTGGGGAAAATTATAAGACTGCCTTATATACTGCCTTGAACTCCTGGAAAAAAGTGCATGCTATAAATTTTATTTAATTGAAAATACTGGATTTGAATTTGGAAATGGGCACAGAAATATTATTTGTCCACTTAGTAATATTCATCATAAACATTAGGGCAATAATAGATGCCAGACTTTAAACGGTGGAAGACATCATCAATTTTTATGATTCCATTGAAGAAAAGCTGATAATAAAGAGTTCATATTGTTTTAAATTGTTACACACATACACACACACACACACACACAAGTATTGTATCTGTGGTTATTTAACTAGAATTAAAGTAACCGAAATGTTTAAGAGACTATAGAGTATACACACCCAATTATTGCTATTTATTCAAAGTACTCCTATTATTTCAGTGTTATCAGCTAGATAGATTTCTGAACTTGAGAGCTGTATTATATCAGTTACACTAAGGTCTCCATTTCTGCCTACCAAAGAGATCCCCACACAAAAGAAATGTAGCTAAAGACACACAGAAAATACTTTATAAAGACTGCTATAATTTCAAGCATCGAGACATTTTTTTTTTTTTACAAAAATGCCCCTCTGAATTAATTTATCCTAATTTTTGTGTAGAAAAAAGCCTTCAAAAACTTGTGGCACTAAAAACAAATCCTTGACACTCTATGTTACATAGTGCACATAGTCTAGTCGCACTGAGCTAGTCAATCTTTTTAGGTCTAGTTTACCATATAGAGAAAAAATTTTATAAGAAGAAGCATTCATCCATGTGTGAATCCCCCAGCAGAAGATTTGATATGCTACATTTCATGAAACTTAATGTCTTGATAAGAATGAAATTATTATTCTGAATATAAATATTCATTTTCTGCACAGGGGTAAGCAAAATAGTTTTGGATATATGTATATATTTTTTCAGCCAATGTTTCTGTTAAATAGATTCTTGATTATTTATTTTTAATTAGTAATTAATTAGCATTAGAATAGTCATCTATCATGTGGATCAACATTTTTTTCTATCTGAACGGAACATTACAGGTTCTAGGCATGCTCAGAATTTATAGACATGTTCATTTTATTTGAACTAAGACCATTAGGAATCTTGCCAGCATTCATCTGAATACATTATTTATGAGAATTAAAGCTTTCAGACTCTCTTTTTATTAATTAGAAACCAAAATGTTATACATCTAATTTGGCATGGCTAGCAAAGAGTCATTGGTATATTTCTACTTGGCCTTTTTTATTTTTAGGTGGAAGAGGTACAAAATAAGTTTAAGCAATATAGGGCTCTAGCATTGTAAAGAAAACCAAGTCAGATGTTTACTGAACAATGTTTTTAGAAAATAATCATTGCAAATAACTGGCAGCTTCACTTTTCCAACTGTGAAATGGAAGTAATTTTTACATTGGATTACTTTACTCAGTTTCTGTGGAAACCAATTTGTAGAATACTAACACATTAAAATGAAGTTTAGTAGTTTCACTCTTATTTTACATATTATATAGCTTAACCTAAAATAAAGAGACACTTAATATTTCTGATCGATAAAACTGGTTTCTCTGAATTAGAAACTGTCATCAATCAATTTTGAAAAAAACATGCTGTCTTCAGAGTAATAAAACAGGAATTTTTTAAGTTCAAGTTATACATTCATATATTGAAATTTACTATTATGAAATTAATGAATTCAGTGATAATGCTGTGGACTTTTTTCCTTTTAACTATAAATTCAATCCATTAGTTTTGTTTTGTTTTGTTTTTTTAAAAAGTTTCAGCTTTCTCCAGGTCCATGATGCCTTTAGTCAGGAAGCCTGAGCATTTTTTAGAATTCAAAAATCCAGATTCCAAATTAATTTGTCATCTTCACTTGAATCCCAATCCAATTATTTGACAATAATGACAAAATACAGGTAGTTCTCAATTTACAACAGTTCATTTAGTGAACCATTCAAAGTTATAATGGCACTGAAAAAAGTGACATCATTTTTCACACGATTGTTGCAGTATCCCCATGGTCACACAATCAAAATTCAGATGCTAGACAACTGACGCATATTTATGATGGTTGCAGTGTCCTAGTGTCGTGTGATCACCTGTTGCAACATTCTAATAAGCAAATTCAAGGAGAACCAGATTCACTTAACTATGTGATTATGCAGTGATTCACTTATCAACTGGCAAGAAAAGTCGTAAAATGGGGCAAAATTCACTTAACAGTTGTTTCACTTAGCAACAGAAATTTTGGGCTCAATTGTGGTCACAAGTCAAGGACTATCTGTATACAGTATTTCAGATCAAATTTGTGTACACCTTTCCACATAGTACCTCAGTAGGGAATTAAACTTCACCAAATAACTATATTTAATTTAGTGACATTTGCAGCTTTAATGAATAAATTTAAATTAAATAATTGGTTATATGAAGACATATCTTTCTCTTTTTAGGTATGATCCAGATATTTTGTTAGGCTATGAAGTCCAAATGCATTCTTGGGGATACCTCTTACAGAGAGCTGCTGCTCTGGATGTTGATTTATGTCAGATGATCTCTCGTGTTCCAGGTGTGTTTGTGAACCATGTGTTAGTTATGAGTCTTCTGTCCAATTTTTTTGAAATGACCATTAACTGAGTGCATAACTTGTATTCTGCCCCTATAGCAAGCTGTTAATTCATCAGTTTAACAGAGAAAGTTGACTTTCTAAATTTGTGACGTTAGATAGCTGTACCCATATTTACCTGTATTTCTAACCCTTATTTCTGGTAAGGGACAGAAATAGGAAATGTAGCTATCAAAATAAACAGGATATGAATCTAATCTGAGTAAATTCAGGTCACCTTGTTACATGCCAAAGATATGTGTGTGTGTGTGTGTGTAGATACACACACACACACACACACACACACACATTGTTCTGACATAAATTCAGACCTGCAGGTCTGTTTCTTAAAGTGTTATGTTTTTTTCTCCTGGCTCAGTAGTGCAATGGAAAAAATGAGAATTATGTTTGTATTCTTAAGTTGAGGTATAACATACAACTTGCCAGGGTGGTTTATTACCATTATAGTAAACTTAGATTTAAGCATGACTGCTTTGTTCTGATACTTGCACATTTAGTATTTGTCATTAAATTTATTTATTTTTTCATTTTTTATTTTAGATGATAAGAAAGAGAACAGATTTGCTTCAGATCTAGATGAATATGGAGCAGATACAATGAGTGAAATAAACATTGTTGGAAGAGTTATATTAAATATCTGGAGAATTATGAGACATGAGGTAAAATCTGGTGAAATTATTAAACTAGGAAAAGGGCAATAGGATTATTAGGTGTATATAAATTCAAATTATTATAAAATAACATTTCCAAAGAGCTTATTCTGAAATAAACTACTACTCTTGTTTTCAGAATGATAGAAATATGCTTATGGGGTTTTCTTTTTCTAGGCAGCTTACTTGCTTCTAAATAATAAAAATACAAAATCTTGAAACATCTTGATACTTATAATCTTTCACTCTTTTGCCAAACAACTGTTGTAAACTTCTATCCAAAGCAACCAGAGAACAATTTCTTTGACTACCTTTGCTGACTTGAGAATACCATAGAGAGAATCAAATCACATGATTTGAGTTATTGCATTGTGGAGGAAAGAGCAAAGGTTGGGTAGAGCAAAATAGTACTAGATACCTATTGCTGGATAATTTAGTAGTGTATCCTAGTTAATTTTTTGGCAGTATTCTGTTTAAAGACCAGTTGCTTACTAACCTAGTGTTATTTCGCTTGAAATATATTAATTAAACTTGTCTGTGTAGTGTCAGTCTTAAGTCATTCTCTTCTATTGTAAGTCATTCTTCTCCAACCTCGTGTCTGATGTGTTGAGTATAATTTGAGTATAATCATTCCTTCAAAAAAGTTGTTGAAGGATGAATTGATCATCATTCGATGCCTAGAGATAAATCACATTACACAAAATAGACAATAAGAAACCTAGGAAGGAAACAAAAGCCTACACATCCCCTCCAGCAGCCCCTATAAGGATAAGCAGGAACAACCATACAGCCTGCAAGAATACCACCAAGCTCAGACAGCACAAAGGACTCCACAATCATATAGAAAACTAGTCTAAGCAAGGAATTGCCGATAAGAAAACCACTTCCCCACCAAAGTGGCAGAGCAAGTCCTACATATAAATAGGCAGAAAACCTTACATTCACTTGCATTGATGATGTTACCTAGGTGGATAATGAAATGTCTGCAAGTAAGCATCCAAGCTCAACAGTAAGAACTCCCAACAGTTCAATTCTGAACTATAGGTATTCTCTTCAATTGAATATAAACTCCCAGAATTCCCTAGCAGTGTCCTATGGGTAACCACCAGTTCCTAAATATTTTGTATCAACTCTTTTTCTGTAATCATGCTGTAATTTGTTTTATAGGTTAATTTGTTTTTCCTGTGCTGAGAATTTTGTAATGATTAACTAGTAACTATCACTCACGTGAAAGGTAGTTTTTCCATATTCTTTGAGGAAAAGCAAATGGTCCCTGCTTCTTGAGTGGAGAGGGGCAATTATGCTAGTTGGGTGAGAAATACTGGGTCAGGGTTATTTTTTAAATTGTTTTAATGTGGCCTTAATATCTGACTATGGCTGAGGCAGCTGAGGCTGATGGCTTCCCTGATTGGCTTTGTAGGAGGCCAAGTCCTTTATGTGAACTAAGATAGAAATAACTAGAGATACTGTAGATATAAATATAGAACCTATTTGTCTTGAAGCACATTTATTGTTGATTTTTCTCCCATCTAGTTTTTCTTGCAATACTCATTGGAATGCAGCAATAACATTACTTATTGGTTGATAGAGATGGGAAATATTTTTAGCTGCATTCCTGATTAGCTTAGTGATGCAAAGCCTAATGAAATTCAAGGTCACTGTGAGAGCCCAAAGTGTCTCTCTGTGGCATAAAGGGTTTGTTCTTGTCTTCATTCAACATTTTCCCAGCATACATTCTGAGATTTTGGTCAGAATTTAGTGTTTGATATCTGAATCCTTGCCCTGTTCTGTACCAGATACTTTGTAAAATGAAACTATTAAAAGTTGTGTCAGTTTTCAACCTATTTCTGTGTAATTCCATTCCATGTTCTGGATATAAACTATAGAAAAATATAATCATCCAAATTTTCTAATTTTTAGGTGGCTTTGACCAACTATACATTTGAAAATGTGAGCTTTCATATACTTCATCAGCGTTTCCCACTCTTCACTCCTCGTGTTCTCTCTGATTGGTTTGACAACAAGGCAGACATCTATCGGTAATTTTCTGTAATGAGCATTTTAAAATTAATTGCCTGGTACCAAATGCAATTATTATATATGTTAAGAGAAATTATAATCGTAAGTTCCAATCTGAAGTTGTAAACCAACAGGTCAGCATTATAGATCAGTCCTCCAAATTCATTTTCCTGATGTTATTAGGCACATTTTGTGGTTGATCAGATTGCTTGCAGTTTCCCCATGAACTTTTTCTCTTCTGTTGGGGTTGTGAAAAGGAGGTTATTACTTGCGTTCTAGATTAATTGCTGCTTGGAATATCATTCTGGACTTTGAACCATATTTAATTGTGGTTTATTTAGGAAAGACTTTGCATGACTGGTAGAGTAATAGTGTGCTATATTAACAAATGACTTGAATTTATTAGATTCAATTCAAAACAAGTCTCAGTTTTTAAAAAAAGGAAGAAATGGACTGTTTCAGTTTGTTGCAAGTATGAGGCTTGCTGCTGCTTGTTTTCATGGTGTTTAAGTCTGTTACAAGTCTGTTCACTGAATAGAAAGGTGTCGTGCTATCGAAAAATACATTGGCTATACAACTAATTAAGAATACAGTAAGCTTGATAAACCACTCAAGTTTTACATTTAAAATACAATTCCCATGGAATGGGCCGAAATACATGAAAATTATATGATATGAATTATCATATTGTAAGTAAATAGAATTATTTAATCTGTTTTACTTGCAATTACCTCACATTGCCTCAAAGCTTCACAAGACAATTTGTATTCTGAGGTAATAGGTGATAATCAATAACAAAGATGTTATTGTCTAAAGATTCACAGTGCATCTTCTGTAGCTTTATGGAAATTTGTCACAAAAAAGGTGGCAGCAGTTTGGTGATTCCCATGTCCTCACAACTCTTTTTTTTTTTTTACTTTCCACAGAGAGATATGTTAGGTCATCTAGATACCACCAGCTGATCTCAGTAAACTACCTTCTTTCTCACATCTAACAGTACCTCCTAAAAATGTAACATGCATTTATTTCCATAACTAACTGAAATCAGAAATAAGATTTTTGACCACCTAAGTTTTACCATATTAATATTAGTATATCCAAATCAAAGGGCACAAAGGAAATTGTGGCTACAATCTTCCCTGCAACATGAATAAACAAATAAGGGTTACCCGCCCCCCCCTGCTTCTCATCTCAAGATTCAAACACATAGTATACTGGGTAGAGTACAAACAAAAGGGGCCATGATGTAACACACACACACACACACACACACACCAATCAAAGTATATATTAGAGAGAAAAGCAGTCAAGTTCTATATTCACATTAGCCCTGGAAATCCTGCCTTAGGATTGACACAGCTAAATATGAGATTTACACTTTTCTGCATGAAGAATCTTTTCCATAGTGACTGTAGAGAAAGAAAGCCAATAGTATGAATAGATCTGAAATACATAAGTGTCCAGTAGGGCCATAATATAACAGTTTTGTTCACTTTTGTTTCAAAGAGTAATATTTTATTGCTTTTCATTTTTAAAATTCTTAGCAAATTCTTTGGCATCTTTTTTTCAAAACGCTCTTGTGATTCAGTTTTGAAGGTTTTACTTATTAATGCTTTTATTTTAAAGGTGGAAAATCATAGATTATTATATTAGTCGTGTTCGTGGGAATATACAGCTATTAGAACAAATGGATTTGATTAGCAGAACAAGTGAAATGGCAAGGCTGTTTGGAATTCAATTCTTGCATGTATTGACAAGAGGATCACAGGTAACCTTTAATTACTTTGATTTAATTGTTTAAAAATGAACATATATCCTTTTTAATTTGTGGAGAATTATAGTAAACATAAACAATTACTTTATGTTACAGACATGCTGTAGATTGTTTTATCCAATCATTTATTTTGGTTTCAGGTCTATCCTTCCTCTTTGAGAAGAGAGATAACTAGCCACAAATACTTTTGATTCCTGAATTAGTTCTAGGATGGGTTATATTTTCTGTTGTCTTATCTCTGGTAACTTGCCGTTGGTCTCAGAATTGTGTTCTTGAGTAGATAGGCATTCCAATCAAAAATTGTCTATTTTTCTGTCCTTTGAAAAATAAACATGGGATGCAGTTTTTGTTTCCTGATTAATGTCTTATACCAGCCATTGATGCTGGGAACTCCACATTATAGCTTTCATTATTAATATTTGGGAATAAATTGCTCCTAAGTTGTTGGACTTTTTTGTTCAGCATAATGTTGATAAACATGCATTCAATTTCTAGGTTGGATTGCTAATTACTGAGTTTTTGTTTTATTTAGTATCGTGTGGAATCAATGATGCTGCGAATTGCCAAACCAATGAATTACATTGCTGTGACACCCAGCGTTCAACAGAGAGCTCAAATGAGAGCCCCTCAATGCATTCCTTTAATAATGGAGCCAGAATCCCGTTTCTACAGTAATGCTGTCCTTGTGCTAGATTTTCAGTCTCTATATCCATCAATAGTGATAGCATACAATTACTGCTTTTCCACATGCTTGGGACATATTGAAAACTTGGGGAAGTAAGCATTAATCATTTAAATCTCTGTGCATGGTTATACTACTATTAAAACAAATGATTAGCACTCTTTCTCAAATTACATAAGTGACTATAGAATTTTAGGATACTTAAAATTTCTCTTTTAAAAAACGATCTTGCCTATAGACAGACAATACAGGTAGTCCTTGCTTAGCAAGTAGTTTAACAAGTGCTCAAATTCACAATGACCTCAGAAAAGGTGCTTTATGGCCTGCAAAGCAGTTAAGACCAGTCACAAAATGTCTTTCATTCTCTCTCACACACACACACAAGTACACAGAGTGAGTCACTGTTGAAGGGCTGCCTGCTGTAAGGGAATCTCAGTGCTTGGCTAAGAGCTCTCAGCTCTCAAAGGGCTGTTGATCAGAGTGGGGAGCAAATATTGGCTCCATGTGGAGTTAAGAAGTCCTCCCAGCAGGCAGCTCTCTTGGTCTGTCGCCTTAAAAACTGGGAGTGCTGGGATGGTGTCGATCACATGGGCATCTCAATGGCTGCTTTGCTGAAGGACCAAGATTCCAGTCCCAATTGTGATCGTAAGTCAGTTACAACCTGTATACAAGTTTTAAAATGCAATACAATTAATATAATTAGCAATCTGGAGAGAGCATTTGCTTACACAAAAAGAAATAATGAAAAAACCAGGGTGACTGTACAGATTCAAATCATATTTTGCTAATTATGATATGATTCATATAAATAGGCTGAAATGGTACCCTACATAATTCTTAACAATGAATTACAATTATTATATGACATTAAAAATGAAGATTATGTAGTATTTTTCTTTCGATCTAAAAAAGAATAGTAATCTAACTTTATTGAGAGAAATAAGTGAAACAAGAGGAGATTTCAGCAACAATAAAAAACGGTATTTTTCTCTAGAGAAATTTATGAGTAGAACTCTATGTTCTGTTGCTGATGGCTTAAAAGCATCCTATTTTCCCACACTTGTAATTAATAGCACCGCTTTTATGATCTGTTGGCTTTATTTTTAGTGTTATTGTGGAGGATATTGTTGTTTTAGTCTGTTGTAAGAAGTTTGGTATTTTTGCTCAATTGAAAAGAGAGAAAATAGTAGGCAAAGAAGTGAGTGAGTGAATTGCAAGCAGGAAAAGCTGGATCATGAGAGGGATTGAAAAGATGAACTGTTTAAAACAATTCATTCTTCCCTATTTTTTAGAAATGATGAATTTAAATTTGGATGCACATCTCTGAGAGTATCTCCTGATCTGCTGTACCAGCTCCGACATGATATCACAATCTCCCCCAGTGGAATAGCTTTTGTTAAGGTACTTGATTTTATTTAGCACAATAATCTTGTGTTTATATTTTCTTTAATTGTAAATAAATTCAGTTGCATACTCTAATAGTTATGAGAAATGAATTATAGAATTTTAGGGGAAAATAGTAGGTATTGATAAACAGTATTGAACTTAAAAAATTAGTCCTTCTTTCAGCAACTAGTGGTTCAAAGCTGTGATGAGCAGCATTATTTATGGGGACACCCAGGTGTGCTTGGCTTCAGAACGATGTGACACTCAAAGAAGAGACTCATCCCTTGTCAGCCCTTTGGAAGGAAAACAAGGGAGAAGGTTCTCTCTCATTCTGATTCTTACTGATGGAGGATGGAGCCAAGCTGTATTCCAATGTATGTATAAATAAATAGAAGTGGAAACCATGAAGGGTGTCAAGTTAAAATATTGGAGACATTTGGGGACTGTTTGCTTCAGCATATCACTAAGAAAAAGACAGTATTACATGAGGATAGTGCTATTACTAATAGTGCTATTACTATCAACCTTTCAGTTACTGCTTTTGTTTTGCAACAGCCTTCTGTGAGAAAGGGTGTACTGCCAAGAATGCTGGAAGAAATTTTAAAGACTAGAATAATGGTGAAGCAATCAATGAAAGCTTACAAACTTGACAAAACTGTCACTCGAATGCTTGACGCACGCCAGCTTGGCCTTAAACTTATAGCAAACGTCACTTTTGGTTATACTGCTGCTAATTTTTCTGGAAGGATGCCATGTAGTGAAGTAAGTAATTGAAAACAAAATATTAACGATAATGGAGGCTTATTTTGATATAACGCTTAAGGCACTGGAAACCTATCAGTTCTACTTCTGCATGAAGCCAAAAGGTGACCTTGAGTCAATCCCTCTTAGCCCTAGGAGGAGAGTGATCCTAGGAAGAGGCAAAGACTTTCAGAAAACCCTGCTAAGCAAACTACAGGGACTTGTCCAGGCAGCCAAGAGGAGCCAACATTGAAACGAAGGCACACACAAATCTAGCATAACACATTAGAAGAAAAAAGGCTTACTAACTGTTTACTAACTGTAGTACAGGAATGCTGTTTTAGTTCAGGTAATTCTGAGAACACATAGAACATAAAATAACAGGGCTATAAGTGGCTTGGAGGTCTTCTAGTCAAACCCTTTGCTCATGCAGGAGTCCCTATACCATTCGGACAAATGGTTATCCAATCTCTTTTTGAAAACCTCCAGTGATGGAGCACCCACAGCTTCTGGAGGCAAGCTGTTCTACTGATTAATTGTTCTACCTCTTAGAAAACTCTTTGCTTAATTCTGGGTTGTAGAATAAGTCGACCCTCTCTTCTCTGTAACAGATAACAGATAATCAGAGTTGGAAGGGACCTTGTAGGTCATCTAGTCCAACCCACCGCCCAAGCGGGAGACCCTACACCATTTCTGACAAATGGCAGTCCAATCTCTTCTTGAAAGTCTCAAGTGATGAAGCTCCCACAACTTCCAAGAGCATACTGTTCCATTGGTTGATTGTTTCACTGTCAGAAAGTTTCTCCTTATTTCCAGGTTAAATCTCTCCTTGTTCAGTTTCCATCCATTATTCCTTGTCTGGCCTACAGGCGCTGTGTCAGCCCCTCAGATATTGGAAAACTGCTGTTATGTCATCCCAGTCCTTCTCCTCGTTAGACTAGCCATGCCCAGTTTCCACAACCGTTCATCATATAGTTTAGTCTCCAGACCACTTATCATCTTTGTTGCTCTTCTCTGCACAAACTGCACAAAACCAAAGGCACGGGTATAGAATAGTGGATACCTGGCTCATTGGTAGTAATTGTGAGAGAGATCTTGGAGTCCTAGTGGACAGTCATTCAAATATGAGCCCAGCAGTGTGCTGCAGCTGCCAAAAAAGCCAACTCATTCCTAGGCTGCATTAACGGAGGAATAGAATCAAAATCATGTGAAGTGCTAGTACCACAAGCCTTGGTAAGATTACACTTGGAATATTGCATCTAGTTTCACTTGGAATATTGCATCTAGTTTTGATCACCATGATATAAAAAAGATGCTGAGATTCCAGAAAGAGTGCAGAGGAGAGCAACAAAAATGATCAGGCAACTCAAAGAATAATTAATCAGTGGAACTACTTGCCTTCAAAACTCAACTTGGTGGGTGCTCCAACACTGGAGATTTCTAAGAAGGACTGTATATCTGGAAAGATATAGGGACTCTTGCTTGAATAATGGTTTGGACTAGAAGACCTCTAAGGTACCTTCCAATGCTGTTATTCTGTAATTCTTTTAAGTAAATTAGAAATTGTTAAAAGACATCTAAACTCCTGCTATAAACCTTTCCAGCCATTGAGATCTGCAGCAGAGGTATTATGAAAATGTTATTGTTACTATTTGAGTAATTGCCACAGAGGAGAGGATTTTTCACTTTGTCCTCAAAAGAGCAGTTAGAACTTAGGCAGCACTGTTAACATAGATCCAATGAGTGCCAATTGATGGAAGTAACGGAAGGGGTCTCTTATCTGTGTAATTTCCGGCCCCAAGGAATAAGCACATATATTTTGCTAATGCCTTCTGAATGTAATGATCAGAAAGCTAATTTGAATGTATCTTAACAGATTTGTTTAATCATCCGTCTTTATTTTTACTCTGCTATAAAGATTTTACAGGATATGTAGAACAAATCATATAGTTTTATGAACAGTAATAAGAGTATAGCAAATGAATGAAAAATGCATGGTTAGGTGAAAGACAATATTGTTAAGATTTTTGTAATATATCTTTTTTAATTTTCAGATTGCTGATAGTATTGTGCACAAAGCCAGAGAGACCTTGGAACGTGCAATAAAATTAGTGAATGATACAAAGAAATGGGGAGCACGGGTTGTATACGGGGACACAGACAGGTAAAGACTGTTCTTTGGTGAAGAGGCTTGCCAGCCAGTATTGTGTTTAGTTGTTTTTTGTTCTCTTAATCACATCAGACGGGTTCATATGAAACAAACAAAACGTTAAAAAGCTATGATATTTATGTAGTTACTCACAAGCACTTCTAAATTATATTAAAGTAACCAAAATACCTTCACAATCCCCAAGGCATGCCGCAAGTTTTGACCACCCTTAACGTTTGGAAATTGAAAGTTGAAAAATTTGACATGTTGTATAAAATATAAGAACTTTTGAATCTGTATAAAAGTTTAGTAGAATAGAAGGTTGGCAGAATTTCTTCTCCAAGAAAAGGCAAAATTAGAAATAAAGGACTAAAGTAAGCAGAAACAGTCTGGATATCCAAGGACCATAATTTGTGCAAAAGTGCCCATATGCCTTTTGCCATGTTATAAAGTCTTACTGTGCTGCTTAAACAGTTCTGGGGGAAATTAAACAGCTAATTCTCTTGTTTTAGCATGTTTATACTACTGAAAGGAGCTACCAAGGAACAGTCATTTAAAATTGGTCAAGAAATTGCTGAAGCAGTAACAGCTACCAATCCCAAACCAGTCAAATTGAAATTTGAAAAGGTAAGACAAGTTTGAAAATGTATTTTTGCACTCAAGACTATTAATTTCCTCATGTAACATTTCAAGCACTGTAATTGTATAAGTTTCACTGTCCTTATATTTATTAGACTAAATTAGGAGCCTTTAACATGTTCAAAGCATGTGAACAAGGTATTTCATCATTGACTTCTACAGGTAGACCTTGCCTTAACAATTATTCATTCAACGATCATTTGAAAGGCCTTAAATTGGTACCTGAAGTTATGGCCATTGAAGCATTCCCCATAGCCATGTGATTAGAATTCAGGCACTTGGTAGCCTGCCCTCACTTATGATTGCAAGGATGCTTCAGCTCCTCTCACCAGTCTATTACCCCTTCCGTCTATAACCTTTTGGCTCCCTGCCTTCCATGGCATCTGCTACCTTAGCTTTGCCATCTTCTTGCTCCCTCTGTGGCCAAACATGCTCAGCCTCGCTCTTCGTAAGGCAGCTGAAACTTTTCTTTTCAAGGTTGCTTGTGGCAGTTTGTTTGTAAGGTCTAATTGTCACTCAGACTCTAAATTAAATGCTTCGTTGGAAGATTACATCTTTAAGTGTTTTTTTTATGAAGGTTGTATAGTTTTAGAAACATTTGCATTTTTGATACAAGTTTGCAATTTCTAATGTTTGTTTCCCTATTATAGGTTTATTTGCCATGTATATTGCAAACCAAAAAGAGATATGTTGGTTATATGTATGAAACATTGGATCAGAAAGATCCAGTATTTGATGCAAAAGGCATAGAAACTGTCAGAAGAGATGCTTGTCCTGCTGTTTCCAAGGTAAAATAGACACGAAGTACGCATTTTTGTTAGAGGATTCATTCTTTGGCTGACAGAAGTACCAACTGTAAAAGGAGGATGACTTCCTTGTAAATTGCCCAGAGCGTTTGATGTATACAAGTGCAGTAATGTTGCAAATGCCACCATCATTTCAAGTATCTTTAAATGAATTTTGAAGGGACAACTGAAAGCATGTTTTCTTTTTCTTTTCCAGATACTTGAGCGTTCCATTAAGCTACTATTTGAAACACGTGATATAAGTCATATCAAGCAATACGTGCAAAATCAGTGCATGAAATTATTAGAAGGGAAGGCTAGCATGCAAGACTTCATCTTTGCAAAGGAGTACCGAGGAAGTTCTGCATACAGACCTGGTGCTTGTGTTCCAGCTCTAGAGATCACAAGGTAGTAACAACAAGTAATAGGGTGTTAATATTTCATTTGATATTAAATCATTTATATTAGGGTGAGTAGGAAGAAATACTTGGTTATTGTCCTGGAATATTGAAAGGTTTCATTTTATTAAGGTACAAAAAGTAGAGTTTTTTTGTAGATTCACATTTTTACCATCAGCCAGGTCTGAATTCTTATGTATGTATGTATGGCCATCACTACAGGTAATCCTCAACTTAAAACTGTTTGTTTGGAGTTGCTGTGAAAAAAGTGACTTACGACCATTTTTCACATTTAACAATTGTTACGACATCTCCATGGTCATGTGATCAAAATTCAGACATTTGGCAATGTCTGATAATTACAGTGTCCCAGGGTCATAGAATCACCTTTTGTAACCTTCTGACAAGCAAAGTCAATGGGGAAGCCAGATTCACTCAACAACCATGCAACTTAACTGCAGTGATTCATTTAACAGCTATGTCAAGAAAGGTTGTAAATTGAGGCAAAATTCATATGGCAACAGAAATTTTGGGCTCAATTGTGGTGATAAGTCAAGGACTAGCTGTATTTTTATAAATACTTCAAAATGGCGAACATACTGAACATTAATTCAGCCTCCCATTTTCCCCACAACAACAGCCCTTTAAGGTGGGTTGGGCTGAGAGAATGACTGGTCTAAAGTACTCAGCCAGCTTTTATGCCTAAGGGTGGACTGCAACTTATAGTCTCCTGATTTCTAGATAGAAGCATTAACTCCTAGATCAAAGTGGCTCTTATAGCTTTATCTTGTCTTAGTTTCTTTATCTTAGTTTTAAAGCAAGGGTGTCAAACTCAAAGCCTGTGGGGTGCTTAAATCTGGCCTGCGAGGCCAGCCTGGAAATAGCAAAGGACTGGCCCGCTGTGCCTCTTGCAGCCAGAATGGGGCACTGGGGGGGCCGGGCACAGCCCCCATGCCATTTTTCAGCCTGAATGGCCTCCTGCAGCACTCTGCCACCCAAAACAGGGTGTGTGGGGGGATGCATATGCAAGTGGCCCCCCAACACCTTGTTTTGGCTGGCAGGGTGCTGCAGGAGGCGACTGTCCTGTCTCCCTTCCCCTGGCCAGCCTGCAGAGGAGAGCTACAATGCTGATCCGGCTTTTGAGAAAATCCAGTTTCATACCCCTGTTTTAAAGTATGGTTCTTTCATTTGTATATTTTGCATAGTAGTAATTGGTAGAAGTGATGTAATGGAAATGCAAGAAATAAATATAAACTGTCAGATACAATTTAAGTTTCTTTGAATTTTGGGTTTTTGTCACTTCCACGTGCAGCAGCTGGATTTTGAAACCTAATGTTGTATCCCACCACAGAAAGATGCTTGCTTACGACCGACGGTCTGAACCACGTGTTGGTGAAAGAGTTCCGTATGTCATTGTTTATGGCATGCCAGGATTGCCTCTCATACAGTTGGTTAGACGTCCCATTGATGTTTTACAAGACCCAAATCTGAGGCTGAATGCAACCTACTACATAACCAAGCAGATTCTTCCTCCCCTGGCTAGGATCTTATCTCTCATTGGCATAGATGTTTTCAGTTGGTATAATGAATTACCAAGGGTGAGTAAGTGAAGAAGTAACTATAATGCATGATTGTAACAGTGGAAATGAAAAAATGAGGTATCTTTACAATATGCCAATTTTAAAATGTATCAAATTACCTGGAGTTCAGATTGAATTTGATATTTAAGAGTGGCAAGATTTGAGCTGAATTATTCAGCTTCTTTACTTCCTCTTTTACTGCTTCAGATGTCAGAGCTTTTTAAAGATTTTTTTTCAATACAGCTAGTACTGAATTATTCAACACTAGCTGTATTAAAGAAGCGTCAAATTTCTAGCAGCTGCTTCATTATGTTAATGGCAGAAATGATGGACCTTTTAGAGAACATCACCATCCTCAAAGCTTCCACCACAATAAACTTTTGAAATATTATTCCTGTGGCTCTTTGATTTAATTTAATTTAACACCTTGGAGATTCCATTGGCTCTTCCTTTAATCAAACCTCATCTTCAAAACTGCAACACTCAAGCTCTCAAAGATAAAATAGGTTGACCTTTGCTAACAGTTCTTGATATGTATTAAGGAACATGGAACGACAAGACAGCAAGGAAAATATAAATGAAGAGGAAGACAGAGGGAAAGCTTTTGTACATATGTATCCTACTAAATATATTTTACTTTGTTTGATGTTTCATATAGATCCAGAAAGTGTCCACAATGTCTCGCACTGAGCAAGAATGCCGAAAAGGAACAATCTCCCAATATTTCACCACCCTACATTGTCCTGTGTGTGATGAATTGACTCAGCATGGAATCTGCAATAAATGTAGGAGCCAACCGCAGCATGTTATTGTAATGCTAAATCAGGAAATCAGAGAGTTGGAGCGTAAACATGAACAAATAACCAAGGTGGGAATAAAACTGGTAGAGAATAATACCGTGTTTCTCACATAATAAGGCCGGGCCTTATTTTTTTGAGCCCAAAAAAACGGCTAGGCCGTCTTTTCGGGGGTAACTTAATTTCCCCCCTTTCATCCTCATCTAGAGCCCCCGCGGGTCAGCCTCACCACCAGCTGCTCCTAAGGGCGATCATGGCAAGCGCAGAGAGCTCCCTACTCCCACCAAACACCTTTGCTGCAGACCCAAGACCTTTGGCACCTGCCTCTGTTGCTTTCCTTCTGCCCATTCCACTGCCGTTTGGAGTGCCGTTGGAGCTGCTGCCGCCGTTTGGAGCTGCCTCTGCCGTTGGAGCTGCCTCTGCCGTTTGGAGCCGCCGCCGCCATTTGAAGCTGCCGCTTCCGTTTGGAGCACTACCGCTGTTTGGAGCACCACCGCCACTCCAAACACGGCGGCAGCTCCAAACACGGAAGCAGCAGCTCAAGCGTGACGGCGGCTCCAACGGCAGAGGCAGCTCCAACACGGAAGCGGAACCACCGCGCCGTTTGGAGCTGCCCGCCGTCAGTTTGGAGCTGCCACTTCAGTTTGGAGCTGCCGCCGTGTTTGGGTGGCGGGTGGTGCTCCAAACAGTGAGTGCTCCAAGCAGCCCGGAGCGGCAGCTCCAACGGCAGAGAGCGGCTCCAAGCGGCAGAGGCATCAATGGGCCCACTCCCAAACAGCGGCGACGCTCAAATGGCGGCGGTGGCCCTTCCGCTTCCGATGTTTGGAGCTGCCTCTGCCGTTTGAGCGACACTTGGCTGGCGCCGTGTTGGAGTACGCCGTCACGGTTTGGAGCTGCTGCTTCCGTGTTTGGAGCTGCAACGGCGTGTTTGGCCAAGTGGCGGTGCGCTCAACCGGCCAGAGGCGCCAAGCCACGCGGTGGTGCTCCAATGCGGGTGCCGCACGGAGTCCCCCACCCCCTTTTTGCATGTCGCCAGGGGGGGCTAGCCTACCGGGCATGCGTAGTCTGTTTAACTTTTTGTAACTCACTCATTACTTGAAACAAATAATTTATGAATTTTCACAAAAGCAGTTCTGAAAGATTGAGCAGATACTCAGATGAACTGTTATTTGCTAATTGTAACTATTAGACAGTTTTCTTAATGCATGTAGTAAGGAGGCTGGAACTCTTTAAAATATTTTAAATACTTTCTAAAAGAGTAAGAAGAAAAAATAACATACTTTTTGCGTACTTTTTATGTGGAAAGACTGGGAGCTTCGTTTAGTGCCTTTACTCAAAGAGAATTTGGAGAATAAGATTTTTTTTAATATTTCGCATTTTTCTGATTTGTACTGTAATATCTGCAGTAAACAGTGATAATGATGAAGTGTCAACATGTAAAATTATGTTGTCACTCAGATGATGACATTATGTAATTGTGTCTCAGTATCTGATGGATACAAAAAGCATAGCATTTTTTGTGATATCAAACCCTCCACCTTCCCGAGGACACTAATTACATAGGATTGTGAGAAAGTATGTAGAAATCATTATGCTCTTCATGGCACTTTATTACAGATTAATTTGCTCTTAATTTCTATCCAAAGAGCATTTAAAGAAGCAAGAGGCATTATACATTCAGTCAGAAGCTGGGATGTGCTGGTCAATCTAAATGTGGTCTATATCAATGTTTATGTATTCCTTACTCCATTCTGTCAGATTTTTTTTTACTTTTGCTCTAAGAGGGGAAGGCTTAGAAGAATTTTAACTAAAAGCTAGTTTCCTGTGATTTTAAAAAATAAACTGGAAGTGAATCCATAATCATTCTGTGCATTTTTCTTCAATACGAATTTCAAAGTGCCCAGCTTACACCATAGTGAATACTTTCTAAAAATCACATTTGTCAGAATCATGTGTTTTGCATGTATCTTTCCCAACTATGTTGTTCTGTACCAAATATGAGAACATAATGTACACTAGTGGATGTCTGTTCACTGCTCCTGGTTATGCTGTAATTAGGTCCAGATTGGTAAGATTAATAATATGTCACTTCAAAGGAAAACAGTGGCAGATTTTTTTCCATTCCATTTTTCCCAATTTCCTCTTTCATTGCAACATCCTAGGTTGCTACGTAGAGGCTCCAAGGCTGAAAGTTAGACTGGATAGAGGGGGGAAAAAATCCCAGATGACTGTTGCCAAGAAAACATTACAGATAGTCTTCAACTTACAACCATTTGTTTAGTGACTATTCAAAGTTACAACTGTAATGAAAAAAATGACTTACGACTGCGTTTCATACTTACGACCATTGCAGTAACCCAAGTCACCTGACACCGGGGCACTTGGCAACTGGCATATACTTAAAGCAGTTGCACTGTCTGTCTATCTCAGGGTCATGTGATCACCATTTGTAACCTTTCCCAGCCAGTTTCTGACAGTCAGTCAGTGGAGGAGACCAGATTCACTTAATGATCGCATGATTCACTTAACAACTGCAGTGATTCACTTAACAACATTGGCAAAAAGATCATAAAATGGAGCAAAACTCACCTAACAACTGCCTTCCTTGGCAATGGAAATGTTGGATTCAATTGTGGTCTAAAGCAAGGACTACCTGTAATATATTAATGTAAGCATTAAGATTTGGGCTAGGGAAACTGTCTTTTAGCATATAAAAAGGTTTGATTTATCCAGTGAGGTCGAATCAGTTCATAGTCGTCTGGATACTGGCAAGCATTTTAGGCATTCACTATTTTTCAGTAAAGAAACCTATGTCGTAATTTTGGAAATTATAGACTTAACGAGTGGTTGAGTCCAGTATAAATTTTGTTTTAATTTTTAAAGTAATGGCATTCATCCAATAGACCAGACCATATGTCCCATTTATCATTATGCATCCTTAGCAGTCTTCAACACTGTTTCGTTCTGATTTTCAGGATCCACAGATCTTCAGGGTCTGTGGAAGACTATAAGCTTGAAATGAGTTGGTAAGGATTTGGTGGAAATCATGTGTTTTCATGCATGAAATCAGAACCTCCTTGTATCAATCCGTAGAGCAGTAGTAGACAGTGTAGTCGCCCTCCTGTCCCAGGCATGCAATACTTACAAGCTTTTTCCAAAATCAAGAACTAGGAACTTAAAAGGTTTTACAATTTCAAAGATTATCAGCATTTTAATATGTTTTCTTAATTATTCTTTGATAACCACATTTGACCTGTTTTATGACCATTTGAGATGTTCCTGCGGCCATCTTAATTTTCCCAGCCTACGTTTATTTATTATTATTTATTTTCTCAGTGAGAGGCTGAGAAAATCTAAATGTCTTCTTTTCTATCTGGTCTTGTGCATAATTACTATGTATTTTTTTCCAGTTAAGTGTATTTTGCACTAATTAATTATATATTCCTCTAGGTATGCAAGAATTGTACAAGTTGCTTTGATCGACAGATACCATGTATTTCATTGAACTGTCCGGTACTTTTCAAAGTCTCCAGAGTGAACCGAGAATTATCTAAGGCACCATATCTTCGTCAACTACTTGATCAGTTTTAGATTACCTAATGTCACAGGATTCCAGGTGCTATTTTTGTTTTCAATGTTTACCACTCTAAAATTGTCATGCATGGTCCTTCAATTTCATCCTGTCCAGGATTTTCATACATTGTTGATGTGTTCTAAAAATAATGAATGTTTGTTCTAAGTAAATTAAAAATACATTTGATAATCTGTTAATAATTCATTTTTAATGATGCCATTCTTTTGCCTTTTTAACATTGTTTATAATACAAATGTTGAAATAACTGTGTTAACATCTTGTAAACCCATTTCAGAATTTAAAAAAAATTCTGTGGATTTTGGTAGTAATCCTGAAAATCTTTGGAAAACTGCTATTGTGTTTTATTGAACTATCAGGATATGTGTTACTGATATCTCATCAACTTTAAATTTTGACTGCAAAATATTTTGTAAATACACTTTTTTACTTTTCAAATACTGACTAAAATAATGTGCAATGGATTTTATACAATTCTAAAGTTGATTGGGATATTTCTTCATTTTGCTTGATTCCAAGTAGATTTGTTGTTTTGATGAAACTGCAAACAGTAGTAAGTGTAGCATTTTTGAAACATTTTCTAAAATCACTGTCTTGCTTTGGCTATTAATGGGGGCATTGTGAGGAACTGTGCAAAGACATTTTTGTTATAAAACTGTGGGACTGTTGCAATACTTTAAATAAAAAAATCCATTTTTGCTTTTGTATAGACATTTCTATTGCTTCTAAATATGCTTAAATATTTCATTATGTACTGTACAGTTAAAATTTATTTGCCATCATAAGAAAATGTGTATTTAGAATATTTGTATAACTGTATAAAATAAGAAATTATGTGGTCACAGTACATTTTTTTAATTGGAAATCATTTTGTTTTTAAAAATTATTGCAACCATAGTAAATTTAATAAAATCAAATAAATGTGCATTTTTAAATCTCATCGTAGTTGTACTGGAATGTTTTAAACAATGTTAATAAATTGATGTGAATTAGAGTTCTCTTTAATGAGTAGAAATTGCTCAGTGTTGCTATTCAAAAAGTCTATAATTAATATATAAAATGCCAAAAATATTTTGATCTTTTGAATTTTACTGAAATAATATGGCCCGTGAAAATATATGAGCTGGCAAATGCTATAGCCTACTGATCTTTGGAGGAAAAAAATGGGCACAGAAGTAGCCAAATGATCCAAGCAACTACAGTGAATATACGTAAAATCTCATGAGTTGCACCAAAGAATTCTGTCAATAATTGTGCTTATATGATATATATGAAAAATATTAGTATCAATTTGTTTTCAACATGTTAAAATTGATTTTTTTTTTGCTCAGTAACATAACAATCTTTTTTAAAAAGTGTTCAACCCAAACTAATCAGACCAAATATCTTATGAAATAAATAGATTTTAAGTGTTTTTTTAAGGCCAAGAGGATTGAGACACCCTATACACCAGGAAAGCAATATATTTCAGTTGTGGGGACAGACATAGATAATATCTAGCTTCTAGGAAAGGGGATGTGAGGGTCCCCAGTTCAATATTAGGGCTTGGTCTTTATTGTATGATATTGGTCAGGAAAGATAGTCCCAATAATTATTCTGGAGTGACTGTAGGATTTTAAACAGGGCCACCCTTCCCCCCCAGCTCCATTTTTGCTGGCAGAGCGCTTGGGCCACCACAGGTGCCCCCCAACACAAGTGACGTTATGCTGGCCATGCCCACCCAGCCCCCTGAGGTCAAATACAAACCTGATGTGGCCCTCAATGAAATTGAGTTTGACACCCCTGATTTTAAAGGTAATGACCCAGAGGACCAGCGGACGGGGGTGACGGAGCGAACGTGAGACCACAAAACCTCTGGTGCGAGCCCCCCTGCCCCCTGCCTCCCTGCCTGCTTGCCCCCCCCTCCCTCCGCCGTCCTCCCACCCAGGAGGTTGATGAAGACCAACCAGCGGAACAATGGAGGGCAGACCTAAAGTGGACTACATGGTAGACGTAAGGACCCCTAGAGCAAAAGCTGCCCACCTGGTGTGAGAGCTTCAGCCCAGCCCAAGGGCCCGGCGGCTGGTCTTGTCTTTTTGTGCCTTCCCCTCAGTTTACCCTTTTCCAGCTTCCTCTTCTGCCTCCCCCCCCCCTTTTCCTTCTTTTTCTCCTGTTTCCCCAAGGGCTGTCCCTCCCACCCTTTATATAAAGGTTTCTCAAAAAGAAGGAGCCACGCTCGGGGCGGCCAACCCCTGTTTGGCACATGCTCCTTGGCCTGCAGGCCTTTCAGCCATGCCAACAGAGGCAGAGGGGCAAGATCCTGACCCCTGAACTATACAAGCAAAAATCTTGCTACAATCAATAACGCAAAAATAGTTGCCTTCTGAATTTTTTAAAAAGAAATTGTATTTATTGACAATATTTGTAGGCCAGACATTCCACCTAAGCATGCTAAAATATTTTTAACCATATTGTGGAACACAAAGAAACAGGGTACTACATATACCTATTCCCTATGTGCCATGATAGAAAATTTTCCTGTGGAGAAGGAATTCTCAACAGGCCCTTTACTAAGTTTAGGTGGGCAGAATCCATTTTGGCATTTAGCTGGCATATATCTTGGCATATATCTTTTTCCTCTACAAATATTTATCATTTTATAATCGCATTTGTAAAGAGTAACACTATATTTTTTCCATTACTCATCACCCTCATTTGCCTCTACAATCTCCATGGTTACTCAGGAGTAATTTCATTTTAAAGTATTTTATTTCTCTTGTCTACTTAAAACCAATTATTTCCTCTGTTTCATAAAAGCTTGCCTGTTTGTTGCTATTCTTCATGAAATAGTTTTCATTACCCTTTCATAATAAAGTCTATACTGCGTATTACATCTTTGTTGTTGCCCAAGGCTTTCATCTTCATCTTATTATGAAAGACAACCGAATCCTTTTTCACTTTCTAATGAAAAATCTAATACAGTATATTTGTAATTGATTTCCTAGTAAACAGGTCTATTATTATTCAAAAGAAATAACATGTTCCAATTCTCCAGTAAATATACTCCCTATTTCATTTTTATTACAAAATTATTGTAACATTGGGAACACACAAAAAACCATATCCAAGCAATAAGTGCAATACTTAGGGCAAATAACATACTGTGGAACAGAAAAAAGTATCAAAAGGTATAAGTCAAAGAGATTCATAGTACTATTAACTTCAAACGTGCACACATCCAAAAAGATACATACACTGTTGGGAGACATGATCTCTCCCAGTGATATTAAGGGTTACATTCAACAATAGGTAAGGCAATGGCCACTCATAGCCATCAGTTTCCCTTGGTGGTCTACTTTCCCCACAATTTGATCTGCACCCAAAGCGCCCTTAGAATAACTTCGGTCGTGTTTATTAGTATGTAGAGAGAAGGCAGATTCCAAACTTTCCAAGTGTCTATTCTACATGTAAATTAATGTTCAGTAACTTCAGTCACAGCCTACTACAAAAGCTGCAGCAGCAGTTAATTATCTAGTAAGAATAAGAATCATTAAAATGATCCTCATCATCACAACTCAATCATCACTTACAGTAGTATAGAAATGCTAACATTATTGTATTTTAAGCATATCTGATGTTCATTTTATAAGCATCAAGTTATTATATTATCAGTGAATATATTTTGATCAAGAATTTTTTTAAAAATGATCAAAAATTCAACATTATTTCTCCAATACTAGCCACAATAAGGCTTTCTGAATAGAAAACATTGGTACTGTAGAGATAATTAGCACTGATTTTTCTTTTCACAATGACAATATTTAATTTTTAAGAAAGTCACTTTTTCAATTAGCCTTCCCAGCCTGACTATATCTAAATATTATGGTTCTAAATTCCTATAATCTTTACCCAACACAAAAGTCCTGCTGGTTAGGAATTATGAATGCTGCAGTCAAGCACATCTAGAAGGCGCAAATTGGGAAAGGCAGCTTCAGAGCGTATCACCAACTCTTGATAGATTTAGAATTTTTAATCATAGTTACATCGACTATATCTTAACAATTTGCTGAAAGTTAATTTTTGAAAGATATCACCAGATTTTTACTGATTTATACTTTATAATAGAACATCTCTGAGGGGCAGTTTCTTAGTTTTTAATTTTAAAACTGAATTATCCAAGAAATTACATGAACGTATCAAGTACCATAGTATCATGCTATTTAAATATAAGGTCACTTAATAGTGTGGCTGGGATGACACCAAAAACACACCATTTTATTTTAAATTATAATTCCATACTTGAAAATGCAGGTAGAGGAAAAACAACCCAGTTTACATTTTGAAATGATCACATTTCTGAGACACAAATTCACCTTCCTTACCCCTTGAAGTCTGCAATGAACTACAACATTTATCTCATAAATCCCAAAGCAGCCGTGGTATTCCTCTTGGTATTGCAGGTGATCTTCCCTCTGCTTTGCAAGCATGACCTGAGATTATACTTCATCATTGCTAAACTCGATGAACAATCTTCACTCCAGTTTATTCAAGTCAGAGTTACTGTATTATAGCAGTATAAACTCAAATCCTTTTCAGCAATTATTTCCATTATACAAAGTGCTTCTGCGCAAAATTTTAAAATACGTATTGGCTAATTTAACCATAACTGTGGTCATGTACTTATTTTTTAAAAAATAATTCTTTTTGTTAAATAGGATAGAATATATTTAGGATTCAATCTAAACACATGGAACTGTTGAGTTAGAAATGCACGGATTGATTTTCTAGATTTATCTTGTTTCCAGAGATGACTTTCAATGAATTCTTCAGCCTCTTCTAGTACAGTACACAGATTATAAACATCATTTTATAAGCCAACAATGAGTTCACAACCCCTGGTCCACAACCCAGAGCCAGACTGTGGCCCATTGGTAACCGGGCTGCCCAAACAGTGGGCGAGCGTGCGCATGCACAAAGCTGCATTGGTGGAAGTGGCACACACATGAAACCATCCCCCTCTCTACCTGCTCTCCCCTCCAATCTGCCAATCTGGAAAGGTTGGGGACCTCTGGAGTAGAAAACAAGTTCTGTTTATTCATTCTAATTATAGTTTTCACTTTCCTGAAAAAATATTAAAAGAAGACATTTAGGAAACCTTCTACTTTGAGTCATTCTCATGGTTAAACAAAGGGATTCCACTCCTCTTCAGAAGTTACCACTTCCCTCAGACTTTAAAATAAGGCTGCCTTGGTTAGAATTCAGCAAACTTTCCCCCAATATTGAAATAATATATGATCTTAAAGTTGAAATTCTGATCTGAAATTCTTTTGCGCTACAATAAGACAACTCAATCATTCTTATTTGAACTCTTCTGTTTGGGAGATTTGACAGCAAGTACAGGAGAAGAATTAAATGACAAATTCTCTGAAGGAGTCTGGCTAGAGATGGTGGTAGTAAATTCTCCTTGGATCTTCTTAGAAGTCTCTATGACAGAGTTCTGGAGTGTGTCATTCATCTCAATTATTTCAAAGTCTACTGCATTCCATTCTCTGATTTCATTATCCTCCTCATCGTCTTCAAGGTAAGTGTTGGACAACAACGCTTCTTGAACTTCCCTGTCTCCAGCACCCTTCAATTTAGCATCATCAGTTGATGCCGCTAATTTACACATCACAGGGAACAGTACTGCTGTCATGACAGCTGCTCCCAATGCAGTGTACATGAGCACTGGGAGAGTGGGAAAATATCCTTGAAGGAAGCCAACTGCCGCAGGAATACACATTTCTCCTAGAGCTGCACCCATGACAAACATTGCTGCAGACTTCCCTTGAACAGTGGTATACTGCTCTATCCAAGATATGCCACTGGGAAAGATAGTAGCCATTGAAGCACCATACACTGCAGAACCAACCCACAGAGCAACTGTGTGCACATTGAAGAGGACCAGGAAGAGTGACGACACAGTAGAGCCTACGATACTTATCAGGATCATAGATCCAGGATAGGAGCAGGTCGCAAAGCAGATTGCCAGCCCTCTGCAAGCTGCAAAGGTTCCCCAAAAGAGAGAATTCAACCCTGCTGCTTCCATTTCTTTCATAAAAGCATAAGTTTTTGCATAAGTAAAAATGTAGGAGCCGTAGGTCACCTCTGCTCCAACATACCAAAAGAAAAACACAGAAAGAAGTATTATGAGAGCATGGTGATATTTTGCGATTTGGTATTTCTGCATGGCAAGTTTTGTTCTACCTTGAACAGGAATGCTCCTCCAATATAAAGTAAAGAAAAACAACGCGACAAGTAAGAGGTAAGTGCCAATCACAGCATAAGACCACACAAAATTCCCATTTAAATGAAGCTTCGGGAACAACGTAGCACCAGGAGGATTCATAGTTGACTGGTTTTCAATACTGCCGCCCAGATGTATCTGCAATTCAAGGGCAGAACCACCCAGTGCCATCTTCGCCAGGATGGGAGCCACAAAAGCTCCAAGGGCAAAGCTGAAATGCAAGGCCTGCATGTGTGGACCAGCTTCTGCTTGCCATGTGTCCAAAGCCAGAACATTCCCACCTGAAAGATACAGATTCAGGGTCAAATTTTCACATGAAAAAGTTTCATAGAGTTACATGACATCTTCACCTAACGCATGCCATTCCCTTCACATGCCAACTTTCATCTTTTCAAGGTAGGTACTACACTTTTGCAATTTTGCCATCACTAAAGCTATCTTCCCCCCCGCTGTCTTGTTTCTTTATCATTACAGGTCATTCCTGCTTTCAACTTTGTGAAATGATCACAAACGCAACAGAGGAGAGGGAGTCATGTGATCCTCCAATTCCAACAGTCCAAATTAATGTGGACAAGAGTAAAATTACCTGGATGCTGTCTATTATTAAGATGTAGCAGGACTAGAGAAATTCAAATTAAACTTTATCCTCAGCCACGGAAGTTCAGTGGATGAATTGGGACTAGTTGTTCTTTCATAGTCCAACCTAATTTCCAGGATTTCTGTGGAGAAAACCTAAAGCTGCTCGAAGAAAAGCAGAATATAAATCTAACCAAAAGTAATAAAATAAGTTCCAAGAACACTGCCATTCATCTGATACTGTATTCTTACAGATGGGCTATCTCTTCTTTATGCTCTGTTCATCTTTTGATTTTTTTTAAATTGCTTTTTCTTATGGCTGCACTTTCCTATATATTATATTTCAATGAAGCCCAACTTAGGAAGTGGCCATTTAAAATGTCAATCCCAACTCACTGCTAAGTGCCAGAATCCAAATTAAAGCATCATGTCCATGTAAATACACCCAGTGAACAGAAGCCCACCACTTTTCTAGGTAATTGGTTCTACTATGCTACTAACTACTCTTATAAATCAAGAAGTTATTTCCAACTTTCAGTTGTAATTTTCTTTGTTGTAACTTCAACATACTATTCTGTATCTTGCACTCTGGAATACTAGAAAACAGGCCTTGATCTTCCAATTACTCTACTCTTCTGGTATTTGAAAAATATTATCATATCTTCTCTCACTCTTCCAAAGGATAAACATTTGTAATTTCATCAAAGTTGTCTCTAAATATATTTGTTTCTATAAAACCTTAAACATGGTGTTCAGAATTGAACACAATACACAACGTAAAGGTTGTGTGAATACAAATTAAAGTGGAACTATTACTTTCTATGATTTCTAAGCTGTACTTCTGTTCATTTAATATCCAATTAGAGGCTTAGCAAGATCAGATCAACTTAATACTTAGACGACCAGAGAACTATGTTATCTGGCAAGCCGCTGTTGTTAAGAAAACTGCATTAAGGTATCCATTAGTCTTACTCTTTTAAACAATCTTTTGGCTTTCTCCCTTGCTTTCTCACTCAGTCCTGGTCTAAGTCACCTTTCCATGGCTCTATCATGGAATTATAGCATTTCTCTTGATTCCCTCAGCAAAAACAACAATCTCCTGTAACCATCAACCAGAACATTACTGAAGTACTTAAAGCACCAATAATTGAAAGTTGGATTTATCAGAGAGTTGAATTCAGTCCATAGAATTTCCTGAAACAACTGTACCACATCAACTGGGTTTGACAACATCCATGTAGACAAAATTTTACTCTTTTAGACAAAATTTTGTTCTTTTCATTGAATGCATCCCATCTGTATATGCACGTATGTGAAGAAATATTTCTATATACAAATCAACTATCTTAGGGCTAAAGTATATACAATTCTCAATCCCTGAATATTTACCCACCCCACCCCCAGAAGAGCATGCAAGCAGGAAAAGGCAAATATAACCAAGTGGTGAAATTTAGTTTGGCCTTTGATCAAATAAAGAAATTTGCACGTTCAACTGTTTTGTGCACATACACACTTAGCAATGTATTAGGAACACATAATTTATTGTAAAGGAATGCAACACAGTCCTATTGATTGATCTCAACATGATGGAAGGACAAAATAGATCATACGTATAGTAAGTTTCTTTTTTTTTACCTGTATCCAGAATTCCCATTGCAAAACCAATGACCGACATCATGGTTGTTAACAAGATGGCTTTCTTACACCATGGAATAGCATATAGTCCTACTGTTGTACCCAGCATAGATAAACCTATAAATATAATTTAAAATTTTCAAACAGAACATTTTAAGAATTAAAATTGCTCATATTTCATTTTAAATCCAGTAAATTCAAAGCCAGTAAAATTTGTATTTGTATGGAGAATTATTACTATATCATGAAGAAATGTAGTTTATTTAATGTAACAGTCTTATATCAAAAGTAAGTCATGTGTTAGACTGCAATCATAAGCACTTATAATTTGGAATAATGCTATTGATCTCTATGGGGCTTTCTTCTGAATAGTATATTTTGGATTGTCTTTTTAGTTTCCAGAAGATTGCTCAATGGTTAGAAAGCATTGCTTCAATAGTTCAACCCACCAAAAGCATAACTGTAAAAGACAGACCAGAAATAAAAGTTAAAATAAGCAAAAAAAAAAAAAAGTAAGAGAACACCTGTCTGATCTTGATGAACACAAATCACCAAGGCCTGACAGATTATATCCCAGAGTTTTAAAGGATCTGACAGAGGTCATCTCAGAACCACTGCACCATATCTTTCAAAAATCCTGGAGCATCGGAGAACTACCAGAGGACTGGAAAAGAGCTGATGTGGTTCCCATCTTCAAAAAAGGAAAAAAAAACAGACCCAAGAAACTATAGACCAATCAGCCTAACATCAATACTCGAGAAGATACTGGAAAAGATAATAAAAAAACAGATCTGCCAACATCTAGAAACAAGTAAAGTAATAACTAGCAGTCAGCACGGGTTTGTTAAGAACAGATCATGCCAAACCAATCTTATTTTATTCTTCAACATAGTGACTAAATTAGTAGACCAGCAAAATACTGTAGACATAATATATTTAGATTTCAGTAAGGCATTCAACAAAGTAGACCACAACTGGCTGACAAACCGTATTCAACGAGTAGTCCTTAATGGGTCTAAGTCTACATGGAGTGAAGTAAGCAGTGGGGTGCCACAAGGTTCCATCTTAGGCCCAGTACTCTTCAATATCTTCATTAACAATGAGGGAATAGAAGGGGAACTTACCAAATTTGCAGATGATACTAAGCTGGCAGGAATAGCTAACACCCAAGAAGATAGGCTCAAGATCCAGATGGATCTTGATAGATTAGAACACTGGGCCATATCTAACAAAATGAAATTCAATGTAGACAAAAGTAAAGTCCTACACTTAGGCAAGAAAAACCAAAAGTACACATATAGACTGGCTGAAACCAGGCTCAATAGCAGTAACTGTGAGAGGGATTTTGGAGTCTTAGTGGACAACCAGCTAAATATGAGCCAGCAGTGTGCAGCAGCAGCCAAAAAAGCTAATGCAATCCTAAGTGGTATTAACAGAGGGATACAATCAAGATCAAGGGAGGTACTTATACCACTCTATAAAGCCTTACTAAGACCACACCTAGAGTACCGCATCCAGTTCTGTTCACCACATTACAAAAAAGATGTGGAGACTCTAGAAAAGTACAGAGAAGAGCAACCAGGATGATTAGGGGACTGGAGACTAAAACATATGAAGAATGGTTACAGGAACTGGGCATGGCTAGTCTAGTGAAGAGAAGGACCATGATAGCAGTCTTCCAATATTTGAGGGGCTGCCACAGGGAGGAAGGGTTCAAGCTATTTTCTAAAGCGCCTGTAGGCCAGACAAGGAATAATGGATGGAAACTGAACAAGGTGAGATTTAACCTAGAAATAAGGAGAAACTTTCTGACAGAGAGAACAATCAACCAATGGAACAGCTTGCCCTCGGAAGTTGTGGGAGCGCCATCACTTGAGACTTTCAAGAAGAGATTGGACTGCCATTTGTCAGAAATGGTGTAGGGTCTCCCGCTTGTGCAGAGGGTTGGACTAGATGACCTACAAGGTCCCTTCCAACTCTGATTATCTGTTATCTGTTAGTTTAGAAATACTGCAGCATAGAAAACAATTTGCTTCATCAATTTGAAATTGCTTATCATCCTTCCCCAAACCTTGATTTCTTCAGAATTCTGAAGAGTTTGTTTATTTGTATGCTGTCCATTCCTAAATGCATTAAGTGGCTAATAATCACAAACTTCATAAAATAACCCCTCCAATAACTATACCAATAAATTCATCCCAAATGAATAAAAAAAATATCCCACCATAAGAGGTGAAGCAAAGCATATGAAGTCACGTGACCACCACTACGCGCAAATTCATAACATGGTTTCCTCCTGGGCTCCCTGGAAAAGCCTGGTTTTATCTGCTCTCCAAAACCCAGGAGAGAGGGGACTGACCAGATACAAGGCATAAGAGCAGCAATGGCAAATGCCTGTTTCCTAGGCACTTTCGGATGGCATTCTTGAATAGAGGAGACCTAACCAGAAATTACTTCATTTCATCTGACTGGATGGGCAGATGAACATGGAGAAGGTGGATCTTCAGATAACTGAGTCTTGAACCAGGAGACTTTGAAGGTGACAAGAAGCACCTTCAACTCCATCCTGAAGCCATCTGGCAACCAATGGGACCCCCAAAGCAGTGGGGTCACCCAAGTATAATGAAAAAATATTCATCCCTGACCAGCCTGCCGTGTTTTAGACTGGCTGTCACATCCAAATGCTTTTCAAAGGCAGTCCCATGAACAGTCTGCTACAGTCATTGAAATAGGAGGTAAGCAAGACTTCCTGTTTCAGGAATGGTGCACAAAGTGGAGCTCTGGAAAGGCCAATTGAAAGCCTCTTCTAGACTGCAAAAGGAAGTCTTCCATAGATAGGAAAAGAGTCTCATTAAAAAATGCCACTAAACTTATACGACAGTTCAGTGGTATTTCTATGTAATACATCTTTATATGTAATGTATTTAAAAGACCTAAAACCCATTTGTTAGTAAAGAATTGTAATTCTCAAACCAAGGCAAAGGATTGAGAACACTTGAGAAAGTGAAATCAAAAAAAGAGCCTGAAGTAATGTTCTAAATAATTAATGCAAATAAGGAAGCTATCAATAAAAATGCACTTCCTTGACCATGTTAAAAAGGGAATGACAATGACTTTGTTTTCTATTAGAAGGGACTTGCTGAACAGGAAGTATCAAAATATTTCAGTTCAAAGAGGGGATTACAGAAGAGAGAATTAGAAGTAGAGAGACAAGGGAGCAAAAAGGGGAGGGGGAAGAAGGAAAGGAAAAGACGTTATAAAAGACAGAAACAAGATATAGAGAAACAGGGAAAATGTATAAGGATTGAAAGTATAAGCCTATTTAGAGATAATGGGGGAAAATTTAATTGAAAAAGGGATTCTGCAAAGGTGCATAAGATCCTATTGTTATATTAGGAATAGAAATAATTTTAGAAAATATGAAACAATGTATGATTAAAATGATGAATACTTATTGTAATGCAGTGGAATGTTTGTTAATAAATAAATGAAATAAAATGAATGAGAGAATGAAATTAGGAAAGGATGGGAACATTTTAATTATTATTAATGATTTATAAAAATATAAGTTAAGAGAAATATGGGGGGGAAAAGAATTATGAAAAGTTTATAAGTCTTCACAAAGAAGTATGATATTCAATTGAAAAGAAATGTTAAAGATGTTAAGATTCTAACTAATATTAATGATAGAATTGAATTGGAATGGAATGAATGTTTTATTTACTATTGATATATATGTATATATGTTGTGACTCCGAGACTTGAACCTGATCAGTCAGCAGATGTGGGTTTGAGCGATGAAGAAGATCCGGCACTGAGATTCGAGCCTGCATTATTAAGTGACTTAGAGGGGAGTTAAGTAGAGGGAGAGGAGTTGGATCTGAGATATGAACCTGATTTATTGGAGGTTTCAGAGTCCACTCCCTCCCCTGAATCTACTTCCCTGATTGCACCTCAGGTGTTAACTGTTAATCAGGAAAGTGTATCAGAGGCTTCAAGCGGTGATGAAACTGCCGGATGCTGGCTGGATGCCAGAACTAGGAGGAGATTGAGACGTCAATCTCAATTAGAAAAGAGACGTCCAGCAAAGGATTAATTAATGAGACTGACACACCCTCTCTTAGAGGATATAAGGGAGCGTATGAGTTCGTAATCTTTGCTGGAAACAAAGTGGATTTTGGAAAGAAGTGCGTCTGACTACTGCGTTGTGATTTACGAACTATACAGAATTGCCAGACAGATTCTAGGAGGATTGCCAAAGGACTGTGAAAACAGAGCAACTGAATCTTCTGTCTCTGGTTTTGTTTGCGTAAAGTATTTGAACTCTATAACTTGAGATTCTCACCTGTGGATACAGGTGGGACAGAACATATATACATATATACATATACATATACATATACATATATATGGATCTTTGGTTATTCGGGTTTTCTCCCGCGTAAGATTGGAAGTATCTAGGCAATGTTTCAATGAAGTCTCATTCATCATCTTCAGGCTTCTGTCTTCAGCTCTGTGCTTCTCTTAAAAGAACTACAATGACGTGGGAAAATACCCGCAACCAAGCAACACATACATATATATATATATATATATATATATATATATATATATATATATATATATATATATATATATATATATATATATACACATACACATACACATACACACACACACACACACACACACACACACACACATATATATGGTATTCAGCTTTGTTCGGGTATTTTCCCACGTCATTATAGTTGTGCTTTTAAAGTTGTAGCAACATTTCGGCAGAATCTCATCTGCCATCATCAGGCTTCTGTATAGTGTTCGTCTGTGAGTCAGACTTTCACAGCCATTTCTTTCACAGCCGTTTCTGTTTTAAATTTGGTGCTGGCCTATGCTGTGCCAGAATGGTTTTTTCTTCATCCTGATTGGTTGGGAGTCTTGGTCTTGGTCTACAAAACAGACATAAGATATTAGAAAACACCAATCAAGCAGAACAAAGCAAACTCCAAGACCAATAAACACAGACCAAGACTCCCAACCAATCAGGATGAAGAAAAAACCATTCTGGCACAGCGTAAGACAGCACCAAATTTAAAACAGAAATGGCTGTGAAAGAAACGGCCAGCACCAAATAGCCTGATGTACTGATTGGTAGACAGCAGTCAAAATTTTAAATTTTGAGCATTACATTTTAGGACGAGCACCAACTAGGGCACATGGCAGAAGATAGAAACCAAGAAAACCAAGGACTTGCAAGGAGAAATTTATGAGGTGATAGAATCTACTCTTCTGAAGGTTTCTGCAAAGAGCTGAACTACATGTTTCCAAGGTCCCTTCCCATACTTTTTGTTCATCCCTGTAATGGATACACATTTGGACGAAGTTAAAATAACTTTTAGAAAGAGGTTAGAGGGAAAGAACTGATATAATTACTATCCCATTTCTGATCAGCTAAGTAAAAGGATCTTCAATATTGCCTTTGTCTAATTTTCATTATAATTTAATAACAGTATATCTAAAAACACAATTATTACTCACTTAGGGATAGATATGCAACACTTCTTCTATTACAAGGTCAACAATCTATATTATTCATTTTCATTTTTATCCACTTACCCAAAAGTAACTTGGAGTTCATGCAGTCAAAAAGTATTCCACCAATTAGAGAACCACCAAAGTATCCCACTGAACGGCCCACGAAGATATATGAAATTTGACTGACATTTTTGTTCACATTTGCAGCCAAGTCTTGAAAGGTTGGTCCTAGAATAGCAATAGCCATCCCCTAGAAATAAATAAAATCAATAAGAAATAAAAATAGTTGTTCTTAATAAAGCTTTGCAAAATTGTTCAAACAATTCAATAGTTAACTTACAACCTTTAGAATCCTAAGTATGCTTATTTGTAAATAAGGCTGACTGAAGTTAATAAACTACATCTACCCTCACTGTTCTGTGCAGTATACCAGAGAAGTATACCCTTTCTCCACAATTACCAAAAGGGTGTTTCTATGACACCTATAAACAAGGCCTGGCAGCAGATATAGTTCCATTTGTAGCTCCCTGCAACTTATATTGCCTAAGGTTTCCTTTGCCTCTTGGTATTTAAGTCAATCTTGATTCCTGGAAACTTCCTAAACAAGTCTCTGTGATTTCCTTGGCAAGGTTTTTGAGAAGTGGTTTGCCACTATTTGTCAGTCTCCTTCTTAGGGCTGAGAGACCGCCCAAAGATCACTCAACTGATTTTATGCCTCAAACAGGACTAGAATTCAGTCAGTCAGTTTCTAGCCTGATGCCTTAAATCCAGGGGTGTCAACCTAGATTTCTTCAAGGACGGAAGCAGCATTGCAGTTTTCCTTTGCGGGCCAGCTGGCGGTGGGGGAGACAGGACGGACGCCTCCTGCAGCACCTTGCTGGCCAAAATGGGGCACAGGGGGCAGCATGCAGCCTCCATGCCCCATTTTGGCCAGCAGTGTGCTGGAGGCCATCCAGGCTGGGGCTGCACTTGGCCCCACCCCCATGCCCCGTTTTGGCTGCTGGACGCACCGCAGTCTGGTCCTCTGCTATTTCCAGGCTGGTCCTGTGGGCCAGATTTAAGCACCTCACGGGCCGGATCGGGTTTGACACCCCTGCCTTAATTACTGCACCACACCAAACTGGTTGTCCCGTGCGTGCGCAAGCACAATAGACCTGCTCTGGGCGAGGGCTCGCGTGCCGGCAGCAATGGCTCTGCGTGCCACTTCTGGCATGCTTGCCATAGGTTCACCACCATGGCTAGAGTATCACATATCTAGCATGACTAGGGACCATAATAACCCTATTTATCACAAAAAAGGTATCACAAAAAAGTTGAAAGAATTCATAACACAAACCACATGGATAAAGCCAAAGTTGCAACTGCTGACATCTTATTAAAAGAAGCTCCTTGTATTGAGGTGGACTTTGTGTGCATATACATCAGTTCGTTCACACACTCAAATTCTGCACCATACCAGTGGAAATCTCCCTTGAAGATTTCTCAGAATAGAGAAATTTCTGCAGGATCCTGGACACATATATTTGCCTTCATTGGTGAGAGAAATTTCTCTCTCAGAAATTCTTAAGACCTCCTCTAAGAGGTTTATTTCGCAGATCATCATCTATCACACCATCTCTGCTGGCACACAAGCCATTGCCCCAGAGCAGGTACACTGCGCAGGTGCACGTGCCGCCCACCCACCAGCTGATTGTCAAGTAGCTGCCATACACGTACAGGGGGCAGGGTGTGCACAGGAGAAATTTGCAGCATGCATAGGGCAGGGGTGGGATTCAATTTTTTTAACAACCAGTTCTGTGGGCATGGCTTAGTTGGTGGGCGTGGCTTGGTGGTCATGTGACCGGGTGGATGTGGCTTGGTGGTCATGTTATTGGCTGGACGTGGCCAACTCAATATCACTCACATCGAGGCACGCATCTCCTCGCCTAGCTTCTCATGACTGTGGGGATGTTGCAATAGTCGTAAGTGTGAAAAAGGGTCATAAGTCACTTTTTTCAGTCCCATTGTAACTTTGAATGGTCACTCCACACAAGCAAAGTACCAGCAAAGGAGTGGAAAAAAATCCAGAGACGTTCCAGAGACAGGAAGTCTAGTCCTGCCAAGAATGTAATAAGGGTTAACAGAGAGGCAGTTTCTGTAAGCAACACCAGAATGTTTCCTTCCTGCCTTCCTTACAGGATTAGGCCAGTAATTTCTTCTAACAACTGGTTCGCCGAACTGCTTAGAATGTTAACAACCGGTTCTAGCGAATAGGAGTGAACTGGTAGAATCCCACCCCTAGCATAGGGGGGTCGCATGTGCAAGGAGTAGGGGCAGTGTGCCCTTATGGGTGCTGGCACGCTTGCACGCGCACACTTTTGGCACACGAGGACAGAAAGGTTAGCCATCACTGATCTAGCAAATTGTACCCAGTAGAAGACTGACGCAATAGGCATCAAGGATATTTTTTGAAAACAGGTATGTCAATATGAAAACAGGCAAAGTGTCAAATACCCAAGACTGGCAAAATGCACTCCAGATTTCTGGTTCCAGTTGATTATATGGATCAAGACCTCCATAAGGAATTATTCCTGTATCATTCAAGGGCAATGCAACCTTAACCAAAATAAATTTACCATCACTAATCAAACTTTATTATGGTCATTCACCAGCACCTCTCCCAAAAGGTCTACTATCAGAACCTTCATCTACCTAAGCTAAGATTCAATTTTTTATTTTATTTAATTTTATCCAGACTTTTATTTTGTCTTTTATTGAATTCAGATTCATGTTTGTTAGTTTTCATGTCTCACTAATTAAAAAAAGGAGCCAAACATCATTCCTCTGTCCACAGCATCTGTGTCCAAGCCTTTTTGTTAATCTCATCTATCATGAAGAACATGACCTACTCATTTAAGAAAAGGAAGTATTTTATGTATTCTTCAGCATGGAAGCTAGGATGCTGGTTGAAGTCAAGGCTTACTCAGCTTCAAATTGACCACAGCATTCACAAAGTGCTTTTGAGCCAGGTACTGTCTCTCATCCCAACCTAGATGGTTGCTGCCAAAATGAAACCTGCCAGGCAACCCGACTTTCAATTTCCAG
Source organism: Notechis scutatus (assembly GCF_049901735.1). Classification (NCBI taxonomy): domain Eukaryota; kingdom Metazoa; phylum Chordata; class Lepidosauria; order Squamata; family Elapidae; genus Notechis; species Notechis scutatus. The sequence goes on from NC_142009.1 coordinate 104,225,618, forward strand.
AGCAAGAGCGGAATGTAAACATTCAATGCCATGTAGTGGTTATGGTTGTCATTGTCAGCATTACACTGACAGTATTGTACAGGTAGTCCTTGACTTACAACAGTTAGTTACTGACCGTTCAAAGTTACACCACTGAAAAAAAAGTGACTCATGGGTATTTTTCAGACTTATGACTGTGGCAGCATCCCCATGGGCCCGTGATTTACATTCAGATGCTGAGCAACTAGCCTATATTTATGACAGTTACAGTGCCCTGGGATCACGGAGATCCACCTTTTGCGACTTTCTGACATGCAAAGCCAATGGGGAAGCCCAATTCACTTAACAACCATGTTACTAACTTAACCACTGCAGTGATTCACTTGACCAGTGTGGAAGAAAAGTGGTAAAACGGGGCAAAACCTACTTATAACGAACTTCTCACTTAGCAGCATAAATGTTCTCCACTCCTTATAACTTATAATTATATATAACTTATATAATTATATAACTTATAACGAACTTCTCACTTAGCAGCAGAAATGTTCTCCACTCCTCTACTCGTAACAGAATACCTTATGCCACCAGACTTGAAATTTTAGACCTAGACAACCTAAGACAGCCTTCGGTCCGATCTAAGTATAGTACATAAAATCATACATTGCAATGTCCTACCTGTCAATAAATACTTCAGCTTCAACCACAACAATACAAGAGCAAACAATAGATACAAACTCAAGGTTAACCGCACCAAACTTGACTGCAGGAAATACAACTTCAGCAACAGAGTGGTCAATGTCTGGAATACTCTACCTGACTCTGTGGTTTCTTCCCCAAACCCCCAAAACTTTAACCTTAGACTGTCTACTATTGACCCTTTCCTAAGAGGCCTGTAGGGGGTGTGCATAAGCGCCCCAACGTGCCTACTCTCTCTGTCCTATTGTTTCTTTTATTTTTCTTATATGTATCCATGTATTCATAACTATGTTTTTACTTATACTTGTTATCTTATGATTGCTTGACAAAATAAATAAAATAAAATAATAAATAAATAAATGAATGTTGTGCTCAAGTGTGGGCTCATAAGTCGAGGACTACCTGTATGTTAGGCTTGAACAAAAGCAGGCCAAAAGGCGGAGGGTCTCCATGTGTCCCTATTCCAGCAGGACCACCTTTGCTCCTTAAGGAAGGCAGAGAGATCCCCGCCGGATCTCTCACTCATCTGTCTGCCGACTGCCGCTCTTTCAAGGGCGCCAGAGACAGCGGCCAACAACCCCGGACTTCTTTCGCTGCTCCCAGGAAGCTGCGGGCTGGGCCATAAGGGCAAGGCGCTCGCGGGGTCGTTGGATGGGCGAAGCCGGCTGTCTGTCACCCTGCGCGCTGCCCGGCTCGCTCGCCCGTCCGCCTGGCTTCCTCGCCTCCTTACCAGGCCCAGGAAAGCGGCGCAAAGAGCAGCCGAAATGCACCACTTCAGTGCCCGCCGGGATGCCGCCGCCGCCGCCGCCTGCTTTCCCCCGCCAAGGCCACCGCCACCTGCCCGGCTTCTTCGGCCGTTGCCACCTGCCACCTTCACGACCGGCTGAAGGGCAAGGGGCGCCGAGCATCCAGGCGGCGACTCTCCGGCGGCCGCATCCTCTCCAGCGGCGTCCCCGAAGGCTCCCGCTTCTTCCCGCGCTCCCTCTTCTTCCAGCCGGGCAAAGCGGACCTGCTTCTTCGCAGCCCCTGCCATAGGCCTACACCCGAGGGCCGCCGCCGCCGCCGCTATAGAGCCGAGCAGGCGACACGTGACCGACTAATCCCGGAACCGCCGGCATTTTGCCAGGCGAAAGGAGCGCCTTCACCTCGATTGCAATTCCCAGAAAACACCAGAAACCAGCTGTTTACGGTGCGGACGGAGGCTGTCGCTGCAAAACGCGTCCCTTCGGATTTCACGCCGAGACTGGTATTCTGGGATTATACACTAAAATATACACTCAGCAATGCCACAGAGGTATGAAGATCATCCCAGCTGCTCAGCTAAGGCAAGCAGGTAATATATTGGGCAGCAACTATTTAAGAATATGCTGGAGGTGAATTACCACTTTAGTGACAACAGTAAAAGTGGAATTCCATACCGCATGGGAAAAGGCAATGGTAAATCACAATGAAATGGTGAAGATACTCTCTCAATAACAAGATATCCAATTTTACTCTCCAATTACCAGTGCAGAAGAAGCTGATGCAGTGATGTGTTTATACCTGATCACAAAGATCACAAAATCATGCAGGAAATTTCTAGAAACTGGATAAAAAGAGTATTAATACTATGAAAAGTCCTAAGGACACCATAGATTGTCAGAAAACAAACAAATGGAACAAATTAATTAAAATTTATTTTAAGGTACAAATTATTAGGCTCAAATTATCATTATCATATAATGGACACACTATGCAAAAGTCCAATTCTCTTGAGAAGTCCATAATGCCAGAAAAGATTGAAGTAGAAAAGTGAAAAGGATTTTATTAGCGCAGTGATAGGTGCATCAGGAGATCTGAATGGTTAGAGTAAGGGCAGATCATCCCAGAGATGGTCCAACTGTGCATTTACTAAGATTTCACCATGACTTGATAATGCATAATCAATATTTACTTGTTAGAAATCAGTGATCTCATTTCCTGACTTTCAATCAAGATTGCTTCTTGTCTATATTTCAAGATTTTCGTACTACCCTGGGACAGAGAGAGAAAAGTAAAAAAAAATGCTTCAGTGAAAAGCCCATCTGGTCAGCTCTTTGGCATTACTGGTAGTCCTTGACTTATGATCACAATTGAGCCAAAATTTCTCTTGTTAAGTGGAACATTTGTTGAATGAGTTTTGCCTCATTTTATGACTTTTTTTGGCCTCAGTTGTTAAGTGAATCACTGCAGTTGATAAGTTAGTAATGGTTGTTAAGTGAATCTGGCTTCTCCATTGACTTTGCCTGTCAGAAGGTCACAAAAAGTGATCCCATAAGCTTGGGACACAGCAACGATCATAAATATGAACCAGTTGCCAAGCATCTGAATTTTGAGCATATGATCATAGGGATACTGCAAAGGTGGTAACTGAAAAACAGTCATAAGTCACTTAGTTCAGTGCTGTTTTAACTTCGGTCACCAAATGAAGTATTGTAAGTTAAAGACTACCTGTATGTTCTGAGTTTATTCAGTACCTGGAGTGACAAGTCAGCTTGTGTTTCACAAATATCTTCAGCTTCTAAAGCCTTAGAAATGGAATTTTCTTGTTATCTACACAGGATGCACAGAATAAACGGAATGGAAGCTAATAAGACTAACACAGACAATTTAATAGGCAGGATTGTCTCCCTCAGAACCATCCTTGGTCTTCCTGCGGAGAAATCCCATAAGGCTAAGTAGAAGAGGCTCCTTCCAGGTCTCTTTGCTCAGGGATGGCATCTGCAGCAGCCAAGGGAATGTGCCTCTTCTTCATTGCCCCCCTCCTCTCTGGCATTCAGAAAGCCTGGAAAGGACATTATGGATGCAGATTTGGGGAGGAGGAGGGGGAGTGGAGAATTATATTTTTGTCCCTCTGGTAGTGGAAATTGTTTTGAACAGTAGTAGGGTTCACTGTGTTCTACTCCAAGGATCTTATCTGTGTGGTGTTTAAAATTTATGTCATCTTTTGTATTTTGGTTGTAGTACATATTACAAAGGGGGAGTTGAGTTATCTCTTTGAATTGATAGTGACTACAGCAGCCCATAAAATAAATATCCAGCTAAGCAGATTATTTCTTTATCATTTGGCTAATATTTTCATATGTGTTAACATGTTTCTTTTATTGTAGTCCAGTTCTCTTTAGGACTTGTAAAAAAAAGGAGAGGGAAAAGTTCAACAATGCAGAAATAAAAAAGATGATCCAACAAAAAAAAGGCAGTGATAAATTCTCTCATAAAAGTAATAATTAAAGTTTGCTGTCCAAGACTGGTTTGCTTTCTCAACAAAACGTTACAAAATCATCTTTCTTAGAATAAATTTTTGCTGCAATCCCCCAAAAAACAACAGAAAACAGATCTGATTATGCCCTGTAGATCTCTGAGAAATGAACAAAAATATAAAACAATTTCATATATGCAGGCATCTCAACAGCCTATGGACACACACAACATCTCTCAGAAATGAAATTCTTTATTGTATATATTCCTCTTCCATAAACATAGCATAAAATTGGTTGAAGCACCTCTTTGCTATTTCTAATAAATAAGCAAAAATCTTAGATATGAACAGAAGCCATTCTACGGGTAACTTTTATTGGTAAATATAGAGGTAAGCTTCGCCTGTTCAGTGCTTTTGAATCTCCTTTGAAGAAGCCATTTAAATTCATTTGCTACATTTCTGAGCCTCACAAGAGTCCTGGAGCTAAAAAAAAACTAGAAAGACAAAGATGCTGTAATGCTCACATTTATTTAGATAATTACTGGATATGGCAGCCCAATTCAGAGATTGTGACTGGGTGGCTTACATAGAAGTAAAACAAGAGGAACCAGATAAAACAACAGAAAATAGAAGAAAATGAAGCCAAACCAAAATTATAAATCATTGAAACATGATTAAATACCTTGCCCAATCCCCAGAGGGAGAGTTTTTCAATGCAACAAGGTGACTTTTCAAGCAAGAGCCAATAGTCCAAGATCACCTCTAAATAGGTCACCAGAACCAAAGCAACTGAGTGCCATGCAGTTGCTGATGGGCTAAAATATTGTATATCTTTTATTTAGTGGGATGCAAGCAACAGTATGTTGGCATGCAAGCTAGTCTCTTAGATCATGGATAACTTAGCTTGCATCACATAGCATGTATGCATTTGGTGTAAAATGGCTTTGGTTACATTTTTTTTTAGAAAAACAGAGTGGTAGAGGTGAGTTGTTATGGGCTCATCTAATGACAACATATGTTAGATTGTGACTTGGAATATATGAGTAAATGCTAAAGAGCATGGATTAATTGATTAAATGAAAGAAGCAAATATAGGTATATTATATGTCTGTGAAACTAAGGGCTTATCTGCACTGCCTCTTGCCCTGTTACCAGGCACTCCTGTCTGTTTTGGCTGAGGTCATTTAATACTAATCCCAGCAGTTCACTGGCTACATCTTAAAGGCAAGAGTGATCCTCACAGCTGAATCCATGGTTATTCTGTGTGTGTTCCAGAATCACCTTAGCTAGGAATGCTACAACACAGGTAGTATAATATTTATAACACTATTAACAAATATGGTAGAATGAAGCTGGTTTGGAATCTGTAAAAAATTGTAATGACTGTATTTATTTTCCCTGAGTCATTTATATTTCCCTGTGAGGTTGCAACATTTTTCATTTTTCCAGTCAATTAGGGTAGTAGGATTTAACCCTCGGGTCCAAAAGGTTGCTTTCTACTTACTTCATGACTGTAAAAATGGTGAAACTGCTATTATATCATTCTTGCTAAAAATTCACTCTAAAGGATGTTGGAGACCAACAGAATAGTGCGCATTTATTTTAAATCTGGTTGTTGTGTCTGTATAGGCATTTTGATACTTTAACTTTGTATTTATCCATTATACCCATCTTATCTTTTTTCTATCTATTCATATATGTCCAGTAAGACCTACCCAGAAAAAGAAATTAGAAACTACTTTCCTAGAACAGGAAAAATGGAAGATAGCACTCCAGCAAGAACATTGACAGTGGAAGGATTTGGTAGTTTGTTAGGTCTCAATGCCAACAGATTGACAAAGTGCCATTCTGGAAAGAATTTTCTTAAACAAAACAAAAATAAAGAAGTGAATGAAGTTAGTATAATACCCTGGGGTTGATGAATACATGCAGAGGAGATATGACAAATGAAAACTAAAATCTATGTCAGAAAAGATGAAGTGCTGTTAAAAAAATGTTATAGATACTTATGAAATTAAGATCCTGTAGGTTGACAATAGTTGTAGGTTAAACTCTTGTGAATGGTGTACATGCCAGCGACGAGTTTCAGTAAAATAGTGTGATGTTCTGAATGAATATGATGTAGGAAAAATTATCTTGTTGGGTAACTTCAATAGATGGTTTGAACAAGGTGAGAGAACACTAAAAACTAAATGAGCAATTCAAAAAACTAAATAAGCAATGAGACCCAAGAAGAACAAATGAGAACGGTAACTGGTGTCTGCTTAGGAAAATCTGTTTCAAATATGTAGTTTAAATGTAAGTTTATTCATGTGCAAAAATGATTATGTTGAAAGGTTAAGAGAATTAATTACTAAAGAGTGCAAGGATGTAGAGAGGTTATGTTGATGAAACTACCACCATTTTTGAATAGTGTGAAGAATGGATTTGAAGGAAAAGAGAACTTAATGGGGAAAAGCCTAAAACAAAATATAACTGAAACTAGAATAGCAATAGCACTTAGACTTATATATCACTTCACAGTGCTTTACAGAACTCTCTAACTGCATTCTAACCATAGCCCCACTGCGGGTCTTGACCCCAGTAGGATAATAAGTCCTACATGAAAAATATGAATGAAAAGGGTAGATAAGGTGCAAGAATCTAGACCAGGGGTGTCAAACTCAATTTCATTGAGGGCCACATCAGGGTTGTGTTTGAACTCACGGGGGGAGGGCTGGTCAGGGTGAGCATGGCCAGCTTGATGTCATTTGTGTCAGGAACACCTGTGGTGGCCTGAGCACTCCGCCAATGAAAACGGGCTCGTGAGCTCCATTTTTGGCTGGGACAGACTCCTGAAACCCTCTGCCAGTGAAAACGGAGCTTGGGAGGGCCATGTGCCACCCTCCCAAGTTCCGTTTTCCCTGGCAGAGGCATCACGGGCCAGTCTTTCATCTTTTCCAGGGCAGTTCCAAGGGCCAGATCTAAGCACCCTGCGGGCTGGATCTGGCCTACGGGCCTTGAATTTGACACCCCTGATCTAGACACTGGAACAGAATGAAAACACTGATGCTGAAGGATCAGGTTAGGGGCAGACTGTCAAGAGAAAATGTATCTGGCTGATAAGAGTCGACACTGACTTGATGGCATGAAAATAATCATTGAGTGCTGCAGAAGTATGTGATGTAATGCTAATGGAAAGTAGAAAAATAGCAGTCAATAGATTTATAATGTGAAAAGGAAAAAATATTGTTGAAAAAATGCAGTCAAAGAGAGCAAGGAACATTCAAGAATGAAAGAAGCAGAGGAAAAGCTTTGATGGAACTAAAAATATTTTAGAAGTGGGTGAAAATGGCCTAATACAGAGCCTCAAATAGAATAACATAATAACAGAGTTGAAAGGGACCTTGGAAGTTTTTTAATCCAACCGCCTGCCTTCCTCAAGTAGGAAACTATACCATTTCAGACAAATGGTTGTCCAATCTCTCCTTAAAAACCTCCAGTGTTGGAGCACCAACTTCTGGAGGCAAGTCGCTCCACTGATTAATTGTTTGGTCAGGAAATTTCTCTTTAGTTCTAGGTTGGTTCTCTCCTTGATTCGTTTCCATCCATTGCTTCTTATCCTGCCTCCAAGTGCTTTGGAGACAAGGTGGAGAAATAGAGTGAAACGATTGGAAGTGATGAAACGAAATCAGATTTAGTCGCATGTTTTCTTATCTTGAGGGTTTAATTTGGCGGGCTCACTATTTCTTATTTTGCACACTGCATGATGTTGCTTATGCAGGTGAAAATAGTACATAATTGATGATCTGTTTGCATCCTTTAGCTGGAGGCTTAATGAACTATCAAGATGAACTGGATGCTGCAAAATGTGTCTATTGAGAAAAAAGAATAGAATACCACAAGACCTGGAAAGGCCCCATGTCTATTCAGCCAAATGCACCTTTAATTTCAAAATACTGAGAGATAACCCATGTGGGCATTGCCATATCATTCTCAGTATCTATCTTGCTTGTTTCTGCTGTTGGTGCAGAGCACAGGACCTGAGCAAGATAGAATCAGAATTTGGTCTTCATCCATAGGATTGTTATTTTTAATAACTGTGCTATGCACAGGAAGGACCAGAGAAATGCATGGCACCACTGAAACTTGAATAATTAATGCTATATTAAATATATCTTTTGATTTGAAAATAAAACAGCAGAGAAAACAATTCACATGTAAAATTGCTGAACTCTGAATCAATAATAAAAACATGCAAATATAACTGAAAAATTAATGTCAGTGTACTTAACATATGTTCAGGTAGTCCTTGACTTATGACCATTTGTTTAGCAACTACTTGACGTTACAAAGGCACTGAAAAAAATGAATTGAAATTGGTCCTTACATTTACGGCCATCGTAGAAACCCCACAGAGATTAAAATTGAGGTGTTTGCCAACCGGCATGTATTTACGATAGGTACAGTGTCCTGGTTCACGTGATCATCGTTTACAACCTTCATAGGGGGCTTCTAACCAGCAAAGTCAGTGGGTGAGGCCGGATTTACTTAATGACCATGTGACTCACTTAACAATCATGGCAAAAAGATCATAAAATTGGGCATGATTCATCTAATAACTGTTTCACTTAGCAACAAAAGTTGCAATCCCAGTAATGGCCATAAGATAAGGACTACCTGTAATTTAAAAATCTTATTAACAAAACAAGCTTATTAACAATATAGCTTGAACTATATTTCCTAGGCACTAAATGACACAACATTCATGTGTTTCAGCACATACTTTCCCATATATTCACAAAAAATTGAATTAAGCCTTTAATTGAATTATTCAGTATGAAATAGCCCTAACTTTACTATAGTACTATCTATATTGAGATAGGTAGCAATACAGAATGGAACTGTTAAATTTTAAGCAACAGAAAATTTACAGAAAACTAATAAGTGTCAGTATTGCATAATAATATTCTGTTTTATCCTGCATATAACAAAATTGTAAAAATAAATGCTCCAATTGTAAGTTATGTTAGGTATTGGTATGCATTTGAATTAAGCTGGACCTTATATTCCCTTCAGAAGCAATATGCCATGGACTGAATCAAACAAGGCCAAACCTTCACCAAAAAGCAAACCACACAATGAGGTGTTGTAAATTATTCAACTTGGTAGCACGCTATAGTGCAGATGTCATTTTGTAAAAAAATTGCCGCAATTTAAAAAACTCTGAATCTACATGCCCAGAACTTTTAAAAATTAGCAGAAATAGTTTTAAAACCACTTGATACTATTAAAAATTCCAGCTGAATCACTCTGCTGGACAGATTATAAAAGTGAAGGTATTAGGAGGAAATCAACTGATAAGACAGGACAGATCTTGACTCCCACATATACACTCATGTATCTCTAACCTACACATTCACTAGCATATATTCAGTTATAACATTGGTCATATAAAAGTGGAAACGTATTTTGTAAATGCAACCAAAAACAGCTGAAAAGATTTCTTGATATTATTTCCACACTGCTCGCCATAGCTTTGCCAAAAACCAGGATCATGGTACACACAGTTTATAAACAGAAAGCTACCTAATTTTATAAAAATAAATTCAATCTGGTAGAAAAAAATAGCAATATTAAATAACAGATTCTAATTCTTTGCTCGGTTTCTCATATGAATCCGATATAGGGGGCGGTTTGATTTCCAGCATTTTTTCTGTGGTTTCTCCATTCACAGGTGTAGCTTGTTCTTTGCGTTTCCTCTTTTCATGCACCCATGGAATAGCACATAATATAATTCCTCCAATAATAGGTGGAACTCCTGCTAGGTAGAATGCTACATCATAGGTGCCTAGGTGATCCCGTAACTTGCCTGGAAAATGAAAAAAAAAAATATAACACTAAGATTAACACTTCAAGCTAAATAGCTAGATTTTTCAACAGGTTTTTTAAAATGTGGAAGTACTCCTGAGTTCACTATACATACAATAATTACCCAACGTAGGTCTTAAAATATTTTTTAAAAAATATTGTAGCTTAATAAAGCATTTCCTTTCTTCAAAAGAAGTCTTTAAAAAAAGGAAAACTGCTACTGGGTGATATATAAATTGTGTTCAGGGAATTGATATTATAAGGAGAAAGAGCAGTGATTTTCTACAATCCCCCATTGTAGTAAACCTTTTTATGCTATTCCAATTGAAAGAATAAGAATAGAGATTCAGAAAAGTTATCTTTCTTCCAACAAGAAGCTTTTACTAGATCCTGGTTCTTGGCTGAGGGTGATTTTGTCAATGCAGATGATGTTCAAGTGTTGTTCCAGTTCTTTTGGGATTGCTCCCAAGGAATCTATTACTACTGGCACTACCTACACTTATTATCATTATCATTATTATTATCATGATGGTGATGATGGCTGGTTACCAGTCAGAAGGTATTTAGCCTGGATTTGGCATTTTTATCAACCTATCTATCATGTCCTTTCCAAGGATTTGAGATAGGCAGATGTTGGAAGATGATGATAGTAAATATGTTGTGGCCACCTAACCTAAAGGACTGGGCAGTTTACAATGTATTAAAATACACAGTTAAAACAGATAAAAACATAACAGCAGCAGTACTATTTGATATGCTTTTTACATATTTAATTAAACATTTCTCCCTACCTGCAATAGGTGGGCCAACTGTCATTGGTATAGACATCAAGCCTAAGAGGAATCCAATTGCTTCGGAAACATGATATGCGCCAACTAACTCAAAAGCAATTGGTGCCATGATACAAATGAAGCATCCATCAAAAAGGCCCATGATAAGGCAGACAACAATAAGAGCTTCAAAGGATCTGCATAACGGGATCATCATAGACATCAGGCCAATTAACAAAAAGGATATCACCTATACAAAAGAAATACAAAAGGAACGGAAATAGTGAAAAACAGTGAAGGGATTCTATTACTGTATCCATTACAAATGATATTTTTCACCAAAAATTAATAAAGTTTTTTTCCACCTAGGTCAAGCTTAGATGTTCTTAAACAAACAAACCAAACTAAGCAAAATTTGACATAGTTGTACTTAAATTCCTTATATTCTTCAATTCAAGGAAATCCCAAAGTAGTAAACTAGAGAGTAAGAAAATTATAACTGCTACTATAAAGTAAGTAATAGCAAACCCCTTTTTTATTGTAATCAAGACAACTAAATTGATGTGTCTATATAGTCATCAGAAGTCTATTTGACTTAGGAAAGTGTCCTTTTATCCAACTGTGTCTACTTGCTGATAGAAAGTTCTTCCATCAATGGATTAGTATATCTGTGAACAAAGTATATGATTTTCACATTTCTTTTTTTCTGTGCAAACCCCTCCAACAACTTTCAACTTTCAACAGACAGCTCAGGGCATCTTTGGAAGATTGCATGTGGATTACCAGAGAAAGAGAAATTAATTAGCATTTACTCTTTTTCCCCCCATGAAAGCCATTCTTGAACCAAAAGGACTCCTACGAGTTGAGGGACATAATTAAAAACATATTTCTGTTAATTATTTATTGTAAGGTGTCCAAATTACTTTATTATATGCAGCACTTACAAAAACATGGCATAACTCCGATGTTTTTGAGGTCTAACTGCATTAGCTGAAGGTAGTCTCCAGGCCCAATTTAAAAACCTGCTCTTAGCCTTCACAGACCTAAACAGTATGAAGATTTGCCTAATCCATTCAGGCATATTCCTCTGTGGTGATCAAACACAGAACCAACCCATCATTAAGAGAGGGCTTCTTAACATTTCAGACTGTCACGATCTTAATTCTTTAAATATTTCAAGGAATGTTTCATTTTCTTTTGTTTAATAATAAGATTACATTACATTGTTTGTTCAAATACTCTATGAGAGTGTTAGGGTTTTGGGGATTAACCCCTAGAAGAGTATTGCAGCAGTAGTCAAGCCAGGAAGGGCCCCAGAGTATACACACACTGAACACAAACACTGTTTGTAGTTTAAATAGTTTTTAATCCAGTTAGAGTTTAAACATTGTCATTCAGTCCATTAAGTCATTCACAGTATTTCCATCCAGTAAGACTCACTAGTATAGTCCAAGTTAAGAGTCCTTGCAATATCTTTATCAGCCGATAAAGATATCTTCTCCTCCTCCGGTTTCACTCTCCAGAGAAACAAGCTGGATATTCAGTAGAATTATGCAGTAAATCAGCAAACAGTAGCAAACAATAACAGTTCAGTCACAGGCACTCACAGTCAGTAATCTCAGTTAGTCACAGTAAGACACAGTTAGTCTCAGCAACACACAGTAAGTCGCAGCAGCACACAGTTACAGTAAGCTTTCCAGCTTCTAATGCTTCCTTATATTGTAACTTCTAACCGCACCCTTAATCGGCTAATTGCCTGCTGCATTGTGCTTAAAGTGATAAGCACTTAAACCATGATATCTAAGTTTTATATATTTATTCACCCAAACCATATTTGGTATCAATGTTATACCTAACATACTCCCCTTTTGGGTGAAATAAATATATAATACCTTACAATCTAATCCCATAATTTTCACAACTCTCCTGGTGCTTACTGGCACCTTGGGCTTTAGTAAAATTATCAGCTAAATTGTCCTCCGACATACAGTACTCTAGCTGAATCATCTTACTTCTTACAGATTGTCTCACGTTTAGGTATCTTAGATCTGTATGCTTGCTCCTTGTTTTTACTCCAATATTTGTGGCCATTTGAATTGCTGCCTGATTATCTTCATGTATAATTATAGGATAATCTACAGTTATACCTATATCAATTAACATTTGTTTATACATTATTAATTCTGTACATAACAATGATAAACAGGAGAATTCTGCCTCCATAGTAGACAAACTTATATGCTGTTGTCTTATTGACTTCCAGCCTATTAATGTCTTACCCAGCATTATGGCTGTTCCTGAAGTCGACTTTCTAGTGTCTCTTTCTGATGCAAAGCTAGCATCTGCATAAGCACTCAAAATTAAATCACCCTTTGGTTCTAAATACAATGAATAATTCATTGTCTTTTTAAGATATCTTAATATCCTCTTAGCTGCAATCAGTGTCTTTCACATGGTGCAGAATTGAATCTAGCCAACTGATTCATGCAGTACGATATATCTGGTCTAGACCAATTACTAATATAACTCAAACTACCAATTAAAGATTGATAAATCACCTTATCAAACTCAGGGCTTTGTTCATCAGTGTTGCTAAACTCCTGACTCATTGGAGTCTTAGCTGGCTTACAAAGCTCCATCTTGTAATCTTTTAGTAATTTGCTTATCTTATCTTCCTGAGATATCTTAAAACCTTTCCGTGTTTTCTTTATATTCAAACCGAGATACTTCTTTATCTCCCTAATTGCTTGATCTTAATTCTCTTTCCTAATGATGCTATTATTTTATTTGCTTCATCATTAGTTTCAGTTATCAATGCAATATCATCTGTGAATAGTAATAATAATGATACTTTCCCATTTGTCTCCCTCTTAAACAGACATGGATCGGCTAAACCAGCTTTAAATCCTATATTGTCTAGTTCCTTTACAATATACTGGTTCCATTCATAGCCTGATTGTTTAAGACCATAGAGACTTTTCTTTAACAACCAACAATCATTATTATCCTTATTTTCACTTTTAATACCAACAGGTTTTTTCATATAAATAATATGTTTTAATGGGGCGTGCAAGTAAGCAGTTTCCACATCTAGATGGTTAACTATATAGTTTTTACTAGCTGCCCACACTAAAGCTGCTCTCAAGGTTGCTGCCTTAAGACTAGGTGCAAACACCTCATCGTAGTCATTAGCATTCTGCCTAAAACCTTGGGCTACTAACCTTGCCTTATGGATTAAATTACCATCTTTATCTGTTTTTACCTTAAATATCCATTTGCAGCCAATGGATTTCTTTCCTACAGGTAATTTGGCATTTTCATACACCTTCATATCATTTAATGAATTCAGTTCCTTATTCATTGCTGCATACCATCTTTCTTTTTCCTTAGTAGGATACTTTTTAATTTCTTCAACAGAATTAGGAACTTGATTAATCTGGCACACTGTGTTAGCCTGGTACCTATCAGGCGGTCTAGATATACGTGTAGTTCTTCTGGGAATTACAGGGCTTACAGGAGGACTTTGTTGAACTACTACCTGTTCATCTTCCTCATCCTGTTCAGCTATTGAATCTGTTTCTTCCTTTATGGGCACTATTTCATCCTGTATTTGTCTCTTTACTTTATTTTTAAAGTTACAGGGATAACTAATGGGATTTCTATAGGATTCAATAATTACATCTTTATTGTCATCCTGTTCTAATTTCTCCCATCCTTCATGTTCTAGAAATTGGGCACTAGCACTACATAACACTTTAGATGTGCCTTTCTCCCAAAATCTATATGCCCTATGGTTTGCCTGATAACCAACGAAGAAAAATCTTTTAGCTCTATGTTGCCCTTTTTTCTGAGTTGTGCAGGAATATGCACCCATGCTGGTGCACCAAATGTGTGCAGGTAACTTAGGTCAGGTTTCCTGCCATGCCACCTGGTAAATGGTATTTCACCTGTTGTTGTATTAACAACATTGTTCAATATGTTATTAGCACACATTGTAGCCTCTCCCCACAAAGAATCAGGTAACCCAGAATCATTTAACATTGTTCTAACCATTGCCTGTAGTGTTTGGCCTCTTCTTTCAATAAAAGCGTTATGTTCTGGCCTGTATGGAGCAGACTTCTTATGCTCTATTCCTGCTATCTTAAGTCTGTTCTGGAATTTGTTATTAATAAATTCCGTGCCATTATCTGTCACCAGGGTTATCAGTTGTCGTTTAGACTTTCTTTCAGCAAACCTAAGCCAATTGAAAAAATGTTGATATGTTTCAGTTTTGCTTTTCATTAAATAGCAAAACCCATATCTAGAATAATGGTCCATAATGCTCAGTATATATCTAGCACCCCCATACTGGGTTTCTTTGGACCTATGATGTCTGCAAATACCACTTCTAAAGGTTCTTTTGTTTTGAAACCATTTAGCCTATTTGCAGGCAATACTTTGCTCTTATCTTCACAGCAAACATTACAACGCAAATATTTATCACAAGGTTTTAACCTTATTCCTTCAGATAACTCAACTGTACGGTTTAGCATTTTAAAATTTACATGCCCCAAACGCCTATGCAATAAATGGATACATTCATTATGAGGTTTTATATTATTAAATACAGTTTGAGCCTCCCTTTCTTACTATTATCTAATACATATAATGTTCCATTTAAAGCTGCAGTTACCCTTTTGTTATCTTTTTCAATTATGCAATTATTATCTTTAAAAGTAATTACATAACCTAATTTATCTAATACCCTTACTGAAAGCAAATTAAACTTTAGTTGCGGTACATACAACATTTTTATATCCTGGTTTATGTACGGACAACGTGCAAAACCTTGACCTTTCGCTTTCAGATTCCAGCCATTGGCAAGAGATATATGTTGAGAACTTGTAGACATTTTTATAAATTTTGTCTTATCTCTTGTGATGCAGTGGGATGCGCCACTGTCAACCACCCATAAATTATTCTTCACATCAGAGTTGCTAAACGTGGCTAGTTCAAATGCTTTCTTTGGCTTTTTTACATTCTGGCTTTTTCTCTTTTTGCAGAATCTTGCCAAATGTCCTCTGCCTCCACAATTAAAACACTTTTTAATTGTGTATGCCGTCGAAGATAAATTCTCTTCTTCCAGGTGCTTTACTTTGCTTTGCTGGTTTCTTTCAAGCTTTGAAGATAATTTCTCTTCTTTCTTATCTTCTCTCAGCTCGTTACGCTCACGCCTTCTTCTGGCTTCTTCTAGTAGCCTGCCTGTAATCTCGGTTAATGAGAGGCTTTCTTTTGGCAATACCTCTAACGAAGTCACATAGTCATCATAGCTTTGATCTAATGAAGATAATATTATGTAGACTTGTTGCAGTTCATTAAATATAAGCTCTTTTTCTTGCAATTCTTGAAAAATGCTCTTCATACAGTTTAAATGAACTAACATATCTCCATTCCTCTGAAGATGCGTTCGAAAAAGCTTCCGTGTAAGATTTATATGTGCTCCTACACTGTCCCGAACATAAATCTTCCTGAGGTTCTCCCAGCAGTTTGCAGCATTTTCTTCTCCACGAATATGGACAAGCTGCTGATCACAGAGAGTCAAGTCCTATGATGCATAAAGCCTGCTCATTCTTCAGTTTAAAGTCTTGTAACTTTTCTTTATCATCATCATTAGCAGGATCCCAGCTACTCACATCTGGTGGGTTTGCTATAATGTCCCACAAACCTTCTCTGCGTAGAAGTAAACTACATTTCATTGACCATGAAACATAGTTTGTTCCATCCAGCCTGGATATCATGGACAGTTGTGACAAATTTACTTGTGCCATTACTCTTCAGATATTTTGACTATTTTAAACTAATTAAAACAGTTTGTTTTTACAGTAATGTGCAACTCACACCAACTCTCTCTGCTATATCCTGGTTAGTTAGACTATGCTGCTGGGCCCATAACCAATGTTAGGGTTTTGGGGATTAACCCCTAGAAGAGTATTGCAGCAGTAGTCAAGCCAGGAAGGGCCCCAGAGTATACACACACTGAACACAAACACTGTTTGTAGTTTAAATAGTTTTTAATCCAGTTAGAGTTTAAACATTGTCATTCAGTCCATTAAGTCATTCACAGTATTTCCATCCAGTAAGACTCACTAGTATAGTCCAAGTTAAGAGTCCTTGCAATATCTTTATCAGCCGATAAAGATATCTTCTCCTCCTCCGGTTTCACTCTCCAGAGAAACAAACGCTGGATATTCAGTAGAATTACGCAGTAAATCAGCAAACAGTAGCAAACAATAACAGTTCAGTCACAGGCACTCACAGTCAGTAATCTCAGTTAGTCACAGTAAGACACAGTTAGTCTCAGCAACACACAGTAAGTCGCAGCAGCACACAGTTACAGTAAGCTTTCCAGCTTCTAATGCTTCCTTATATTGTAACTTCTAACCGCACCCTTAATCGGCTAATTGCCTGCTGCATTGTGCTTAAAGTGATAAGCACTTAAACCATGATATCTAAGTTTTATATATTTATTCACCCAAACCATATTTGGTATCAATGTTATACCTAACAGAGAGTATTAAATCTTGAAAAGCACTTTATTTATCTTAGAAGTAATGACTGTCATAATGATAAGGATAATTAATGCACCAGTAATTTTTACTTTTCTGGGAAGTAATTATAAAAAATAACCTCTCCACTTCCCTTGAATTAGTCTCAACTCCTGTTAACTGCATGGTCACATCCAGACATGATTTGCTCTCACCTTATCTTGGGTTGCTTACCATAATATCCTGGTCTGGTCTAATAATTGGATATATCCTGGCAGTTTCCATTTAAGTTTTAGCAGATGTGATCTTGTTTAGTTTTCTCAAGATTAGTTATGGTCAGCTAAATGCTGCCACCCGGTGTGACCACAACAGTATTAAAAGAATGAGAGTAATTTTTGCTGAACTCATCCAAACCTAACATCCTGCCCAAGCAGTGTGCCAGTAAGTTCAGTATTCTATCCATTGTCCCATATTGTTTCTTGTAAGTTTCCTATCTTTTGGATAAAGTAAGCATGCCTATGTTTTATTGTTTTTTAAGAAAAACACTTTATACATTACATATAAAATGTGTGCTGTGCTAATACATATTAAGATATTGGGTTTCAAGATTTCTGCTAGGCAAAGAGTCACTCATTGTTGATCTAATCTTTTGCTTATATCCTAGCTCTGAAACAAATGAAAAAGTTCAAATGAAAAACAGTGAATGTCTTCTTCCTGCTAGGTGAGACTGCATTTGAGGAAATGTTTACTCAGCCTTGAAAAGTGGAATAAAAGGGATCAACTTAAAGATCTTTCTTACAAGTGATCTTGCTGGGGAATAAATATAAAAATAAGTCTTTACATTTCTATTACACTTTGTATGGGAAAAAGACTTCAACAGAAACTACTGCTGCACTTTGTTGCTCCATCACATATATTTTTTGGGGGGGCAAAGGCAGACCTCAGCATGATCAGAACCACAATGAATCTCACCTGACCCTGGACTGCAGAAGTCCAAACCACAAGTTTAACATTTCCCCAATTCCTGTAGCCACAAAGACATGCAGGGCATTCACTGATTTCTCAACATTGTTTTAAACTAAATTAATATTGTCTGTAAACGTATGTAAATAGTGACAAGATAGGTATAAAGGTCTCTCAGCAGCCTGAAATCTGAGTCTTTCGTTTCTTTAGTTCTCTTGTTCTTTCCAGAAATGGGATAGTGACTGTGTGCTCTCTCCACTTCTCTTCTCACTATATACCAATGACTGCATCTCAAAAGATCCCTCTGTTAAAGTACTGAAGTTTGCAGATGATACAACAGTGATTGGTCTCATTCGAGACAACGATGAATCTGCATACAGATGGGAGATTGAACTAGCCTTGTGATGCAACCAGAATGATCTTGAACTAAATACACTCAAAACCGTAGAAATGGTGGTAGATTTTAGGAGAAACCCTTCCATACTACCTCCTCTTACAATACTAGACAACACAGTATCAACAGTAGAGACCTTCAAGTTTCTAGGTTCTATTATATCTCAAGACTTAAATAGACATCTAACATCACAAATGTCATCAAAAAAGCACAACAAAGAATGTTCTTTTTGCGCCAACCCAGAAAGCTCAAACTGCCCAGAGCTGCTGATTCAGTTCTACAGAGAATTATTAAGTCTGTCATCTGCACCTCTATAACTGTCTGGTTTGGCTCTGCAACCAAACAAGACAAACACAGACTTCAATGGATAATTAAAACTGCAGAAAAAACAATTGCTACCAACCTGCCTTCCACTGAGGACCTGTATACTGCACGAGTCAAAAAGAGGGCTGTGAAAATTTCTACAGCCCCCTCACATCCTGGACATAAATTGTTTCAACTTCTACCCTCAAAACGATGCTATAGGGCACTGCATACCAGAACAACTAGACACAAGGAGTTTTTCCCCAAATGCCATCACTCTGCTAAACAACTAATTCCCACAACACTGTCAAACTACTTAGTAAGACTGTATTACTATTATTCTTTTCATCCTTCCTATTACTTATCTCTTCCCACATGACTATAACTGTATTGCTTGTATCTTTACAATTTATACTGTTTTATTTGTTTCCTAGTATGATTTGACTGCTTATTAGTAACTTATGACTATCACTAAGTGTTGTATCTTATGATTCTTGATTCTTGTATTTTTTTTTTTTCTTATGTACACAGAGAGAATATGCACCAAAGACAAATTCCTTGTGTGTCCAATCACACTTGGCCAATAAAGAATTATATTCTATTCTATTCTGACATGGATTGAAAGCTTGGATATTAAAGCAAAGATTTTCAGTTATTTTCTTAGAATATGTAGGAAAGATATTTTATTTTGTTCTATGGAGCATGGATTCCTCATTGTTCTGGAAATTCTGAACAACATTTGTAAATGTTGGTCCTGCAAGTAACACTTGGGAGGCTTCTTCTGTCCCATTTATTTCTGATCCCAGTTTGGTAAGTAGAGAGTTCTTGCCATGACGATAAATTTAATTGGAGTCATGACAAGAACAGGTCTAATGCAGAAGATGATTAGAAAGAAAGGACAGAAATCTGATGTCATAAACGTTTAGAGTCTGTCCTTCCCTTGAACAAAAGCTTATCATTTGCAATCCATTAACTAATCTTAAATGTCACAGTATACGTGAAACTATAGAAGACTACTGCAGCTACAAAGTATACTTTATTTATTCTCTGAGCTAGTCTAGTCTATATATGTACAGTTATTTCAATGTTCATTCTGAACAACTTTCTTTAAGAAGTGCTTCTTTAAAAAGTTACTTTAAAACAATCAATACTTTGTCTCTAGAAAAGAGAATATTTTGCCAAGGTTTGTGTCATCTGAACTGATTGGGGCATATTGGCCAAAGTCTGCAACATCACTGGTGCTAAGTACCAAGTGTTTACTTGACATTACTATTTGTGACCTTTTAAGAAATTCCTTATATAGATAAGCAGATATACAAAGAAAAAAAATGAACAACTCAATCCTTTAAAAAAAATGTAAATACACACAAAGAAATATTCATATTCCAAACTTCAGGTCTTGTTCTTGCCTAAAGAAATGTAGCACAGTAATTGTCCCAAAGGTGCTTTTTACAGAAGGCAACTGGACTTTCTGTTTTTTCTTTGAAGACGTTTCACTTCTCATCCAAGAAGCTTCTTCAGCTCTGACAGGATAGTGGAGAATGATTTATATTCCTTGCAAACAGCTGGTCATTTGCATCCTTTTAGAGCAGGGGTCAGAGGTGGTATTCAGTAGGTTCTGAGCAGTTCTGGAGAACTGGTAGTGAAAATTTTGAATAGTTCAGAGAACCGGTTGGTGGTAACCTTCCCCCAGGAGTGGGGTGGGAGTAAGAGTTTTTACAGTATCCTGCCCCTGTCATGCCCACCAAGCCACACACACCAAGCCATGCCACGCCCACCAAGCCATGCCCACGAATTGGTAGTAAAAAAATTTGAATCCCACCACTGGCAGGAGTGTCAAACTCAATTTCATTGAGGGCTGCATTAGGGCTGTAGTTGACCTCAGGGGGCATGGCCGAGTGGGTTGGTGTGGCCAGGTGGGTGGGCATGGCCAGCTTGACATCACTCCCCAAACTGCTGGCATGTTTCCTCTTTGCAATGTGTAGACCAGCCGAAGCGACGTGGGCCCCTTCCATTTTCCAGGCTGGCCCCACGGACCGGATCCAACCACATCGCAGGCCTGTTTTAGAGAGTCATTGAAGCACTTAGAGCTTTATCTGTGTCCTGAGGGTCACCCAAGTAATGTTCCTGGTTCCTGTAGTCTGCAAGGAACTGCAGACTACCAGGAACCTGGAGCACTACTCGGGTGGCCCTGAGGACACAGATAAACCTCCAAGTGCTCTAACGGCCTTCTAAAAGGATGCAAATATCCAGATGTCTGCAAGGAATGTAAATCCTTCCATTTCCCACTATCCCGTCAGAGCTGAATGAGAAGCTCAAAGAAAAAATAAGAAAGTCTAGTTGCCGCCTGAAATAGCACCTTTGAGACAACCATGACCTGGATGACTTAGAATCTCTACAGACTTTTAGCGTAGTAATTGTATACATCAAAGTTGATGTTCAATTGAAATTATGTGACATCTGACAATATCTCTGCCAATTTTCAAGATTCAGTATTGCATATCTATCGATTTAAATATTTAAAATATTATCAGTGTAACATGCTATTTTCAGAATCACTACTTCATGGATATTATTGGTGAGAACTATGCCTATACAAAACTATCTCAGATCTTCTGGACCGTTCTTATGCCACTAAATACCTATCAGTGGTCTTTAGATGCCAGACATAACTCTGCAAAAGTTATACACGTCTGAGAATATTAAGGGCAGCAAATATAGGAAAAAAGCCCACCAAAAGCTTCATATTATTGGCCTGAATATATTATTATCTAGAAATACATTAGTAATGTATTTTCTACTAGTTATCTAGCAGTACCTGTAGATAAACCTTTTTTGCACCAGGAACATAATCTGCAATTCTGCCAAAGACCAGCCGACCGATTCCTGAAGTAATGCCAAGACAAAGTATAAGTGCTGTATCTGGAACATGTTCACCAATACGTTCTTTCACGTGGTTTAGCTATTCGGAAGGAGGAAAAACAGGATTTTAATATAACAAAAAATCTAACACATAATACTTTAGTTTAAAATCAGCCATATTTTAAAATTTTATTACATTTGTACACATTGTTTAAACAATCATATCTCAGCTTTATAAATTTGTTTGTAAATGTTCCTCTTTTGTTCTTCTATTTGTGATGCAACCAATGAAATTAAGAACCAGCTTCAAATTATGACCTAGCTTTGTACTGTAGCCAATCATAATATCCTATTGTGACTAATTAGAGACTTCTTAGTTTAATAACAGCCCATATAAATGGACAAACAAACAAACAGCACTCATTGATAAAGTACTTGTTTATATTATGACTTAGTAAACCAAGATAAGGTAGAAAGGATTTAGCTAAGCTGTTCTCATTTATAAAAATCACAGAACCAAGTCACAACAGATACAGTATTTCCATATACAAATGTAACTAAGCTATATTGAATTCAGTTTCCCTATTGTATTTTCAAGTTGATTGGTTTCAATCATATAATTACCAGACTTGGACTTCGAAAAATATAAGAACTGGAAAAATATAAGAACTGAAAAACCCACTGATTTCTTGAAAGCATTAAAAACAAGTCTTACAGCTACACTTTGTAAACTTTATAATCAAAAGCTCAAGTAATAAGAAAAGCAGCTATGAACTGCTGCCATATTTGCAGAATGTCTTCCATGAGCCAACATTTAATCAATGATAATTCTAACAGCATCATTTGTAAGCTGGAAAAATACAAGTAATTCAGTGAAGATTCCATGCTGGGTTATTCTGCATAATTATGGTACTAATCAACTTTTTACTGGGCAAATGTTTGAAAGAAAGGATGAATGCTGGGTTCTTATTCAGCACTTGTGTCAGAGAAAGACTGGCTGAGTCAGGGGGAAGAGTCAAGCAGGGAATTAGTCTGGAATCCTTATGTAGGCACAAGAGGGCAAGGTCTTACCCCTCCACACAGACACACTTGGATGCCATTGAACCTTATCTAGTCTTTTCTAATGGCCAGTCTGGGAAGATTCTTGTGAAATAGGCATGAGCAATAAAGTAGCTAATTGAACTCTTCACATATGGATCTCATTGTTCACACTTGATAACCTTCTAATTCATGAGATTCAAATTGTTTTTATTCAATAAAGGCAGGTATATGTTCAGAAAAATAAACAAGGACAACACTATGTTTAAGTATAAACACTTTACAAAAGAAAAGTATCTAAACATTAAATTTAGAGTATCAAAAGAATCAAGAAGATGTGAAATTATTCTTACATATAGTATGAGTTTAAATTTAAGGGACCAAAATTAAAAATAGGAAAGAATAATACTGCACGTATCACAAATTATTGAACATTTCAGGCAAGAAGGCCTTCAAAGTTATATAAATAAAATAACAGAATTCTCATTCATCTCACAAACCCATTTAACTGAAAGGTTTAAGAGACTAATCAATAAACCACACTGATAAAAAATATTTTTCAAATGTTCATTTTTTTCATACTATTTTGATTTTTTTTTAAAAAAAACCCTCTGTAAAAGCTCAAAGTTTTAGATTATACCAGCTTTATAAAACATAGTAATGTGGTTGAAAAATAGATCTGTTAGTATGTAAACATGCAAACATTTTTTTCTATAGATAGGATTTGTGTTTTTTTACAACTGTAAGAAATTCATTTAATCCCTTGATACTACAGGAGAAATTAAATACTATAATCTTATTATTTACAGGAAGAAGTGATCTATATTACCAAAGAACAATATTTTCTTTCCCTTTTTTTTTGTTCATAAATGAACCATCTGTGCAAGCCATAGCAAAGCTAAGGACTTTTCCGCTGCTTAGTTGATAAGTTCTTTACTCAACCTTAAGTCTGCAAAAAAAAAAAAATGAATTGGCATGAAATTGGCTACTTAGCTCTAGTACTTCTCTTGCTTCAGCTTCTTCCTTCTCAAGTCAATTGTCTGAGCTCCCTCTAAATGAGGAGTGACACAAATCTTGCTAGATTTTACCAACTTTTCAGATATCACTGTGGAGAGTATCAGAATACAATATAGGAGGAAATATTATTCATAACTCAGGATGACTTAAGCCTGTCTCACTTATGGGCTGTGCCAGGATGTAAGTAATCTCATTAGAATGCAACAGGAAAAAAAAAGATATTGCTGAGATATGATAAGGTGCACATGGATAAAGAGATCCATAGTTGCAATTTAGGAACACCAATTCAATATTCTAATAAACCTGAGCAAAATCTGACAGCCATAATGCTTAAAAGCAAGGGGGTTCTGACTATCTTGATATGTACTCCTGTATTCCTTGCTCTTAGATATACTGAGAACAAACACCTGGACTTGAAAGCTTATTTCAGAGAATGTTTTCCAAATAAATGTTCTCAGGAATATCATGTCAAAAGTGAATATGACTTCAGCTATAAGCTATTCTGATGTCTTTCAGGAAGAGCTTAATGATCTGGCTCTTCCACCAGAACCTGGGCCCAGATTATTTGTGAACCCTGTGGCATGGTATATGTTCTTACAATTTTACATTCCTTCAATTGGTTGTCTATTATGTATGTGTGTTAATATTTCATTATGTTTCTCACTGATTATATATTCCCTGCAGAGTTGTGTGACAATTAGATGATCTACAATCAACTGATAAATAAACCATTGTCAAAAATCACTGGATTATTTTGCACCAAATGATACTTTCACATTCTAATCTACTTCATGTAACTGTTGTTAAGGTAAAATGGGATCATGCCTCCCAGAACTATTTTGAGAGAATATTAACAAAATAAATTCTGAAGAGCTATTTAGAACTACTTAGAACTACTTACATTAGTAAGACTCAGTCTGTTCTAAAAATGCATTTTTAAATGCCAAAGCAGCACAAAAGAGAAAATTGGAGAAAATCTTTCTATTCATATATGTCTATTTGGTGTACCAAAAGTAGGCCCCATAGACAAATTCAGGCCCCATAGACAATTATATAAATTATATTAAATATTCAAATATTTTCTCCTGAACACATCCTTAGTCGTTTGACTCATGACCTTCAAAAATTCATAAGTACAGTACAGTATAGTTGCATTTTCACTAAAAAAAATGCTATGTTGTAATTGACCTATGGGATCTGATTTTTGCCTGTCTGTCTGTCTATCTATCATCTATCTATTTTATCTCTGTTATTGTGACTCTCTGAAAATTTCACAGAAACTTAAATAGCAGGTTCAGGAAAAAGGTTGGGCATAATGTTCTGTTAATTATCCTACCTGCCTCATATATCTTTGCAGATATATCTTTGAAAGAGAGATGCTCATAATCCACAATAAATTAAAAATGTATAGACACATATTCTATACACAAATACAAATCAATATCATATTTTCTTATTTATATATAAACCAGACAAAATAGAAACAATCCTCCCCCCTCCAAAAAAAAAGAATGATAAAATGTATACTGTCTTATGGGACATGGCTAATAACATTTATGAACTTCAATAGAAGGCTTTCAACCATTTGAAATGCAGTTACCTCTCAGAATGCAAACTACCTTCTAAATAAGTTTTGTGAAATAAAAAAAGGAGTGCCCCATCTTTTATTTTCTCTTTATCTGACTGCCTCTATGTTAACTTGTGGCATATGTGACCTCAACAGCAAGATCTAAATGGCCTTTTATTTATCTCATTCATTCATTCGAGTTGATGCTCAAATCAATAACTTTACACTCCTGCTCTGGAAAAAGTGTTGGAGTTGCATCCTTATACCTTATTTTTGTTTTTTGTTTAAAAAAACAGTCATACACTACCAGCAGTCTTTTGTTAATTTTTATCAAATATTTACCCAGCAAACGGTGGGTAAATATTAAATATACAATAGATATAATGTAGTTTTAATTTTTATCATGTGAGGATTGCATTTGATACAGGACTAAATCAAATGCTTCTGGAGAAAGAACCTTATTTTGTTTTTTTTGCTCAGAGCAAAATAGTCCTATTCAAAAATCAGTCAAGCTGGGTACATGGCATCTCAATAATGCTCAAAATGTAACTATTTTGTTGTTTCAACCCTGAAACAAAACTATCTGAACAAGCATGTTTTGTTTTGGACTTCAAATGTTTGAAACAACTTGCTTGAAAGCTGTTTCCTATGACTCAATACTCAAAATGTCAGTATTTGAAATGGTCAGATTTTGTTCTGAAAGCATGGAATGCACACAAGTCTCCTTTGAGCTTGGAACACCTTAAAAGCTTTGAGCTGAACACATTTTGCATGACTCTGTAGAAGAATAAAGATCTCATCATTCACAAGAGACACCATTTTTTACCAACTTCTTTCCTTTTTCTAAAAAGAACGTGTCTTTAAGTGGTTCTTCCCTTTTCTCATCACAGGTAGGAGATGCAGAAGCTATAAGTCTATTCACTTTCCCTTTTTAAAATATATGAGCTGTTACTTTAATGCCACAATTAAAAAATGCTGGTACTGATGTGGTAAGTACATGAGACAAGGGATTTCATTTAAATGTTTCATCTTGACAGGCAAGATACTGAATAATGTGAATACATAATAGAGAAGGGTACGATTCATTCTTGGGAGAAAAAAGCAGGGTTTGAAGGAAATATAAATAAATATATTGAAATACATACTTTGGCTGCAAAAATATCACCTTGTAGAGAAATAGCCAACACAAAACAATGTT
Organism: Notechis scutatus; assembly: GCF_049901735.1. Classification (NCBI taxonomy): domain Eukaryota; kingdom Metazoa; phylum Chordata; class Lepidosauria; order Squamata; family Elapidae; genus Notechis; species Notechis scutatus. The sequence goes on from NC_142009.1 coordinate 104,251,996, forward strand.
TCTTCCCATATATTTCTACTGAAGCTTTTCATGAAGGCCCTGCTCCAAGCATCCACGCAGACTGAAAAATGTTGGATGGTTTGTTTGGAGCAGGGGATGCAGTGGCTCAGTGGGTTATAATGATGCTGGAGATGGTCTTTGCTCCAGCGGTTTGAACCCTAGCACTGCATGGTGGGGTCAGCATCATGGAAATTCTTAGAAAGCCTCTCTCTAAGTTATTCTAAGAAAATATGTACAAGAAAGTAAATGGTAACTAATAATTATAATATTTGATCTCCACTTTTGCCTGCTGTAGCTGTAAAGACTCTACGGTAATATGGAAACAGATGTTTCCTTCCACCTCTGGAGAGGGAGGGAGGGGGGGGAGAGAGAGAGAGAGGTGAATCACAATTAAAAAGGATTAAATAAAGCAAACATAAATACTGCCAAGCAAAAACTCCTAAGTGCAAAGATATAGCAAATACAATGCTGTTAAAGGGTGGGGGGGAGGGTGGAAGCACTAACCTGCACTGTCAAATTGCAGCAGAAGTTGAAATCTGAAGGAAAATAAATGTAAAGATTAGGAAAGCAAGTAAAGCACATAAGAGTCATGGAAGTTTGGGGCCTTACACATATTAATGTAAAAACCATGATCACACTTTAATGCACAAGTAGCATATTAAATTTGGATAGAGAAAGTTAATGAAAAAGAAGCACAATATGGAGACAAAGAGAACAGAAAAAAGATAGGAGAAAGATGATGGGAGACTTAATTATGGTTGATATTCATAGAGAATAATCCTGAAAATAGTATCATTTGATGCAGATATAATTGAGAAACACAAAATAATGTATTTAAAGCAGTAAGTTGCTGTCAAGGCAAATAAGCAAACAAAAATGGCTCAAAAAGCAGTTAAATAACATAAGCCTGAATTCAATTATAAGTGAATGGGAATATTCGCATAAGTCAACTGATATAAAGGAGCATAAAAAAGCCACAACTGCATTTTGCCCTTGAGGTAACTGTATGGAGAATTTTTCAGTGATGCCATTCAATCCCTGTATATTTGTTTCTTTCAAGTTTGACATTCAAATTATTAACAAAGATATATAGGGGGAAAAAATTACTGATGACATCTATTTAAGCTGACAATAATAGTTGGGGGCATCCTTGTTAATGTTAAAGAAGGTTTCTGCAATTCTCGCCTCAATCTGCAGCTCCCATAGCATATTTTCTGCTATTAATGAACTACTCCACATGCCAAGATGATCTTTTCTAAAGAATTATGAAGTGCATATCCTGACTTAGGCTTATTCTAAACCACATTTACTCAATCACAAGTGAACTTTGGCCTGTTTGGCCTTTGGCCTATGCCTCTTTTTCCAACATCTGATTTTGGGGACATTCTCCCTCAACTACCAATACTCTTCATTTACAATGATTTGCTGTTGTTGTTAGCTGTGAAGTCCTGTCTGACCCTTCGCGACCCCATGGACAACGTTCCTCCAGGCCTTCCTGTCCTCTGCCATCTTCTGGAGTCCATTTAAGCTTATGGCTACTGCTTCAGTTACTCCATTCAGCCACCTCATTCTCTGTCATCCCCTTCTATTGCCCTCAATCTTTCCCAGCATTAGGCTCTTCTCCAGTGAGTCCTTCCTTCTCATTAGATGGTCAAAGTATTTTGAGTTTCAACTTCAGGATCTGGCCTTCTAAAGAGCAATCAGGGTTGATATCCTCTAGGGCTGACTGGTTTGATCATCTTGCAGTCCAAGGGACTCCCATGAGTCTTCTCTAGCACCATAGTTCAAAGGCCTCAATTCTTTGGTTCTCAGCCTGTCTTATGATCCAACTTTCACAGCCATTCATTGCAACTGGGAAAACCATAGCTCTGCTTTTTGGTATGCTGTCTAGATTTGCCATAGCTCTACTCCCCAGGAGCGTCTTTTAATTTCTTGGTTACAGTCCCCATCTGCGATTTACCAGCTACCAAAATAATCATTGTCTTTTAAAGCAGAGGTACAGCTGAAATCAAAACTCTTGAAAACCAGATTTCTATGCTTCTTAAAGTCTACAGTCTACACCCCTTGGCTAGCAAACAACCTTGAGAAAGGACCTGCCAGCTAACAATACAGATTCTCCCCATCTTAGGATGGCTCTGCATTACCTGATGTGACACAGAACCATCCATCTATATACTAATAAACTCTTGTGTCTGTTTCATACTTTGTAATCCTTAGTTGGACGCAATGCTGCATCATACGGTAAAGTTTTGTCAACTAGGGTTTTTCAAATGGGCTAACTTTGAGAATGCTGTGGGAATGAAATTTAGTAATTTTTTGCTGCTTCAGTGCTACTGTGCTGTTGCTATTCAGTGCTACTGCTCTGCTGAAGCAATCAGCTGTAGTCACATGATCCTCATTTTCAATGTTCCCTGACAACTTCCCACAAGTTTGGAAACCTGGAAGGAGCTGATATGACTGCCAACACTAGTTGCCACCTTCCCACTAGCAAAGTTTATGAGAAGCTTGCAAAGAGTACTCCATTGACCTCTAGCCCACTCCCTTGCTTCCTCCCCAACCTAGCAGCAGCCACTGCTTATTGGAAAGAGGAGGGAAGGAGAGGGAGGGAGGGAAGAAGGAAGGAAGGATTTATAAGGTGACTGCCAGCTTCCCCTAAGGGAAATCAATAGGGTAACTGACAGAAAATCAGTAGTCACTCCTACTGATTTTAATTTATTTTTTTTGTCCACCCATAATCATTCTATGTCTGTTCAAGTAAGAAGATATTTCTGCAACAATGACCCAATGGGTCACTGCTTGCCTGCTGAAAACTATAGTTGATCCTTTCTGAGCTTTGAGGGAAGCCAGAACAGGGGCTGTCTTCATTGAGGAGACCAAAATGTCTGTCAGATTTCCTGCCAGTTGCTCTGCACATTATTGAGATCCAGTGTATTTGACTAGGGAACAATGGTTCACTTCAAGCATATATCACATCAAGTTGCCCTCTAGTTAGACATTTTAACTAATTTTTATGATAATCTACTGATGAACAGCAGAAGTTATTCATTATTAAGAAATAAATTGTTCATTATTATCTATCAATAAGTAACTGACACTCCAATCTGTAGAGATTAAGATGAGGACTAGATAAAGCACAGATGAGGTTTTTCTGACCTGGTCTTTCCATCCAAAAATGATAGCTCTGAATTGGTATTTTCATCGGGACATCTAGAAGGAAGAAGGTGCTTCTTGTCTGCTCTATTATAGTTTACATTAGTTTTATTCTTGTGTTTGCAATTTTCAATAAAATTGTATTTTCAAAAATAGAAGAAAGAAAATGGGCAAAAGTCTGTTTTACAAAAACACATTCCTCCAAAAATCAACTTGAACTAGATAATTCTAGTCCTGTTTTCCAATCTGAATGGGCCTTAGTACAATCATATGAAATGACATTTTTATTGTAAAGAATAGGCACTGGTAAGTTAGCATTATTTTGTATCATATATCACTTTTTATCAAAAGCACTCTGCCAATAAAGAATTCTATTCTATTCTATTCTATTCTATTCTATTCTATTCTATTCTATTCTATTCTATTCTATTCTATTCTAATAAAGACATTGAAAACTTTAGTCTAATGTAAAAAAATCTATCTACATATTACATTATTTCCCTTTGGGTATCCAATATTATAGAGTGTGAGTTAAGATAATTTAAATGAATTAATCATGAAATATAAGAAAAAGTGCAATTAAACCCCCTTTAAACCAATATCTTTCACTATACACCATCTATCTTCATTACCATCCTTATTTCCACCACATCACAGACTGAATTATATGTTGTCTTTTGTTCTTTAAACTCACTTCCCTACCTAGTTTTGTTTGTTTCTTTGTTTTTAAGAAGCTGATCTATTCTATTCTCCTGCAATATAAGGGAAGGTGTATATTGCATTTGTAGTTTAATCCTGATTATCTATGACCAAACCAGTGGTGGAATTCAATTTTTTTTACTATTGGTTCTGTGGGCGTGGCTTGGAGGGCATGGCAGGGGAAGGATACTGTAAAATCTCCAGTCAGACGTGGTATTTGCTAGTTTTCTGAACCACTCAAAATTTCTGCTACCAGTTCTCTAGAACTGGTCAGAACCTGCTGAATACCACCTCTGGACCAAACCACCAATGGGCTTTTATACTTGCCATTTATTTTTTGCATTTTATTCATATTCATTCACTATTCATTCATTCGCAATACATTTTATTATAAACACTTAAATATTTCTATTCCCACTACATTACACCAGTGCTTATATTCTTCTTCTGAAAGGCCCAATCGCTTTTTCTGTACTCTCCTGTCTGATCCCCACTCATTCATTTATGTAATCTAACAGAATAATTTTTCACTATTTTTTGCTAGATTGCATCCATTCAGAATGTTGCACATTTTCTCCAAACTCATCACTTTTTCTTCCATTCACTAGAAGGTAACATGCATCGGTTTGTTGATTCCAACTTGTATGTCATACATGTGACATATAATTTAGAGGCAGCTATTGAAAATTCTCACTTTCAAAATTAACTTACTAAAACTATAACTGGCCCAATCAATCTTGCCAATCTTGACTTGGCCTCTACAGAGTCAAATTAAAAATATATCAGCTACCCTTATTCTGAATTTGTGCCTGATCTGAGTGCCTATTCTATAAGTTGTTGCACCATTTTTCCAAACTTTTGAGATCTCATATCATGTTCACATAATATCTGAGAGATATCCGTATGCCTGCCCTCAGTTCAGAATTATTTCCATGGTGCCACAAAGTTGCTTCAAGGGAATCCAAGAAAATGCACCTAAAACCATTCTTCCCAAATTTACTTCTTTTGTCAACTAAATCAGTGTAATCTTTTTTTAAAAAAAGGTGTTGTTGTGCATGAAGAAAAAACCTAAGTTATTGCCTGCACAGAACAAGAAAAACAAATGGAAAAATTTTAAAAGGCAAGGACATTGAAATCAGGAAACTCTCTTCCTGTGACCAGTTGCAAACTTATATTGTTCAAGCAAATCTAACAATTATTCGGCATCAAGTTTCCCCACCTCAAATTTCTGGGCTTCAGAAATCACCAAACAAGTTCTCTGAAGAAGTACAGGTAGTCCTTTAGTTGCGACCACAACTGAGCTCAAAATTTCTGTTGCTAAGCAAAAGGGTTAATTTTGCCCCATTTTATCACCTTTCTTGCCACAGTTGTTAAATGAATCATTGCAGTTAATTTAGTAGCACAGATCTTAAATGAATCTTGCTTCCCCATTGGCTTTGCTTGTCAGAAGGTCACAAAAAGGGATCACATGTCCCATGTAAAAGAGAACACCGCTGACAATGCTGCTGCCCTACAAAGTGACCTTGACTATGTGTCAGAATGGTTGCATAATTGGCAACTCCAAATTTCAACTGTCCTACACATTGGCAATGAAAATCAGAACACCAAATACAAGTTGGGCAGAAACAATCTCATAGACGACCCTCACTCTGTCAAGGACCTAGGAGTATTCATCTCAAACTAACTAAGCCCCAGAGCTCACTTGTAACAACATTGTCAAAAATCTTATTTTGCAAAGCTTCTTCTCTGGTAACATTTAAATGCTAACTAGGGCAGACCAGTGGTGAATTCAAATTTTTTTACTACCAGTTCTGTGGGCGTGGCTTGGTGGGTGGCTGTAAAATCTCCAGTCAGAGATGGTATTTGCTGGTTCTCCGAACTACTCAAAATTTCCGCTACTGGAATACAGCTCATCCGCCTGGAACCCACACTGGGGACATTAACACAATTGAGCGGGTTCAGAGGTATTTCTCAAGAAAAATACTCCACTCCTCTACTCACAATAGAATTCCCTATGCCTCTAGGCTTGAAATTTTGGGCTTGGACAATCTGGAACTGGGCCACCTGTGGTCCGATCTAAGCATAGTACACAAAATTGTCTGCTACAATGTCTTGCCTGTCAATGACTTTCAGCTTCAACCACAATAATACACGGGCAAACAATCGATACAAACTCAAGATAAACTGCTTCAAACTCGATTGCAGAAAATTTGACTTCAGCAACAGAGTGGTCAACACCTGGAATGCTCTACTGATTCCATTGTTACAGCCTCAAACCCTCACAGCTTCAATCTCAAACTGTCTACCGTGCACCTCACTCTATTCCTAAGACGTCCATAAAGGGGACATACATAAGTGCACTAGCGTGCCTACACTCCCTGTCTTACTGTCCCCATTTATCTGTATTTACTTCCTTTGTTCGTGTTTATGTTCATATCTATACTTGTTATCTTGTACATATTTGACAAACAAATAAAATAAATTAATAAAAATAAAATAGAATACTGCAACTCCCATAAATATGAGTCAGTTGCCAAATGTCCAAATTTTGATCACATGACCGTGGGGGGAGCTGTAATGGTCATAAGTTTGAAAAAAGGTCATAAGTCACTTTTTTCAGTGTCATAATTTTCAACAGTCACCAAATGAATAGTTCTAAGTCAAGGACTACTATAACGTCAGCAAGATCAGACTATAGTTATCACATTTATCAGGCATTAAAAGCATCAATTAAAATTTCAAGGTTTTCATATATATTTTTTGAAAATTTTATTTGGGTTTTCACAAAAACAAAATACAAATAAAACATCTTTTTTGAAAATAGCATGGTCCCAGGTTATCACTTCTTCATACAGACACAAAACTCAATTTCATGCTCATTTTTATATTCTATTCCATATCTTATTACCATTTTATATTTTCTACATAGTTTTTCCCCTCTTTTAATTTTCTCAACTTTGCTTTAATTATCTCATCTCAATTCAAATCATTATATTTATACTTTTGTCTGTCCTGTTTCAATTTCACATTATCTTTTCTTATTAAGCAATTTTTTCCCTGTAGTTACCAATTAGAGTATGACACCTTCATATCCTTTAATTTTATCTTTTCAAACTCTTATTTAAGCTTCAATATATACCTTTAAGATTATAGCATTCAATATAATACATAACTTCAAATCGAGTTCTGCTTGGTACATTCTTAAAATAGAGACTATATTCTTAAAAAGAAAAAATTATATATATATATATGTAAATAAAACACACATTCCATTCCAATTCAATTCTATCATTAATATGCATTAAAATCTTAACATCTTTAACATTTCTTTTCAATTAAATATCATACTTCCTTGGAAACACTTATAAACTTTCCATAGTTAATTCTTTTTTTTCCATATTTCTCACTTATATTTTATAAATCATTACTAATAATTAAAAATGTTCCCTTTTAATTCTCTCAATCATTTTAATTCATTTATTTATTAACAAACATCCCACTACATTACAGTAAATATTTTATCCATCATCATATTTTCTAAAATTATTTCTATTTGTAATATAACAATGCTATCTTATGTACCTTTGCAGAATCCCTTTTGCAATTAAATTTTCACCCATTATCTCTAAACAAACTTATGGTTACAATCCTTATATCTTTTCTCTGTTTCTCCATTTCTTGTTTCTGTTTTTACAACTTCTTTTCCTTGCCTTCTTCCCCCTCTTCTTCTCCCTCCCCTTTTTACCCCCTCGTCTCTCTACTTCTAACTCTCTCATCTGTAATCCCTCTTCTGTTGCTTTCTAATATTATACTTATCTTTCAAATTGTTCTTCTTTTTGGTTGTTTTTTCTAGTCTTAAACCCTTCACTCTCTTTCCCCCCCTTTTCTTTTTTCCCCCCACTTAAAATTATTTGATCATTAAAGATGGCTTCTTCTTTGTCCCAATCTTCTTGTTCTGCAAGCGTTTCTTGTTGCTTCTCATAGTTCCAGATCTCCATTTCTAAGAATTGAAACATGAAGCCAAAAGAACTTCTCCCTTCTTGTGCATCTTCTTTCCATTTTTTAAGTTCCGTTTTCAGTTCTTCTAAGAGTGATATCATTTTTAAAACTTTTAAACAACCACCTGGTTAATTTTAGTCATCTAGATGCAAAAACCAAAAATCACCAAATAATCCAAATAATCCAAGGCTGTTTCTACTTGCTTCTTTTTTCCACTTTCTCTTCCTGGGGTTCTATTATTTTGTTACCAAGTTTCAATTAAAATGTATCTTTGAGGAATCTTGTTAAAATTTCACTGTAAGTTCCTTTTAATTACAGTTCCATTCCTTAATTCCAGGCAGTCTCCTCCATTTTTCCAGATCCTGCCCTTTTATTCTTTTTTTTTCCTCCTTTCCTGCTTTTAAAAACTTTTAAATGTCCAGAAATCTTTATTATCCCTTTGGCTTTTATTTTCAGCTTAGATGCCTATTAATGTCAGTGGATTTTTTTTCAATTTCTTGCTTAAGTCTCTTAGCAATCAGTATAAGGAAGGGAAGAAAAAAACCCTAATCCTTTCCCTTCTCTCTCTCCTTTGCAGCTTCAAAATCTTCTTTGGGAACAATGTTGTTAAGTTTAAATTCCAGGGTACCTTATTTGTTGCTTTTGCTGTTTGACCCTGTCAACCAAAATTTTCTCTTATCTTCCTCCTGCACATTCTTTTCCGGTCGAGTTCTTCTTTGTGGTAGCCATTTCTGACCACCACTACAACCGCCTTCGGGAAAGGGAGTAATGGCCAGCTGGGGAGGAGAGATGCGGCTCTCCTCAACCCTGCAGGCAGTCTCCCCCCTCTTCACCACCTCTACGGGGTGGCTTAGCCCCAAAACCAGCCGGCTCGGGCGCTTCAGCGGCGAGCATGGATCGAAGCCTTGAGAGATGAGGTTTCGGTCTGTCGCCGAAGAAGCTCAAACCGGAAGATCCCAGGGTTTTCATATTTTTTTTATCAAGCATGAAAACACCTTAAATTGAGGAGTCCAATCTCCTGCTCTCTTTGTTTTTCTCAGTATTCATTGTCAGCAGAAATACAATAATAGAGATGGCCCAATGGATTCCTTTTCCTCGCTCTAGCTTACCCAAGGTGATGTGAAGGGGTGGGTGGGAAGGGGAAGCTAAGAAAAACTGAATACAGTAGAGTAAAAAGATGCGGAGAAAGAAGTGTAATACAAAGCAAGAGAGAGACAACAAAGAACTACATGAATACTAAAATATGTATAGTTTCAGTTACATCTATAAGCTTCCAGTTCTATTGTGCTACATGGGGGATGCACAAATTTAAATTTTCCTTCTCACATAACATACAGCCAGAAAACTAGAAATTTTGAAATTATCAAAAATATTTTCCTAATATAAAGTAGAAATGAAAAAGATATAATAGATTTTCTATAAAAACAAACAAACCAAGGAGTTGTTTCAGAAATGTAAACACACCGCCAGATAGACCCGAGACTGGGACCCCCCCCCCAACTTTCCACCCAAAACTAACCCCCCACGGCGGCCCGGCCGCCCTGCTTTGTGCAGCCCAGAGGGCCGGGGCCATCGGGCCCCCCGCCCCCCCCTTGCCCCGCCTCCTTGCCGCTTTTACCCCCCCACCCCAGCCCACCCAACGGGGCCCCGGCCCCTCCCCCACCCCCCCGCCGCTCGACGCCGCCCCTCGCCCCCACCAGCCAGCCCCCCCCCCCGCCGCGGGAGCGGGCAGCCCCCAGCCCGCCCCGCCTTGGCCGGGCCCCCGGTCCCGGCCCCGGGGCCGCCCCGGGCCCCCCCCCACCCCCCGCCCCCGCGAGGGGGCCCGCCCGCCGCGAGAGCCGGGCGGGGCCGCCCCGCCCCCAGCCGCCCACCCTATGGTCCCCCGGCGGGCGCAAATAATTTGAATCTGTTTCAGAAAAGCTATATAAGTTCTAGGGAATGTAAGAAAAGTTATTTTAAAATAAAATGTGAATTAACATTTTAAGTAATAAATATGAACTTATATCCTGATTTTAAGTTTTATCACCCATCTGTAAGGTTTCTTTGCCTTACTAAATTTCGTCCTAGGTTCAGACATAGGATAACAAATCCATTCTTACTCTCCACATATTAGAGTTGACCTTAAGGTTTTTTAAATTTATCATTTGTTATATAACATCCTAATTCTATCCTAGACAAGATGAATTACACATAAATTTAATAAATAAATAAGTAAATTCACACAACTGTATCTCAACTAAACAGACCAAGTTGTTTTGCCCCAACAGATAGTTCCTTTGCTCTTCTTTCTATAGCATACAAACATAATGAATGTATTAAGTTTTTATTTACTCAAAAAATAAATATGAGCTGTAGCATAAATCAGGATCTTAAACAGACTTCAAACTATGAAACATAACAGATAAAAAAAGAAAACAAATTATGACTGATTGAAGATTTCCTAGTTTGTAATCCCCAAAGATGGGTTTTGGGCCAGCAACTGTTCCATTCATATCTCAGCTTTTCTCTTAGGTCTTAAGCCAAGATTATGCTCTGCAAATAATTGTCTGAAGACCCCCTTCCCCAGTTTAATATAGCTTTTTACACAAATTAAATAGTGAAGGAAATGAAGAAATAGTAACTTTTTTTTTGTTAAAAAGAACATTTTTTAAAAAAAAAAATCTAAGTATTTTAACATAAAGTTTATTACATTCACTTATGTAAGCGATAAAATATAAAAACAGAAAGATGAATACTTACTAGATGAACATAAGGTATGAAGTATCCAAATAAAGCAGCTGGAACACCCAGAGCCCAGATTCTATAACTCAGAATTTTGAAAATGGAAAAATTACACATTTCTTTCGCTGGAGGTAATTTGAACTTCCCTTTTTCACTTTGTTTGGTATTAGGCATGAGAGGTTTGTAAGTAAAGCCAGCCAGGAAGAGAATAAATAAAAAAATGCATAGGATTCGAAAAGTTCCATAGAGGCCAAGAGAACGGATCAGTTCATCTAAAACAAAAGGCAGTGTTATAGTAAACAAACTACTCCCAGCGGTAACAATGCCATTCACTAGTCCCAGGCGCTTCTTGAAATACTGTCCCAAAATGACCAGGGATGGTTGATAGCTAAATGAGCAGCCACAGCCAAACAAGATTCCGTAAGTGAAATACAGAGGTCCAAGTGAGCTACAACAAATAGAAAACAGTGTTAACTATGGTCTTTGGCATATTTTCCTGTTTTAATTTTTCAATTTTGTTTTATATTGGCATTTGGATATTGTTAGAAAATCAAAGATAATTTAGTACTTATGATGCTGTCTCTACTCTAAAATATTGCTTGTCAAATCTAAAAGGCTATCTTTTTATAATGTTTACATGAGCCAACTTTTATCCCCAAAATGTAATTTTGCATAGTTCAAATCAACATTATACATTTTTCACATGGATTGCATAATGAAGAAAAATATTTCTTGTGATATGAAAATTGTAGTTCTATTATTAGCTTAAAATTGCATTTGACCTTTTCTGCAGTTATATCACACTGTTGATTCATATTCAGATTCTATTCCCATCATATTTCCCATTTCCTAAAAGAAGAACAGTAACAAGGTGTATGCTACATTTTATTTTATTATTTTCATCAAATTCTTTTAATTTATGAAGATTAAATCAAACTGAATTTTATTTTTGTCTTTCAAGTACGCAATCTCCAAACTTTTGATTGTATTTTGATTTTTTGTAAAAAAAATAAAAAAAAAAAAAAAGAGCATCCTCAATTATTTATTTATAAATTACATCCATGGTACTATTACAATATATTATGCACATAATAAAACATACACCCAAAATATATATCTTAAAAGAATGAGATAAATATAGACATTTTATTTTTTCTTGCAACCCAATGGATCATTTTGTGCATATCCCATTTTTGAGACCAGTATTCTAGCTGTGCCAGTAAATCCGTATCATTTGTAAATTTGATAAATGTACTGTTTATCTCTTCTGTGGGCATATAAAAAAGCATCTTCTGAAACTTTCATTAGCTTTCTGGAAGTGTCAAGGGAAGCTTCACAGCATGATTGAACTGCATGAATAGAAACCATTTCCAGATACTGGAAATGGTAAATGAGGCTGAAAGCAAAACCACACACCCACTGCACTTCCAGAAGTGATTAACTAAGTAGATAAAGAGAAAATATCTCTACTAAACATTCAGATGGGATAGATAAAGTGCTACTATATGTACCCTTAATGATGCAGGGATGTATAATAGATTTTCCCCCCCAATAATTTACACCATTTTACAACCCTATGCCATTTTACAAACTACTTTGAACAATCTTTTCAAATATGAAAAGGAAGATCTGAATAATTTTGTCTTGAATGAATGGTGTAGAGACATATGGAGGTAACCTTGAAGGAGGAATACAAGGGCAGTTACATAAGCATTAACTTAGCCCTAAAAGAGAAGAAAGTGTGACAAAGAAACTCAAGATTGTCTGGCTTTGATTTGCTTAAGTATAAGATTCAGAGGAGAAAGAGAGAAACTTTTGTGCTTTCAAAATTCTGTTCCTATACACTACAAACATAAAGTAGAGTTCCTGGGATCTGTGTGGAATCTGTTTACTTCAAATCATTGACAAATGGGCAGCAAAGAATTCATAGCTCAAGAGCAATCCATGCAAAATCTCACTATTTTCTTGAATATACAATAATCCCTGGGGTAAGATGTTTTCTCACTTTTAATACAAAAATAACATAGAGCAATACGAGGAAAGGTTTATTTACAGAGGCCCACTTTACCTCAGAAATGGCTGCTTAAATCATGTTTGATGACAGAACAGATCATGATCGTAAGGGTGCTGTTGGCTAATACTAAGTGCTAGGATAATACTTTAAATATGACATAATTTTAGTGTTTTGACTAAAATTACATCATAGTTAAAGTATTATCCTAGCATCCTTAAGCTCATGATCTGTTCTGTCATCAAGCATGATTTAAGATCAAGATCATGATCTAATGATAGGAAGTTGGAAGTTTGGGCAGAAGAAATATTAGAGTTGTCAAGGGAGTGCCCTAAATAAACTGCTAGAGGCCAATTGCATTTTGAAAAGTCAATGAAAATTAGTATTCTTACCGTACAAAGGAGCTTAAAAGGAGCCCGACGAAAGCCACAGCTGCTCCTACTACAGCTACTTGTCGACAACCAAATATGTTGGTAAATACACTGACAATGGGAGAACAGAAGAAAATCATCCCCATCGATAAAGAATTCACCAATGCTACAGAAAAGATTAAAAATTAGAATTGATTTAGCATGGCAGGTTTGATAATACACAGTGTAATATTTATTCCAGTTTTTAGGTAGCATGGAACAAAACCTGGCAAGCTAATAATTTGTATTTTGAAAAACTTCAAGTGGACTTGAAGTTTAACATTTTAAAAGATAGGAACAGGTATAGACATGTTTTATATAAATGTGCAAATACTTATAAACTATATCATAAAAATATATTGAAAATCACCCTGCGTGTTGGAAGTGGAAAGTATATAGATTATTGTATGTGTATAAATACGTATACAGATAAACCATCATTTGAAAGACTGTTTGTTTTCCATCTTTTTTAATGAGATTTTGACATGACAGAAATAATTTCTTGAGAATAGAAATGGATAGTGTATTATTTCCTACTTGCACAAAGACTGATACTGCAGAGTTTGGAAAGACCCTTTAACAATTACTGAATAACTTTTCTGTCCATATGTCAATAGGCATTTCAGAGACTTTTCTGGAGGATAATTTAGAAACTGAGACTGCAGAGTATAGCAGAACTATTTATAGAAGTTTTTATTGCTGATTTAATTGCTTTTGTAAATAACTATAATTTGATATTAAAATATCTCTTAATAAGATGCTTCTTGTTAAATTAATCTTAAGAGATGAATGCTTTTCATATTTTCCCTTTACATACAATGTTTCATACACAAACACACACACACAGACTGGCATATAGAACTTATTTTCTGATTGTGCAAATTGAATAACCATAGGTACGAAAAAGAGGTTTAATGTAATTTTACTGGAAGTTGATTAGAAATCATGTAGTCTTGCATTTTATAGATTAGAATGAAGTAATCCTCACTTAACTGATTGCAGGTGGTATCAGTAATTGTCAGTTGCAAGTAATCAGGAACAGGAATTGAGTTCAAAGCATTAGAAGTCTATTACATGCTACCGATACACAAGAATCTGATATACTAATTGTCAAACCAAATTGGCATTAGATAAGGGTCAATGGAGTGAGAACATAATGACTGCAAACTGATGACACCTTTGACCCTACTATCAGGCTTAGTCTGCTCATCTCCTACAGTAATTCTGTCACTAAGCAATGCAGACATACAGTAAAATATCATGTGACCATACCCAGTTTATGATGTTAGTTCCAGCTGCTGCCATTAAGCAAATCACCTTGATCAATAATGTGACCACAACTTGAGATTTCCTGTTGGCTTTCCCATTAACTTTGCTTGTTGGAAGCAAGCTGTGAGGTCACAGATGGTGATCCTTGACCACGGGTATACTACAACAGTCATAAATTCAAGAACTAGTCATAAATCTCATTTTCAGTGCAAATGTACCTTTGAATGGTTGTTGAATGGTTGTTGAAGTCAATAAGCAAGGACTACTTGTAGTTTATAGAAAGACTGTGTGAGCTGAGCTGAAATTTGCAATCCACTCCAATATATTATACCTGAACTTACATTGCAAAATTACCATAGGTTAAAACTATGGATGGTGATGATTACTTACAAACAGAACATAATTCTTCATAACTTTTTTGAAAGAGAAAATACTTAGCAAATACTTAGTAAAACTTTAGATATAACCTTTATCAACTAATGTTGATTATAGTTACTAAATTAACTATAATTCAAGGGCATGGTAATGAAACAACTTTTTATGGCTTTTTATGGCTTTGAACATGCACATCTGCAAGACTGCCTGATCCAAACGAAATCTGCCCACTGGATCATCTTCAAAGACCCACAGGCAAATCTTATCTATGGTAGACCTTCTCTTGTGGTACAGCTGGTCCATCATCCATATCAATGTTCTGCAGTGGTATTAATATTCAGATGTTTTATAGAGTAAGATGGGCAGGTTTTTTTTGAAGCCATGGCTAAATAACTCATTGCAAATAGTTTCAGCTCCAAGGGGGCTATACAATGAAGTCACTGTGGGTAGAGTCAAACACTCTTAATCTTTTTTTTTTAAAGGTTTTCTGGGGACAGGGGATATTAAATGCAATGATATTACTATGCTTTGGGAACTTAAAAAGGGTTAACAAAAAAAAAAAGTCTATACCACCCACTCAAAGTCAGAAGTTTTCTGCTACATTTTGGGAGGCAGCAAAAGGTGCCAGATCTCTCTGCCTCCCAACTGCTCCCTCCCAGATTACGATTCTCCTACAGCTATCGATAGAAGGGAAGCAGGGCTCCATCCCTCATATCCAGCTGTATGCTAATGAGCCAAAACTCTGGAATGATGCTGTTTATAAATTTTAACAATCAATCTATCCCCACGAGCTGAAAAACAAATCTCAACTGCAGATTGCATGCTAAGGGTGCGCTTTTAAACCATTAAGATTTTGAACCTCATTCGACTCAAGTATTCCTTTAAAAAGTAATTTAGAGAAAATGAATGGTGTAAAAGAGGAAAACATTTGGAGCATACAAATCTTTAGCACCTAAGAATCCTAAAGATACGAGGTCTTTCTTATTTATACTCGTGGTCCTCAGTTAGCAACCACTTATTCAGTGACCATTCAAACTTATGACAGCATTGAACAAGTAGTACTTACAAATAGTCCCCCAAATTCTGGCTAATGGAAAGCTCCTGCAATTATGTCATTGTGACTGGAGTGCTCAGCAACTGAACCACATTTTCAACTTCTGTAATATCTTGCAGTCACATAATCACAATTTGCAAACTTCCAGGTCAACTTTCCACAAAGAAAGTTGATGGGGATTGAAGTCAGCAGGAAATCAGAAATCACAGTCACGTGAAGTCCTTGCTTAACAAATCATGGTAATTCACTTGATGATGGCAACCATGGACTGCCAGAACTATCTTTACTGAATGGCAGTCACGTAATACCGTAATATTACGACTAAGTCACTTACCGATGGAAAGTCTGGTCCCAATTACCATCATTAAGGATACTTGTATGCTGTTTCACAGTTTCTAAGACTAAAGGCAAAATGGAATTGAGCATTTACAGACAGGGCCCTCATCTCCTTAAAAAAGTATATCTTTTATTATACTACCTATTCAAGTTTTTTTTTTTTTTACTGCAAGCGATTGAATAGTCTGCTCTTTCAGGAGAGCCGGTATACCAGAAAGTAGCCCTCCCAGAATTTTGATTATGCTGGTTGTGAAGTCTGGAAAAGCTGTCATAAAGAGTATAGCAACATCATGCCCACTGGGATAGCTAAATTCTGTCAAGAATGAGTAAATAAATTCCATTGCCTTCTAATGTTTTATTTGTAGAAAAAATAATCAAGACAGTGTAGGCATATTCTGCTGCAAGTTCTATTTAGTGTTAGAATAAATTAGTTTCAGATACCACTGTGGAAAATTGTGGATTGTTGTAATGACGAGGCAGTCGAGGTGTTTGATCATGATCAACTGAATCATGATGACTTTATTGGAGTCTAGTCTTGTATTTATACACATTTTTAGTAATCCTCTAACATTGGTTAACTTTGGTTGTTGCTCAACTTTTGTTACTGTTTAGCATAGTAATTAACACAATTAATTATCTCTAGTTAAAGTCTAACACATGTTTACTTCCTCTCTCTAATCCTTCTTTGCATTAATGATTTTGTTTGTCTGAGTTGTATTTGCTTTTGTCCTTATCTGAGGTTTGCCATCAAGATAATGACTTTCCTGCAATTACAACTCTACAGTGAATTTTAAATAATGACTTGTATTTGGCGCGTGTGTGAATATCCCCACAAATGTCAATATTCTGATGTTTCAACAGGTTTTTTTAGATTTTTTTTTTTAATTTTTTCTTGGTTTTGTTCTTATATTTTGCAAAGCAGTTATAAATGAAAACAGTTTTTTATCCTTATGAACCTCTTTTATATTTGCCCCCTTTTCAATTGTTTTTTTCCGAGAAAATATGCTCACTGTAAATTTATCTCACAGGCCTGTTTTGGATCTAAAGTAAGGGAAACCACTCACAGCCTATTCCCTTAAAATGCTTTGAGCTCTCGAGAGAAAAAATAATTTATAATTCAATCACTCAACCAGTCAGTCAATCAATTAATCAAGCAGTGGTTTTTAACCCCAGACTTTAACATAACCTCTATTTCAAAGTATATCTCTGGGATCCAAATTAATCTCATAAAGTCTCCTAAAGAATGAAAAGTGTAGGTAGATCCCATCTCTACACTTGGGGGTGGGTGGAGGGTATGCCAATCTCTACATTTGGGTAAAGGGGTATGCTGGCCAACTTGCCTGGAAAAAGGAAAAAATAAACAAGAGATAACAAAGAGGAATGGTAGAAGAGAAGGCAGTCAAGGGAGTTAAGATGTTAAAGTACAAACTCTTCCCTTCCTTAAAACGTTAAGCAGTTACATCAAGTAGCCCTTCCGCAATGTAGGTGTCAAAATTGAGACAGATCTGTTTGAGTACATTCTTGAAGAAAGAACCAAATGTTCAGAGCAAGCATTCTGCTTGTATTATACAAGTTTACCAAGTTCTTTCCTTTTCTAAAAGATCTTGTTTCTTGCTGCAGGCAAGGAATATAACACACTTGGATTCCATTTTAATCACGCTGTACAATTTCTCCTCTTGAGGGAGAAAAAAATTATCTGTCAATGTTACCTATGTCATACATGCTGTTTTAGACACCAGTCAGGTAGAAAACAATACAATAATCAAGAACCATTAAGGAAGAAACCACACCCTATCAAACCTGCGAGGGCAAGCCACCATATATAAGCAAACAGCAAACGTCATACTCACCATGACCATGAATGAAATGTCACTAAGCAAGCGAGCGCATAGACAAACAAGCACACAAGATCTTCACATGATTTTATATATTTTGACTTGGCCCTCCCCCGATGATGTCCAATGTCATTTTTTGTATGGAAGCCATTCTAGCGCCCTTTTCGTTTTGTCCTTTTTTGTACTTGTTCAAGCTCTACATTATCCTTCTTATATCCTTGGTATAATACACAATAGAGTAAGTAGCTGAAAAGTATACAGCCAAAAAAAAAAGGAACAGAGTTCCAAAAGACAAAAAAAGAAAGAAACCCTCCAAATTGACCATGTTTGGTACTGTGGGGCCAGGGAGAGAAGTAAAAAAGAAGGATCAGCCTAGAATCGTTACAAATGAATTAAGTCCAGCCCCCCTCACCTTGATTGCTGTTACCATTATCAATTTATAACCAGGTGCTGACCGTTAGTTGATAAGATTCCTGTGCATACGCTTTTAGCAATAATTCAGTTAAACTGAAACTTCATGTGAAGACTTGGTCTTTCACACCTGACAGAAACATTGTTCTAGAAACGCAGTTTCAGAATGACAGAATTGAAGGGTCCAAGTTGGTCTCTACAGCTGGTATACTGAAAGAGTATGTCAGACAGATGGGAGTCGGGGGAAGGGATATCATTTTTGACGCAATGTAGACAATTTTTTTTTAGAACTGACTCATGGATTCTTGCTTCTGTAACTTTCAGGATTTATTATAACATTTGTGTTATGAGTTGATCCTGAAAGAAGCTTGAACTGGTAGAGGAAGTCATAATCAGCCTGTTCTGCTACAATTTAACTGGTTATCATTTTGCTCAAGCTTCCTGAACCAGGGTTTACCAGGTAAATCTGATACATATCTGCTAAGCATTTCTTTGTGGCCAGCAGTGGTTAATCCAAGATAATTTTATAAAGGAATATTGTAGCCTTAAAAGCACATGTGTGCAGACACACAGACACAGACAAAAAGACAGACAGACACACACAGAGAGAGAGAGAGAGAGAGAGGGAGAGAGGAGGCTTAAAGTTTAAGCCTTTGCGAGCCAAAAAAAGGATTTAAGCACCATTTAAGTTTTGCTAAAATAGTAATATTTGTAGTTATTATTTTTCATTTAGTAAAGATGATATAAATAGACATAAAATTTTTGCAACAATGATTCACAACGTTTAAATTGGAAATGAGAAAATGAACATCAGCACTGGGATTTAGAAGGAACTAAAACTTAAACCAAACTAAATGGTTGCTAATTTTTTTACTTCTATGTATACTGCCCACATATACCCATTTAAAATAGTGTGTTTTAGACACTACTTTAAATATCAGAAAAGTATAGCAAATATAGCTGAAAAGATGGGGGGAATGAAATAAATTTTCCATCTCCTAGGCCTGAGACACATTGATTCTATGTCTGGAAAATACCTATCAATCATTTGAATACTAGATATCACAACATTATAAAGTCATTTATAAATACTTTTTCATAAAATGCTTACAATTGTCTTTTTTAGTAGAAATTTTAAAGTTCTAGCATATTTTGATATGTTGTATGAGAAAAGAGGAGAAATTTTCCCTAGCACATAATAAATTATGACTTGACCAAATAATTTTATGAATCCAACAGGACAAAAAATAAAAAAGACTGTCTGTAATTCAGTGGCACATAAATTTAATAAATCAGGTGCAATTCTACAAAAGTTTGGCCAATTTTCAAAAGTAATTTCCACTCAGAGAAAAATTATTTTTTTATTAATTCCCAAGTAATTCTTCTAATAGTTTCTATCAGTGAAAGTACTGGGTAAGTTTATTTCAGACAGAGAGATATATATATATTCAAATTCAAAATGAGAAAGAATTAGTTGACCATAAGAACAACCTGCCTCCAAATGTCCTGGATTCTCCATCACTGGAAGTTTTCAAAGAAAATTTGGACCAGTGAGCCCTTTTGATAATAGCGCCTGCCTTCTGAGGTCATTTCCCTCTTTCAGGAGATAACTTTCTTCTCCCACCTTTTTAACTTTCTGCAAATTATTAAAGACTTGGTGGTTCTCTCAGGCCTTCAGCTAGGAGGTGATTGATCCCCTTTTGATTTTTTGGCTCTGCTTTCTGATCAACTATATTCTTTTCCTCTGATTGTTTTCATAAAAGTTTATTTTCAATTTTTAATTGTAAGCTGTGCAAAGCTTCTGTGGAGTTGGGTGGACTTGAAACTGAATGGATATATAAATAAATGCATTTTTAAAAGGAAGTGCTCAATTGGCTTAAACATAATACAATCTTTTTCATTTAAAGCAGAGTGTTAGGCCCAGCTTCCGTACCAAAAGTCAGAGAGCTATAATGATGGCACTTTAGAAATCCAGGGAAAGACAGGTAGAACATCTTCATGGCAGAAGTAATCCATCCAGCAAGAAAATAAAAATCAGATAAGGAGTAGTTCAGAACCAGCCAAAGTCATTTTCATTTCTATACTGTATCCATTTAAGAAATGGGCAAATTTCCCAGATTACCATGTGACAAGCTGGTCACATTCATTGTTTCATGCTGGTTGCATTCGTCTTTTTATGCTGATTTTAAAGACAAAAAGAAATCCCAAATTAAAAAAATCAATGCAAGTTCTCCCATCTTTAAAACCCTGAAGCACCAGAAAATTGCAACAGTTTGCAATATAGCTACGAGGACCATCTAGACCAATTCCTGAGATTTCCTTGGTAAATTTCTTTTTTCCAGAGGTGGACTGCCATTGCCTGCTTCCTAGGGCTGATAAAAAGTAACTTGCCCAACAATTGGCCTTGTGTCCAAGAATAGGACGAAAACTCAGTCTCTTGGTTTCTAGCTATACTACCGCAACCATTACACCACACCTTGGCATTTAAAACATCTTGCTGCCAGATCTATTTTTGCAGTTGGTTAGTCAGACAAGTAAATTAGAGTTATGATGCAAATCTAGAGTTATAGAACAATCACTGATTCTAAACTGACCTAAGAAAAGTATGCAGGCATAATCTTGCTAGGGAACATAAGCAGAAGCCCACTATTGCATTGGTTACTGTGGGAACAAATGTTCTACCTACATTCTTAAAGAATTCAATGAATGCTGGTAGGAAAAGGTAGGAATCTAATAGAAGCCTAGTACAGTATAAAAAGAACTAATACAATATGGTTGCAAGATCTATGTGAAGGAAGGAAGGCAATGTTCACAAATGTCAGTATTTCTATGATCACTACAAGGTAGCAGAAATTAAGTTCACATTGTTCAAAAAGCTAAATAATGTTGGCTCTGATGAAACTTTGGGTACAATAATAGAAAATTCCAGGGCTATGTGCTATGCTTGGAAATCATCATCATCATCATCATCATCATCATCACCACACTACTACACTACATCACCACAATAATACTATCCCAGAAAATGACAATAGCAAATCATTTCTGTACTCTTGTCAAGAAAACAACTAGGAGATGTCCATACAGTTGAACCTGAGGAGTCATTTTCTTTTTTATTGTTTTAATATATTCCAATGACTTTAAGCATCATCATGAAACCAAAAGAATTTGTCTGCAAAATGAAGTACCCAAAGTGAAAGGGGTCCAATCTGCTGCTTCTCCCCCCACTCTAATGACAAATCAGCTATAGTCAGCTGTTATTTCAAGTGGGACCTGGAGGCCCAAACTGTGCTTAGTCATCTCACAGATGGGATAAAATAACTTTGATGAGAGAGGGAAGGGTGATTTCTGTGCTGAACAGCAGGAAGGCACACTTCTAATATTTTATGGAGTGAGACTGACAAAATATTAACCTTCCACCCACAGGGAAGCTGTGATTATGTTGTTTCTGTTCCCCCTTTATAATGGAAGAGAGTGCTGGGTTGAAGGCTTAACCCCTTATGAAGAAGTCGCCACCCTCCTTAATCATTAAGATACAACAGAAAGTCGCAAGCTTCTAGACTGATATTCAGAAGCCCTACTCCTCTTGGTCAAGGACTTTGTTTGGTTTTGTTTAACAAAGCTACACATTTTTAAACCTTAAAATAGGGACTCTGAATAGCTTAGTACCTTTGAAGGATTCCAATAAGAAGACCGATCTTGATTTACAGGCTACGTACCAATTCTTCTGCAAGAGTTGTATGTTAGCGGCCATGTTAATTTCCTACCGTAGTATCTGCCATGAAAGCAGCAGATTTTGCTAATTTGTTCATACCCTGCCTGAGCATCCTGTTCCTTAAGAAGATGTGATGAGCTGAGCTGATTGGCTCACAGAAGTAAAGCTTTAACGAAAATGAATTGATTGCATTTGGTTATGGGAAGCATAATGGGGGTGGCAAGGATATACACAGTTACACCATTGGGGACTTTTGTCCTGAGTTTAGTTACCATGGAGCTTTTCGTTCTAATGCTGAAGAGCAAATTAAACATGATGAAGAAGTGAAACAAACAAAGGGCATGGAAACAACAACAACAAAAAGATCCTGCTTATGGAGAAGATCCAGGACATATGGATGGCTAATGAAGACACTGGGTATGAAAACTCTGGATCAGGACAATGCAAAGAACAGAAGATGGGGCTATCTACTCTTACAGGAAAAATGATCGGCAACTTGTAGCACTTTCCCCAATAGAAATGGTGACAAATCAGAAACACAAGTTCATCATAAAACCACTCACAGCAGCCAAATGCTCCACTACCAAAGCAACAATCCAATCTCCCACAAGAGAAGCTGTGTAAGAACTCTATTTAGATGAGCACAAACACACTGCCTGAACATCAGGGGAAAGGAAACAGAACACCTATACAACATCTTCCTACAAAATGGATACCCATGCAACTTTTTTTAAAAAGTGCCTGATATTCAACCTGCTACAGCACAACCAACCAGCACAAGCTATGAAAAAGATAACACTGCCATACATCAAAAACATCTGAAAAACAACCAATAGACTATTACAACTACATGGCATTACCATAGCACGTAAAACTATAACCCTCCAAAACATCTTAAATAAGCTTAAGGACCCAGTAGCACAAGAAGATATCACCTACAGGCATCATCTACAATGTACAGTATAAGGACTGTAGCTGCCATTATGTACAGACAGGCAGAAGACTGGCAAATAACATCCATGAACTTGAACTAGCAGTCAGAAGACATGATGAAAATTCCTTAATTGTATTATACATGGCAAACTTAACTATAGTTTCAAATAGGAAACTGTGAGCATCCTAGATCAAGCTAAATCCAAGGGAATTCCTGGAAGTCTGCCAACAACAGGTACACAGAAATAAACCACATTTATACATCACTCAAGAAAGACAATAACAAAACTAAAAAGGAAACAAAGAGACCAATTCACCTCCTTGCCAGCAATCAACACCCAGGTAATAACACCAGGATTAATACCAGACTAACAATCAAGCAGTGAACAATACCAATCAAGGAACTACCAACTCAGACAATCAGAAAACAACAGCAAGTTTAACCCTGAGATACTAATATTCTCTTCTATTGGTAAAATCTCTTTCAGTCTGAGGACCTTCTTCGGAATTCTTTATTATGGCCATTGCTAGAATACCAAAGTCCACACAACTGGAAAGCTCCAAACCTCTCATGAGCTCTATTGTCAAGTGAAGACGAAGCCGTTTCCTCTGCCATAGACTAACACCACTGTGCTGCCTTGAATTTACTAAAACTGACATGAAGAATATTACAAATGTGATAAAAGTAGAGGCCAGATAATGAGATAGCTCTGGCTAGCTTGATACAGACAAAATCCTCTCAAATCTGTCTTTTAGGGACATAGTTGTCTCCAAAATACCTAATTTAGCTCTCTGCTATGTAACATAACTCATCTATTTTTAAAAAGCAAGGAAAGCAAAAGTATGTTGCACATATATGAGTATTAGGAACTTATTTTTTTAAAGTAAATAGTTCATTGTATCAAGCAAGTCACAGAAGAAACGTAAACAACCTCACAGAGATTGCCCTTTGACTTCTTCCACTGCAATTCTGACCTCTTGGGAGTATAGGAATGGATGATAATTGATTTATCCAATAAAATCAGCCTTGAAACACTAAAAGATCCAAACTTTCTTTATGAAATACAAAAAAACAAAGATAAAAGATAACTACATTTTGTTCATAATAATTAGCATGGATTAATCAGTGGAACAACTTGCCATGATTTATCTTTATTTTTGAAGAATCTAGGAGAGTGGTCCCCAAACTTGGCAACTTTAAGACTTGTGACTTCAATTCCCAGAATTCCTCAGCCAACATAGCTGGCTGAGGAATTCTGGGATTTAAAGTTCACAAGTCTTAAAGTTCCCAAGTTTGGATACTTCTGATCTAGGATTATGCACTTAAACATAGACTCTGGAATAAAAAATCTTACAGATTCATTTATCTCTGCAAACAAAATGTAATATATGAATTAAAAACAAAAAAGTGGTCACCATAACAAAATCTTAAACCACAAAGTTTATGTAGTCCTATGCACTAAAATTTCTGTTTCAAAACAAGTAACCAGCTCAGAAAGAGTTAATTTTCCATTACAATGGTAACTGCAAATGGTCACTAAACAAGGCATTTTATGATGCATTTTTGAAAGCAACAATTACTTCAATATTCACTAAAATATGTGTTTTTATTATATTCATCTCTTTTATTCACAAGCTAATAGTATCTTCAAGTAGTCTAAAGCAGATTTTGTTCTGTAAATTTATTTTTGTTTATATCAGATGGTCATTTCAGCACACCAGTGTTTCTCTATCCCCTATAAGGAAATGCTGCATTTAGAGATTCTGATCCTCAAATACATTTCATATAGCTTACTGCAACTTATTTTGGAAAACATATGAAAATGGATGGTTTGTGATAGAGAATTAACAAAGAGGCAGTTGTTTGATGAGAGCCACAAGAAGGATCTGAAGCTGAATGAATGCATATTTTAAACAAGTCTGGAGAAAATACAGTTGCTCCTTTTATTCCCCACATGTTCGTAACAGTCCCTCACACTCAGCAGCGGAATGAGTCCTATACATTCTAATTATTTCACCTGTTTCCAAACGGCTTTTCCCATTCTAAGCTTTTCTTCTGCATAGTATGAATGCTTTCTGATTATCAGAAAGATATAATTTTACCCCCATCCACTACCGCTGCTGTGAAGGCAAAGAGAGATTTGTTAGATTCAGATGAGTTTAGACACCACTGCCACGGAATGGGACAATTCACCACAGTCAAACTCACCACGAGAAAACTTCAATGTGGGGACAATTCAATAATTCAATTTAATTATTTAAAATAATTTTAAAAATAATTTTCATTTTTGTCATTCACATTTCACTTTGTCCCTCCTTTGGCATCCTTTAATAATTCTATTCTATCATTTCTTTTATATTAGTATAACTCTTGTCCTGTGGCAAGTTGTCCATGGCGAGTTTTCCGAATATAAAGGAAATAGATTCTATCTAGTCTACTTTTACCTTAGTCCTGCATTTGTATTAGCAGCCTGTTAGATTGTATAATAACAGTAACTTCAAAATCTTAGCAATAAATATATTTAAGTGGTGGCATCTCTTTTCTATTCTTTATACCCCTTGATTTTATGCCTGACAAACCACCTGTTTCCCTCTTCCCCCCCTTTTTTAATCTGTGCCTTTGAGTCACTGTTTACTCCTAATAACTACCTAGACTAGTCCCTGCACTACACCATCTACTGTACGGAATAACAAGAGACAGTGCCCCACCAAGAGATTTGAATATTTCAGCCCATACTTGCTGTTGTATATGTTCATTCAACTTGCATCAGTCCTAAACTGCAATTTATTCCAACTAGAAATTAAAACTTAGTCTATTGATTAAGATGACATATTATATTAATGTAAATATATACTTGTACAATATACACATATCATAAAACATCAGATAAACTTGCTTCTTAAGAAAAGATTAATATGGTCCAACTAGAAACAATGTAATGATATCTTGTTATTACTATTCTACTACATTCAATGCCAAGCTAACCAGACATGTTAGACTTTTTAAATTACTTAAGCAGTTGACACTTTTCTAACTTACCAGTAGATACTTTCATAATAATGAAATATTCCTTGAAGCTAAGTCAAAGCAATAATTTTAAGTTTACCACTTACTCTTCAGTGAGAAAAAACAATAGGGATAACATAGTATGTATTTTGTATGAAGTTCATGCTCAGTTTCAAGTAGACATTTGCAATCACTTAAACCATAATAGGAAGGTACAACCTTGTTGTTCATAGCACACCAGCCCCTCCTTCCACTGTCTCCCTGAGTCCGCCCAAATTCATGTACACTATGTCTATGACAGTTTCCCTAATAACTGATTTTCAAAATAATCTGATAATAGTGCTGTTAGGAATTAAAATAAATGCATTAGTTTTAGGTATAGAAATATTAACCCAAATCAGATGAATGGCAATTGTGTAAAGAATATATATATAATACTTAGATTTGCAATGTACAATTGAGTGGTAACATCCAAAAATGTACTGTGCAATGAGTTACCATCAATGTAATCCTATACATGTATAGGTGGAAATATATAGGAGCCATGATGGCGCAGTGGTTAGAATGCAGCATTGTCCACTACAAGCAATTTGATTCTCACTGGCTCAAGACTGACTCAGCTTTCCATCATTCCAAGGTCGATAAAATGGGGACACAGATTGTTGGAGGCAAAATGCTGACTCTGTAAACTATTTAGACAGGGTTGTAAAGCACTATGAAGCGGTATATAAGTCTAAATGCTATTGCTATATCCTGTTGAGTTCAATGGGAAATCTTACACAAGCTGATAGAGATTTGTAGTCTACAACTGAAATCAACAGATGGTCAACATAACTTCAGCTTTTTTAACTGAAGGGAAAAAAACACTGTCATAAGTACTGGCCACTAAACTTTCCTTAGAAAGTTCATTTAATTAGTTCATATAACTGTGCATATCTAGATCTGGAATATTATATTCTTTAAAAAATTAAAATCATTTTAAGTTCAAATTAATTGGGTGGGGAACACTGTCATTTACAAAAAGAATGATGAAAACATTTTTCTAATTATAGTACACATTTTAGAAATTTCTATCAGTTTTTATTTCCACAAAATAAAGACTAAAATAAAGATGTAAGTAATAAAAAGATCTGTATTGTTAAATTAAGTTCACATGCCTTAACAGTTTTTCCCCTTATTATTACTTCTATGAGAATAGCGTGATTTTAAGTACTATGCAGTGGTTTTAAATTTGTATTTCACAATTTTACCCAGCAAATATTATTTCACCATGATTATTGAGCTGTACTGTACTGCAGTTCCCTCTCCCCATCTAAAATAATGGAGAAATTGCTCTTTTCTCTTGTGTACAGGCTCACACATGGTTAAATGAACTATAGTTTACTAAGCTCAAATTTCTGGATTCGCATAACACACTAGGCTAAAACCCTAGCCAACCAACAGTAGTTTAGAATGATATACATGCATGGCTTGTATGCGCTTTGTGAGCTGTCATACTTCCTGCTTTACTCAACTAACAACTAAGAGTAGCCACTAAGAGTAGAATTCATATAACCCTAGAGAACACAAGGTGGCATTTGCCAGGATATCCTTGCCTCCGGGATGATGTTTTTCTTTTCTTACACAAGAGAAAAGAGCAATTTCTCCATTATTTTAGATGGGGAGAGGGAACTGCAGGTCACAGAGCTGATGTTTTGTGCCACCCTTGTGGCACAAGCCCCCCCCCCAATCAATTAGATTTTTACAAAGGAATTTCCCCATGTCACTGTCAGATCACAACTGGCATCCTTCCCTGCAATATATATTTTAAAAAACTATAAAAAATAGAGGGGGAGTTTAAGGTGACACCACCAGAGAAAATGTGTTTTACACAGGATGTCAAATAAAACCAATAATAGTCACAGCTGGGCCCCCAGCCTATATGACTCCATGGATAGGAGAGATATGAAGTGTTTTAGGTTACAAAAAAAAAAGGATAAAGATGTCTTTATCTTTAAAAGACAAAGATCTTTGAGGCAGTCTGATTCGGAGGACTACATGAAGGTAGAGGTACAGTTTTCTTGCAATTAAAATGGTATGCCATAGTGTAAAGAAATGCTCCGACATACATTTCAAAGCAGGTTTGCATTTGTGCAAATCTATATCTGTATCTATCTATCTATCTATCTATCTATCTATCTATCTATCTATCTATCTATCTATCTATCTATCTATCTATCTGTAGATTTTCATGGGTACAGGTATGTAGGTCTAGGTGTGTTTGGGTCTTTTCCTGTGTAAGAGTATCTTGGTGATGTTTCGGCAAGGTCCCACTCGCCATCCTCAGGCTGGTGCTTTCGGCTTCTTGCCAGGAAAGCACCAGCCTGAGGATGGCGAGTGGGACCTCGCAGACACGTCACCAAGATACTCTTACACGGGAAAAGACCCAAACACACCTAGACACACACACACACACACACACACGTGTGTGTGTGTGTGTGTGTATAACCACACACACACCCTGCACAAGTCTGGGGTTTGGGAACACACCCTTGGCAGCACATCGCTCCCACTGAAGAGGCGGGTATCTAGTTGCCATGCAGTCCAGCACTCCAAGTTGGGATGCGTTCGAGTTGTCGTGGGGCTGCAAGAAGTTCCATCCCCGAGTTGGAGGAAAGCGGCTCGGTTCTTTCCTCTCGTCGCCTTTCCGCTGTGCTCAAGAACGCCGCTTCAAAACCTTTGCGGGACATCCCTCCCCTCCCCCCGGAATCCCCGGACCCCATCGCCTGGCTGCTTTTTAAAGGCAGCTGGGAAAGGGAAGAAGCCCCAGGGGCCCATTTTTCCTCCCTCACCTGTCCTGAACATCAGTTGCTCGTCTTTGGGGTCTCCGAATTCCGACAGCAAGGACTTGAAGAGGATTCCGCAGGAGTTCTGGATCCCGAAGACAGTCCCGTTGCACCACATGGAGGCCAGCATGACCACCCAGCCCCAGCCTCCCTCGGGGGGCTCGGCCGTCTCCGGGTGCACTTGCGGCGGCGGCGGCTCACTCTGCTCCGCCGCCTTCTCGGGTGGACTCTGCGTGGCCCCGAGCCCAGTGGCCACCAGGTCGAGTTCTGCGACCCCGGAGGCGAGCAAGGCTTCCCGCGGGCACCATATTCCGTTCTCCCTTTTCGGTTCGTCCTCGCCCGCCGACTCACTTTCTTCCGGAGCGGAGGGAGCGGTGCCCCCTTCCACCTCCTTGCTGGCGGGAGACATGGCAGCGAAGCGAAGCGCCGAAAGGCGGCCTTGGGCTACAAGCTCGGCGCCCCTTAGCTCCCCCGAGGCAGCGCAAACATGCCCCGCGCGCCGAGGAAAGGAGGCGCGCGATCCAGAACTTGGCCGGCGGGACGCGAAGAGAAACGTTCCCTCCTCGCGCTCTTGAGACACCGCTCAAGAACCTCGGAGCTCGATTTGCATGTTATTGCCTTTAATCCGCCTGCCGCACGAGCGAGCCAGCCCTTAAGGCGGTGCCGTTCGCGCGAGCCTCTTCCAGGTGGTTTTTTTTTTTTGAAGGAGCAGCCCACGAGGAGGCGTGGCCTTCGAGCCCGAGATGTGTTTCTGCGCGCCCCGCCTTCTCCGCCCCACCCTCTTCAATATTCCGAACGTCCTCATTGGCTAAAGGGGATGTGTCCCCACCCACCCCTCTCCCCACCCGCTCTCTCTGAGGCCAACAAAGTGGGCAAACCGGGACAACGCGCGCGTGGGTAGGGAAAGGCGAGAGCGGGAGAAAGTGAGGTGTTTTTCTTTTTTTTAATCCGCGCGCGCCCGACAAGCCCATCCGTCAAAGAGATGACGACCACCCGAGGAAGGCGATTGGACGGGGATTGAAGGTGGGGCGGTGACAACGGCGATTGCTGCTGCTGCTGCTGTTCTGCGCTCTGTGGCAGAGTCGCGTGAGAGGAGAACTTTCCCCGCGCGCATGACAACGGTCTCTCTCTCTCTCTCACACAGAGGCTGGCCTTTGTGCCTGCGTGTCTCTGATGTCAGCCACCTCCCCCAAAGTTAGCGACAATTTATTGGCAGGGCTTTAGGGAAACAAAACGACTTTTGCCAAGGTACAGGGCGAAAGGGCAGGAGTTTGCACGTAGGGACAAGTAGAAAGGAACAATTGAGTATTGGTAACTCAGTAGATGCACCCCACATCATTTGACAAAAGATTGACCCAGGTAGACCTGGTTCTTCTTCAACGAAGCAGCCATCAAAGGTATCAATCCAGAAGAGGACCCATGTATTAAAAGTATCATATATTTAATTCTAGTCTAAAGCATTCTGGACTAGAGCCCAGCCTTAATCATCAAAGGTTTATCAACCTCACTTCAAATATGTCCAATGTTCAGGGTGAGCGTTATCACTAAAGTAAGAAAACAGCAGCAGGTGTCCTTTCAAGAGAAGTAGCTATATAGGACATGGTGGCACAAATGTCAAGGCCTTGGGTGTCCCACAAACCACAAGAGCCTCCAATTGCAATCTTTACTATACGGAAAGTATTACGCTTTCAGGCTGAAAGAGCACAACATTGGGGAGAAGAAACAAGTTTTCTTGATCTCTAGGTGGATCTTAAGATCTTTTCTTTCCAAGAAAAGAGGCCTGAAAAATGGGATCCCCAGACGTTTATAAAAGTAGAAAAGAACTTATAAAAGAACTATAAGGTAGGAATCCTGTGGCTGGATAAAATGGGCCTTCTGGAAGGAAGTAGATTCTTAGAGCGGGAAGGTTGAAGTCAACAGGCTGGTTGAGGATGGGAGATTGGGGTTCCTCAGCTTACCATGATGCTGCAAATCTCTTATTAGGCTGTATGCAGAGTATAAAAATTATAGTCAAACTCAGTTATATTCATTATACTCAGTTATAATAATTATAGTCAAACAGTCAAACGGTCGGCCCACGGACCGGATACGACACGCCCACCTCAGCTCTGTGAATGGGAAAAACATCATGAAACGTCATGTGACAGCAACGTGAAGCGGCAAGTTTGACACCCGTGGATATTATGAGCTTGCAAGGACACTTCTGTGGTTTATATGGGATTGCAGAAGGGCTTTGTCTGGGTGGGTAGGGAGAATCAATAGAGGGCTGATAGGATTATACAGTACAAACAGAGGAGCTGGGTTTAATCCTAGCCAAAAGGGGGTGGGGGTGGGAGATTCAGTCCCTGTTTCATTTTTTGGATTTATTTGGATTTATTCATTTTCATTATAAAGCAATTTCAAACGCACTGAAGATAATCTTATTAACTCTTTTCAATAAAAAGGGAATTATTTTTAGTCTTGGTGTTTTCTGTCCAGCACAGATTTTGCATGTGTGACCCTTAGAACACCTTTTAGTAGCCTTTTACGCAGTGGTTGTTGGATACCCCAATTCTTCTAAAAGTGTAAAAAATATTTTAGCGAGGGAGAGGGGAATCTTATCACAGCTGCAAAATGCAGAGCTGTAATTCCTCTAATGTTGACCCTTTTAGGGAGAGAGAGGCATGAAGAACATGTCTTTGTTTAATGACCACATTTGGGACCAGCAACTCAATCATTAAACGAAACTAAGTGAAACTGTGACCTTGGTTTGTTAATCTTACTTTGGCTTTCCTTTGCTTTACAGTCTTTCCTGTGAAGATCGTAAATATGAGGATTTGTCATAAAGTTATTTTTTTAATCACTGTGGTAAACTCTGAATAGTCACTAAATGAGGCAGTTACTAAAAAAGGCTACCTGTAATCTTTGTAAGGAATTACTGAGCCATTGTAGGCATGTGTTGAATAAAATCACTCAGATCCATTTGGCTTTGACTGGTCAGTTGCTATTAAGTTGTTTGAAGCTGGGTCTTGCCCTAGTACCTGGGGACAAGGACAAGATGTTTTCGGGTGTTAGTGCTGCCAAATGGCTGTTAGGTGCTTATCTTTTCTAGTTGATTAAGGCTGCCCAAATGATTGCTATTGGCTGTGTTCAAGCTGTGATAAATTCATCTTTAAGTAAAGATAGCTTTTTGAAGAAAATATACCTTTTCCTCAATACCACCTTTTCCTTCTGCAACTACCTTCTGGAAAAGGTGGTATTGAGGAAAAGGTATATTTTCTTCAAAAAGCTATCTTAGGACCTAGCAGTGTTGGATGAGTTTTCAGCCTCTTTTTAAACTCCTGGTGGTGCAAATCTACAGGACCCTCACAGAAATAAATTGTCTGCACACTTTTCTGTCAGGCTTTAGATTAGAATGCCTAAGATGACCCTGATCACACTTATGGAAGACTTCTGGTGAGATAGGACAGGGTTGATGTGACTTGCCTGATTTTGCCTGATCACTGTGCAACTTTCATGTAAATTGATCATATCTTTCTGGACCACTTTTGGGGTTGGGGATAGAGAACATTATTCTATAGCAGTCGTTCTCTTTTCTGGTTTGCTAGTACCAAACCAGTTCTCTCTAGTTCCAGTTGGTTGGTAGTGAGGATGTGATCGAGCACATAAGTCTGGCTTTTGATTTAAAAGATCAGCAGCTCCCCAGTACAGCTCTACATAAGACTGCCCTTAAAGACCACTTGGAATGCAGGCATGGAATACACCAGTGCAAGTAGTTGTGGGAGTATGTCATGTTACTCTTGCAGCATCAGTACTTCACAAGTTGTGCTGGTTGACAGTTGGCTTTTGGATGCAATTCAAGCTACTAATTGTCACCCATAAGGCTCTTCGTGGCTTCTTGGTTATCTACAGGCTGCCTCTCTCTGGAACTTTTTTGGTAAGATCTTCCAGGGTTACTTTGCTCCAGATTCCATTGGTAAAGCAGAGCAATCTTGCAGGACCTTGGAGGATCTTTCTATACCCAGATTTGTCCTATGGAACATCATTCTTCTGGAAGTCCATATGGCCCTGATCCTATCATCTTTTAGAGAGCCCCAACCTAAAACCTATAAGACCTGGCTTTTTAGTAGGCCCTGGGGCTGGGTTGTTTGGATTCTGGCTAACCAAAGTATATGCTATATTACTTTGTAAAGGATTGTTTTCAATGACATGAAATGTGAAGTCATATTATTGTTTGTGAAGATTTCCTTGTTTTTGTTTTTCTTGTTCTAATTTATTTCTATTTGTAAGACAACTAGAATTGTGACTGTGATTGAAACAGCCTTTGATTAAATAAATTGTTGATATATCTGTGTAGGTGTGTTCTTGTTCATGGAGATAATGAAAGGGAGATCCTGGACATTAGATTAAAATTTCCTAAGAAGTTATGTCAAAGGTAAATATTCAGATCTTATGTTTTTGCATTTATTGCAAAATAACTTTTTGATCTTGTCATTAATATTTGGTATTTGATGTAATGCAAATCATGTAATTTAATTATAAATTTGGAGAAGACTAAAAACAATAAAAGTTCCACTCTGAAAGTATAGGACAATCATGGCAATGTGTATACCTTTGGTCAATCTTATATATCAGCTGCATCTGTGTATGCAAATAGTTTTTATATATTGTTTTTATGCTTTTAGTATATTATTTGTACACCACCCAGAACTACCCAGATATGGGTAGTTCCTAAATACGATAAATTAAAAGTAAAAATATTTCTTTTATTCCACAACATTATTTGTTGGTTGTCAAATTTTAGTTATTGTTCCACCTTTATATATTATTGGAATTTTTTAAATCTCAGAATTAGCAATTTTATTAATGTTTTTTAAATATTTCTTTTAATGAAATATTTATATCCGATAGATTACTTGGCTGTATTTTCTTTTGTAAGATCAACAGACTATGTGCAACAAATAGTATTAATTTCTAGAATACATATTATTTATTCATAAGCATTCCTGTGTTCTTAAAGTAGCGTATGAAAAATCTTAAAGCCTTGAAAGTGTACATAATTTTAAAAAAACAGTATAAGCAGGTGGGAAATGGCCTTCTATTCAATCAACCTAACTGTCAAATGAGCCCACAATAATAAAGTGAAAAAATGAAGTATATTTTTTTTCCTGACAGAACAATCAACCAGTGGAACAGCTTGCCTTCAGAAGTTGTGGCTGTTCATTCACTAGAAGCTTTTAAGAAGAGACTAGACAGCCATTTGTCTGGAATAGTATAGGGTCTGTACTTGGACTAGAAAACCTCCAAGGTCATTTTGGTTCATACAGCTTTTCTATAGAACAGTGATCACCAGTATAGAAAACCAATAATTTGATTCTTTCCTCTTTGGGGGGTGGATTGGCTTGGAACTTAAACCTGATAAGCAGAGCATCTGATATTAATGTTTTCCTTCCACAGAAAAAGGGGAAATCTAATGTATCCTTTGGTCATGCAGGACTTTCTCAAGTAGAATGGGTTGAAGCCCAAGACTTGTGGATAGTTCCTAAAGTAACAGAGATACAAGAAAAAAAATTTTTATGCCATCATCATCATCATCATCTCCATCATCGTCATCACCAACACACTGGAAATTAGCTATTGGACCACCCCTGTGTGAAGAATAGGCACACCAAGTTTCTATCCCAAGGAACTTCAGGCCTACAAATGGGATAAGTTAACAGCAGAGGAGGCAAATGGATGTCTTGATTTAGTGTTACAAATAAAACATGAAGCTGGGTAACTTGATCCACAGTATTTATAAGTTTATTGGGAAGTGAAAGTAGACAGAGGTTCACACATTTTGCTGACTTTGCTCTATTTCAGCTGTGTTTTATTGAACAAGTCAACAGAAGTCACAATCAATTGAAAAATATTAGCACAAAAAAATAAAAATAAAAGCAGAGGAACCATGTAAACAATGTTCCTTTAAAAAAACAAATTTGTTTTGGTTTAAATGTCTGTCTCCTTCCTGAGTTAAAATACTGTCTAATTGTTTTTGAACTGGAGCAAAGCAGTGTGAGTGATGGCATAACATTTGCTGCCCTCATTTGATAAGTTGTTATGGGAATCTGATACATTTAATGTTTTATACTGAGTTGAGATTAATTTGTGTGGCATTTTTATGTAACACATTATTATTTAAAAGGAGCTTGTTTATCAGTTAAGTAAGTGTAGTAGAGGAAGATACTGGAATTACATAAGTGCAGTGTATCTGGCAATTTTGATAAATGCCTGAAGACCAAAGCTGCAAACATCTGGGAAAGTGGACCCATTGGGGATGCCAAGGGGTAAAATAGTGGGAGGGTCCCTGTAACACAAAAGTCATGGACTGTTATTTGGAAGTTCAATTGGTTGCATAACTTCTTGGAACCATTCCTGGAACAAGATAGTGCTAAGGATGATGGTGACAGATTGGAGAAGAGAACTGGGATAAGAGCCAGAGAATCTCCAACTTTGATGCAATGGTGGCACATGTTCAGCCATTAATCGCTCCATACATCTGTGGGATTTTGTTTTGTTGTTGTTGTTGTTGTTGTTTACTTTTTAGCTCAGCCATTCCTTAGAGGCAAAGTATAGCCACCCGGCAGAGTTGTTGCTAAGGTGAATTTGGACTTTGTTAGGATACAGATGGTAAAAATAGGTTCTGTGAAGACAGAACTGCTTTAGAGGTCTCTGGTTTGGTGTTATCTTTAAATACACTCTGCCATAAAAACAGAGAACTTCCCAATATTTACTTAAAACTATTGCTGATGAGTAAGTGAAAGGAGAGTGTAACTGATAACACTAGAGACAGGTTTGTAATCTTAGCAATACACTTAACATTTATCCAAACCAGATAAGAGCAAACTTCCAATGCTCTAAGCCTCAGATGTTAGCACAGACCTATTTTCTGCCCTCTGAAATAACATCCCCCCAGATAAAACTATTGGTTTTCACTTTCTGACTGTTCCAAAAGTACTTTAAGATCTGTTTCTGCTCTCTGCTCTGGGGTTAATCTACCAGGTGGAGCACCTTCTGTGTTTCTTTGAATGTTGTTGTTGTCTTGTCTGGGCAATGAAGTTTTGTTGTTTTTAAGTGTGTTTTAATTTAGATAGATTAGATAGATAGAAAGATAGATATGATATTTAGCAAGCACCCAGTAACTAATGGGAATCAGGTGATGTTAATAAATCAAATCAAATCAAACAGATGTTGAAAAAGGTGCCCTGATCCCATGGTGAAAAGTAGCATTTTATCTGGTATTTACAAACTATTGCTTGTAATCCTTATCAGGTAAAAACACCCTACAATCCCAGTTCTGACATTGAGATAAAAAAAAATTAATGAAATGAGTCAACATTATTCCTTCTGTGGCTTCATAGGTAAAGGTAAAGTTTTCCCTTATCCAGTCATGTCTGATTCCAGGGGGTAGTGCTCATTTCCATTTCCTAGCCAAGGGAACCAGCACTGTCCGAAGACACTTCCATGATCATCTGGCCAGCATGACTGAGGTACACAGAAAACTGTTAATTTCCCACTGAGGTGGTACCTATTTCTCTACTTACATTTGCATGCTTTCATGCTGCTAGATTGGCAGGAACTGAGGCAAGAACTGGAGCTCGCCCTGTCACACGGTACTTAGGTCTCGAACTGCCAACTTTCCAGTTGATAGACCAGTGTCTTTAACCACTAGGCCACTGTGCCCCTACTTCGGTGGCTTAATATTTAATATTAATATTTGACCGTATCTCTTAAGGCCACCTGATCCCTATTTTGTCTCCATTATGACTGTTCCAAATAGCTACTAAATGGTATTGACTGATCTGTGAGTGTGCTACCTCTGACAACTAAAGTGTTTGGTTTTCTCTTCTGCCTTTGATGACATCCCATTAGCCAGCAGGGAAAACATCCATTATTCAAGGCAGTACATCCTGAAGAGGGAGGTTCTGTTTCCAGATTCTGGCTGGGTTTCTCTAGGATAATATGTCCCATGGTTCTTCTTCATGCCATTTGAGCATCTCCCAAGTTTATTTATTTTTTAAAAGAAACATATGGTAGAACATTTAAGTAGAAGTGGGAAGCAGACCATAACCTGATTGTACAAATACATAGACTGTATAAATAACAGAAACTAACCATTACCGGGCAACCAGATCTCTTAATTCAGCAAAATGAACTGAAAAGTAAGCAACAAAATCCAGCTCATCATCATTTATTATTTTCTGGAGGAAAATCCAAACTCTTACATCTAAAGCAACTGATGCCAGTTGACAATGTTGTTATCTCTTTCCCCCCCAAGTAAAATAAGGGAAGTCTGCTATCCTTTTGTCATAAGCCTGGACTGAGGTTGGGGTCAGAAACAGGGAAAGGAGATAATGGGTATAAAAGGAATTCTGGAAACATAACTCTTGTAGTAGAGGTGGCAACCTTGGGGGGGAAATGGCTATGGCTGGGGTTGGTAGGCACTCCCAAAACATGTTCTAATATGACATGAGCCATAATATGACATGAGCCAGCAGTGTGCTGCAGCTGCCAAAGAAGCCAATAGTAGGCCTAGGCTGTATCAACAGGAAGATACTATCAGGGTCACTTGAAGTGTTAATACTACTTTATACTGCTTTGGTAAGGCCACACTTGGAATACTACATCCAATATTTTGGTCACCATGATAGGAGAAAGATGTTGAGACTCTAGAAAGAATTTAGAGAAGAGCAACAAAGATGATTAAGGCTAAAACATATGATGAATAGTTGCAGGAACAGGATTTGTCTAATCTAACAAAGGGAAAGGCTAGGGGTGACATGATAACAGTCTTCCAACATTTGAGGGGATGTCACAGAGAAGAGGAGGCCAACCTATTCTCCCAAGCACCTGAGGGCAGGTGTGAAAACTTATTAAGAAGAGATCCAATCTAGAACTAAGGAGGAATTTCCTTACAGAATAATCAATCAGCGGATCGGCTTGCCTCCAGAAGCTGTGCTCTATCACTCGAGGTTGTTGTTGTTTTTAACATTCAATTTTTTATTAGTTTATAATAAGGCATGCAAAGATAATACAAAAGTAAATAGTAGGGAAATTAGGGAGGGGAAAAAGGGAAGTAGATAGTGGGGGAAAGCAAAGAGAAAAGAAAAAAAGACGTTGATTTCTGACTCCTTTGGTGCAGTAAAATAAGGCATTAACATCTAACCTCAACTTTTTATTTTTACATAATATAAACTAGCCATTTCTATAACAACAAAATCTATCTAATCGGTAAAACCCAAAATCAAAATTTCATTTTTTTCCACCTCAAGCACAAAGTCCAGAAACAGTTTCAAATAGAAATAAAGGTATTTGTATCTTTTTTCTTTAATCAAAACAGTCGATTTTCTGCTAACTCCATCCGTTTTTGTAGCCATTCATCCATTGTGGGGATTGAGGTGATCTTTCATTTCTTATCACTGGAGGTTTTTAAGAAGAGATTGGATAGCCATTTATCAGAAATGGTATAGGGTCCCCTGCTTGAGCAGGGGGTTGGACTAGAAGACCTCCAAGGGCCCTTCCAACTCTGTTATTCTGTATTCTGTACATCCAAACAGGTTACTAACTTCACCTCCAAGATAACAGGAGACAAAGTGTTGCAGATTTTATTTATCTTAAAAGCTGTGGTGGAATAATGTCAGTTTATGGAGAAGCAATAGCAGTTTTAAATGGGGATGCTTAGGGACAACCTAAGGCTATTTCAACTGTGGATTCAAAATGTAGATGCAAAAAACCAACATGTAAATAAGCGGGAACGATTGGGGTTGTCAGGATAAGGTATAACATTAGTCCTTCAAGAGGAGCTCCTGATTCCTTAAGCTGCCACACAAAACCCGATTCTGCATTAGTAAGTATTAAAACATTACTACATATAGCAACTGAAGTGCTTGTTATTAACATTTAGCATTGATTGGTTTTCAGACTCAACAGAACTACAAGCTTCCATATACTGCCAACCACAATAAATTTCAAAGATACAGCTTATTGGTTTTGTTAAATATTGCTAGGGCAGGAAAGAGTATGTTACTTATGTGTAAGCAAGGAAAATCAAACCCATAATGACTTCCTTCCTGTCAAAATGATTGATGGCTCAGCCCCCTCCAAATATACCCACATTCTTACTATTCCTCTGAGGCTGAATGCCTAGAGGATTGTGTGACTCTGGTGTCATGACTGGCCTCAGTCATGCATTTCCAGACAGGGATTAGAGATCCAGTTTAGTTTCCTTGAAGGGATCTTTCCAATAAGCCTTAAATTGGCCCACTAAGGTTGTATGACTTGTTTCTTCTATATCGCCTTAAGATGCAAAGAGGCAGAGTTAGCAATATGAAGCACTCTGCAGCAATTTTTTTTCTCAAAAACCCAAAGATTTTAAACAGTCTTGGCTTGGGAAGGATGGTGACATATCTTAAATCTATTAGCTTTCAGACTGGAATATTGATTGTTTCTGCTGGGTTAATGCTTGTTCTCATTCAAAGAGAAGCTGATTCTTTTGTACAGATTCCTTTGTATATTTAATTCCAAAGTCTACTGTATAATTTATTAAATGATACAGTTAATCATTTGTCATATTTTCATATTTTCTGAATGTTTATTTATATAAAAATCTGGCAGTATGTTCGTTTCTTTTATTGCTAATTACATTGATAGTTAATATGTTATAGTACAATTACCAGTTGTCAAAGGTCATGACTGATATCGATTGCGCTCTAATAAGTAATAAGAAAGTGTATTTTCATTTATGCTGTCTAGTTCAGTTTTTCTAAAAGCTAACACAGCTGCTAGGACACCATGCAATCAAATATTGAGTGTGCAAAATCTCCAAGCCGTATGTTATCCACTGCAACTCATATCTCTGTAAGTATAGGAATAAATTGGAATAAAAAAGCGAGCACTGCATTGTGTAAATCTGTTTTAAAACTTTTTGAGCCTAAATATCCTCTTTCTAAATGAATACACGTTTATTCAGTACTATGTTATTTCTAATTCGAAGCTCATGGGGGGAAAAGTATATTTTCTTCCTAGAAAGTCATAAATTCATTTTCTCCCTAAAACTTGCATTACCCTGTGCATAAATCATAATTCCCAAGATTTGAGATGTTTTCTGCTTTTAATGGTAATAAGAATCAGACACTAAGCAAATAATTGGCTTAAAAGAGAAGTGGACAATCCATATAAGATGAGTAACCATTCGGTGGGCTGCCAGAACAGATTGCACAACTGAAACCTGACAACACAACTGCTAGATTTCCCTCTATCGCATGTTTGCCCAACTGAATGGCTGAATTAATTTGTTTATGAAGTGGGGAAAGATCAGTAAACATTATTTTAAAGACTAGGATTCATCACATTAAGAATCATAGAAAGGGCTTCTTCTTGCTTAATGCCCATGATGCTAACTATCAATGGGCAATAAATATAACAGTAAAATTAAATGTATTGGAGGTGATAAAGAAAAGCAAGAATCCCAGCAAACTGTGAGATCTTAGTATTATTGATGTAGATGATGATGATATCCATTCAGTTGTGTCCAGCTCTTGGCAGTTCTGTGGGCCAGGTCTCTCCACATCTTCTAATGTTGATGATTGGTATATAGAAGTTTGTTCTAAATAAGTGTCCCCTTCATATCGTGTCACTTTCCTCCGTTTGGGGGTAAGTTGTATTATGCAAAGTACCAAAAGCGCTTAAGTCTGGAAAGTTCTTCAAACCTGGCTTTTGGTTTGAGGCCTAGTTTAATGTATTGTTATTTGGGTGGGGGGGGAGGTTACTTTGTTTGGTGTGATTTGTGCCATGTTTAGATAGTTTTAGCCTGGACTGTCTGCTTTAGGTTTTTATGGATTTTGTATGGCATCTAGAATGCATTGAGGTGGGGCAGATACAATAAATGTAAATAAATAAATATAGTGTTGAAAGGCTGTCAAAATGCCTTTCTTCTGAGGATTCGATTTTCCTGCTGGGAGAGCTCCGGTGCAAGGATACAGACAACTGCTTGAAAGCTGGATCTTTTTATTTTTCAGGAAGGCGAGAGATAGCAAGAAGTCTGCGTTCCTGGGCTAGCTACCTTTGTATGGTAAGTTTCTGATTTTTATACCGTTTTCTCATTTTGTGTGCTTGTGTTTGTATTTCTTAATGTTTTAAATCCTGTCAGGGGTTGTCTTCATTTCCGCCGGAGGGTAAACTCCGCAGGGTTCAGAAGGCAAACTGTGGGGTGGTTTGATTGGATTATCGGTTTTGTCCTAATCTTTTTTTTGCTTAATGGTTTCTTATATTTGTTTTGTGGCAATTTCCTGTCTGTCTCCTTTGCAATATATTTTGTGTCTTTTGTCTGTTTGTTTTGCTGATTTGGCATGTCTTGTGTTTGTAAGGGTTTTCTTTTCTTGTTTCCTTAGTTTTCTTAATTATTTGGGCTTTTGTCTAAGGGGCTTCTTTAATACCTTTTATTTGATTTCTTTTCCTATGCAAGTTTGTTTTATGGCTGGCTTGATGTTCCCTTTGGGCTTTTCCTGCATGGGTGACACCACTGTCCTCGTGAAGTTTCCTTTCCACAATAGAAAACACCAAAGTAATAAGGAAACAAAGGAATGAGATAAGAAACAGAAAAGAAGACACAGCTAAATCTAGTTTATATCAACACCACTCACTTTTGTTCCTTAAACATTTTGTCTCTCTCTCTCTTTCTTTTGCAGCATTTCATTTAATATCCAAATAAATATCCACTTTTTCCTGAGTAATTTATTTTTCCTTGATAGCTTTGTTTTGTAATTCGACTGTCATTCTTTTCCCTGTTGATAAATTCATTCCATGTTTATCCCACCTTTTGTTACAGGAAGTCGAGGCAGACTATTTGGTGTTTCCTCCTCCTATTCTTTCCCGCTACAACAAACAATGGGAGAGAATAACTGTCCCAAAGTCACCCAGCGAATTTCTGTGGACGAAGGTGGACTAATATCTGCATCTCCATCTTCAACATATGATTGATTACTAACTATATCTTGCTAGCTATATACCACCTCAGCATACTTTTTCCATAATGGCAATTCATTCGTTTATTTATTTCCACCTTTAATATTTTCACAAATAACTCAAGCTGGCAGACATATCCAACAATGTTCCTCCTCCTATTTTTCCCACAACAACAACCCTGTGAGGTCGGTTGGGCTGAGAGAGTGTGATGGGCCCAAGGTCATCCAGTTGGTTTCATGTCTAAGGCGGGATTTGAACTCATGGTTTCTTGCTTTTTAACCTGATGCCTTAACCACTAGACCAAACTGGCTCTCAATATGATTGCTCTTTTTTGTATTCATTCAGCATCCATAACATAATGCACTATGTCTTCTTTATTAAATAAGACAGCTAATCTATTACATCACACAATTCATCTAGCCTATGCTGTAATTCATTTAAGTTTTCCTCACCTGCATACCAAATAATATGCACATTTGTGTCCCCAACGGATGAAGTGGAAGGTAAGTAGGCAAGTAGAATTCTGCCAAGCTCTTACCAGCTCTTACCAAACTAATCCCTTGTAAATTTTGCACGTACTTTTGTTAATTCCTTCTGTATTGTCAACAACATCCTTCTTCCATCAGGAACAAAAAAAGATGTGGTTTTAGCAGTCATTTTGCAAACAAACTATGTTTTACCATTTGTACAATTGCACTAATATACTAATCCTATAGTTTGTAAGATTATCTAACATACTCAAATAATTATATAAAAAACTATAATATAATATACGGTACCTTTTATAATATACTAATCCTAGAGATTTACCTTTTTTTTCTTTAACCATTCTAACAGAATTGATTACTTTCTTTTCATCATTTTTTTCTTGGCTGTTATCATTTATAGTATTAATTTTTTTTAATATATTATCTTTTTCATGTACATTTTAAATTCTCTCATTTTAGTTTCATTTCAATTCACTTCCACCTCTTTTAATTTTTAATTCCGCTCATTTTGATAGACGGTCCTTTTTAATATCTTTACTCACTTTCAAATCAATAATTATTTCCATCAAAATAACTTTCTCTCCATCTTTTAATCTTAATCTCACTTAACTCTTTGTGACTATTTTTGCAACTGCCACCCACCTAGGGACTGTTACATTCACATATACACCAACTGCAGCTTAGAAGACATTATTTGATTACTTTCTGACATTTATGTTAGCCCTATGTTCACAGTGAAACATACATGTTTCCTATATGTATTCACAAGATTAGGTTACATTTGCTCAAGTCTATTATATTTTTATTTTTTATTTTAGCCTCAGGGACACTTCATTTTTATTGTAATTTTTAAACTCATGCTATTTATCATTTTTCTTCTCTTACAAGTGCAAATTATGAAGTCAGATGTTAGGGCTATCATACACACTCATGAATGTTGACCTCTACCGTCTGCCATGGCTATGGCATGTCAATCAAGATTTTCATGCATGACTTTTTACTACCATAAAGCAAGCGCATATTGGATTACCAGACTTAGTTATATCCATGCCATTGTTCCTGTTCAGGATAAGGATAGCCCTAGTATATTTTGGGCTGTATTCCACAAGCACAACCAAAGCTCATACTTTGCATATAGCATACTTAGGCTAGACTATGGAAGCTAGGATCTCTCATCTAAAGACTTTAGGTAAAGTAATTTATTAGTGCCCCACGTGACTTCAACTAGGACATATGTAGTATATCAACACTCACTGTTCGTACTCTTCAAAGCATTATTTCCAGATTTTAAATGTCATTGCTACAATACCTGTAATATTCCATTCTAATTCAAAGTAGATGAAAAATAACATTCAATACCCAAAACTCAAACAATTATTCAAGGAAAACAACAATCCAAGACACATGGCATTTCCCAAAATAGAATTAATTTATGCCTCTCTGTTAGAGCCACTTTGCTATTAATCAATGGCCGAGCTCCTCCTGTTAGACAGTTTGAGGCAAAGGAAATGCATTTGGCTAAAAATAAATGTTAATATCAATGAATTAGAACATGATTATATTTGTAAGCATGTGTGAGTATATAAATATAAATATATAATTGGGTAAATGAATAGGGACCTGGCTTTTAAGGCTGAATGTCAATTTAGACCTTATAAGAACAAACAGCATCTGGAAGGAAAGTGCATGCCTATAACTTTGGGAACAATATGAAACTGGTTTGCACGTATGATTGGTTCAATAAGCTGCACGGCTAACAGAATGTCAAATGCAAGTGCATATTACCAATTCTAAAATCTAGCACCTTATTATTTATTATTTCTATATGGTGCCTTTTCCCCATTGCATAATTCAAATAATTGAAATAGTTTCCCACAAATGGTATAGGTCTCCTGCTTGAGGAGAGGAGTTAGACCAAGGGTCTTCAAACT
The DNA here is from genome assembly GCF_049901735.1 of Notechis scutatus. NCBI lineage: Eukaryota > Metazoa > Chordata > Lepidosauria > Squamata > Elapidae > Notechis > Notechis scutatus. Next base: position 104,296,146 of record NC_142009.1, read on the forward strand.
TGGCAACTTTAAGACTTGTGGGCTTCAACTCCCAGAATTCCTGAGCTAACATGACTGGAGGAGGAATTCTGGGAGTTGAAGTCCACAAGTCTTAAAGTTGCCAAGTTTGAAGACTCCTGGATTAGACTAAAAAACATCCAAGATCCCTTCCACTCTGTTATTCTATTCAATCTCTCATCCAACCATGAACTATTTTTACAAAGTGAAGGGATGACGTAGTTTGCTGGACATTGATTTGCTGTGCTGTGAGAATCCAGACATTATTGCTTACTCAACAAACCCTGGTTAACAAAATAATGAATTAGCATGACGTGCCAGTTGTTGTTGATCAGACTTACTGATGGTCCCATTAACATATGAAAAAAGACTTGATCATTAAACATTTCGGGTTTGAAATGAGATTCATCCACCTCACTAATGACAAAGATTACATCAAACCAACCAAAATTCTGTACTTTAGGTCCTTCTGCAAATTTTGTGGTGACAGAGAGGATGCTTTCAATCTATAGACAGAATGATAGCATTCAGCATGGAACAAATGCATCAACAGATTGCTTCATCCCATCAGAAAATGTTGGCAATGCAGCCAGTGCCAATATAAATATTTGTACCTGACAATACATCTGCTTTTCCTGCTCGCTGTATTGAGTATAATAACCTTTTTTCCTTTGCATTTAAATTGTTTTTAGCTCTGTTAGTATCTATCCAGTCTGGTGTATGATTAACAGGACTGCAGGCTACAATGTTTGCAAAATCTTTATTGCTGCATGAGCAAGAAATATATCTGAAGTTTCAGTTCTCAAGCTGAGTCTGTAAAATCAACATGTAAAAAACATTTCTGTACTGCCCTTTCTCAACTTGGTAAAAGCTGTTAAAAGTTTTAAACCAAATAAATTAATTCTAATTAATTACCCAGCTGAATCAAAAATACAGGTAATTCAAATGAAAAATGCCACATGATTAATGAAAGGTGTTTGTCCTTTCTGATATTTACAAAGACCCCCTCCTTTTGCTTCCTTTTTTGCAAGTACTTTTGAATCCTCCTCCTCCTTCGTACAGGTTTAAAAAAGAATAAAAATGGTTTGGAATGGATAACCTATATCCCATAACACAATGAATTCTCCCCCCACACTGACCCTCACTTCCAAACTCCTCCAGAAATCTCCCATTCTCTGTAAGATACTTCGGGAGTCAAAGATGGGATTCACACCTCACATTAAGCCATTGGGCTGATCTATCTTATTTGAGTTTAGTATATTCATTGATTCCAGATGCTGCTGTTTGGGAATCATACTACATGGTTCATTGTGACAAGCAAATCCAGCTGACCTTGCAATAATAGTAGTGATAATGATAACAAGACCTGAAAATGGCTAAGAACAGGAAATTTGAAGAAAGAGACAGAGGAGCTAATTCTGGCTGCACAAGACTAAGCCTTAACAAATGCATACAAAGCCAGAATTGAGAAGACAGCAACAGATAGTAAGCACCGCCTATGCAAGAAATCAAAGAAACAGTGGATCATCTCATTATTTGCTGCAAGAAGATTGCACAGACTAACTACAAAGAGTGGCATGACAAAATAGCAACAATGGTTTGCATTGAGAGACCTGCAATTTGCTTTCCCTTCAACCAGAGGCAGATGGCTACTTCAGGTATGGTTACATGGCATGCATACAGATCTCACTTCTTAGAAATGGAAAAGGCTGGGAGGGCTCAGGCTGAAGAGTCAAGGATTATCTTCTAGCATTTTTCTCTGCCTAATAGTAGGTGGGCTCTTTTGTTCAGTCCATTCCAGAACATCACAATCAGCTTGAAATAGAGGGAGACAAATGTGTTTATAGCTGCTCTCTTCTACCCTGTACAACACATGTAAAAGGTTAAATTTTCCAGAGCTGCAAATGTAAAAAACAAATGAATTATTTTAAAAGAAATGCATTTAAATTCTGCACAAAGCAATTAAGGATTTGAACTCCTTTCTGGAAGGCATTCTAAGTTACTAGGGTTTATATGCAGCACGAAAGAAAGCCACACTTCCTTCCAAGAGAAAGAACATGAGGTTTTCTTCAGCTCGTGTTCTTGTTTCACTTTGCTTAAACTGTTATGGAGCTGAGTCACAAGTGAATGATGAAAGCCCAACTTCTTCCTGCCATCAGCTTGTTTTTGTTCCAAAGACAGCCTGAGGATCTTCAAGCAAACTGCAATATTAATCTCTGATCTATTTATTATTATTATTTAAACAAGTTTTATTCAGTTTTTCCAAAACAAAGTAAAAAAGAGCTCTTTTCAGTGTACAACATAATTCCGAATCACCACTTTTACATGCAAATATGACAGTAAGTATATATTCATTTTTACATTCAACTTCCTATCTTATTGATTTTTAACTTAATTCTATTATTACCTCTCCATTTCAACTTTTACATAAGAAAAGGAACAAATTAGATCTATTCATTGGTATTACTTTCATTCTAAACATCTTCTCAATTCATTTCAATTTCTTTCAAATATATTTCTTAAACATTAAAAAAAAATTTGAGCGTGGTCTTTTCCAAAGTACTCTTTTCTCACTTTGACTCTCCATTTCAACTTTTACATAAGAAAAGGAACGAACAAATTAATCCTGTTCATTAATATTACTTTCATTCATAACTTCTTCTCAATTCATTTCAATTTGCAAATATATTTCTTAAACATTAACATTTCTTTTAAGCGTAGCCTTTTCCAAAGTACTCTTTTCTCATTTAACTCACTAATAATTCCCATATCTTCATATTTATTCCCTTTTAATTCTTTTGTCTGTCAGATTTGCAATTCCATTGCATATTCTTTCCTTAAAGTCTAAATTAATTCAAGCTTTTACACGCAAAATAAAACATAAATTTCCCCTCCCAATTAATTCTCAATTAAACATTTATTTTAATTAGTTATTATAATCATTCCCTAAAAAAATAAAAAAAAAATAAACTACTTTACATTATACTTTTCAGTCAGATGCTGCGATGTATTTTCTCCCTTTATTTCCATAGAGTTTTATTTATAATAACAAAGGAAATAGAAGAAAAAGAAGCAATCAATCCATTTTGCTAATCTTGGTCATTGATATTAATCTCATTTTTAAACATCTTCACAATTCATTTCAATTATTTCAATATATATAATAAACATTAACCTTTCTTGTAGCAATAAAAATAAGAACATTCATCTTCTAAGAAGATATCAGTGACCCTCCCTCCTCTCAATAGTCTATATTCTATGATTTGTAATTGCAAAGTACATTATTATTACCTCTCATATCAATGCGGAATCCCCATTCTTAATCATTAACCATTACCCCTATGTATTCTAAATAAACATTTTTTGCTTTTATTGTACAATTCCCATATTTCTTTCCTGTTCCTGTTCCTCATTATCTCTCTTCCCTTTTATTTTTCCAAATCTTTCCTCCCTCTGATTTATATCCCTCTTTCTCTCTGTATCTTCCTTCCCCCTTTTATTTTTCTGCTGTTTCTTTCTATCTTTCCGATTTTTACAGGTATTCCCCATTTTAGTTACTTTCTTGACTCCCCATTTTTAACTTGCCTTCTTTTTCCTCTTCTTTGTGGTGTTCTTTGTGTTGATTGTCTATTTAAGATGGCTTCTTCTTGGACTAACACCTCCTTCTCTGGGATTTCTTCTTCATATTCTTCAATCGCCATTTCCATAGCTTTTAACTCAGAGGCAAGTGATTCACCTCTTGCATGTAGTAGTTCTTTCAAATTTTTAAGTTCCATTTTTAGTTCCCACAGAGATATCATCGTTGCACACTCTTATATCTTATAGTCTTTAAAATTCACCAATCAACTTCTTTTTCTTTTTTCTTCTTCAAGCTTTCTGGATTCACAACTATTCCAACACTGGGTTTATACCAAGATCACCAATTAGTCCAACATTCTGTCTTTCCCTATTTTTTTCTTTTATTCTGGTTCAATTTTCACTTTCTAGGGTACTTGTTTTATTGTTTCAATATTTCCTTTTCGTTGTATCAAATCAGATTCATAGAGAAATAGGAACTTTCCCTTTTTCAGTTTAAATTTTTGTCCACAAGATGGCACTCTCCATTATACAATGTCCACACCTCCCCCCACATATTATTGTTCAGGGCTTTCCGAGCCTCTGTATTCCAAACCAATCAAATCTCCAATTTAAATAATACTCTTAAGTCCAGCTTTAATTTATGCCTATTTGTTGCCAATGTATTTTAATTCAATTTGTTCAAATATCTTATTCCAGCTTCTTCCTGTCCTGGTTCGAAGCCCCATTCAGCTGTCAAAAATATTTTCACTTTTTTTTCCTTTCTCTTTATAATTCCGCTGCTTTCTTATTCTTTCATAAAAAATATTATAATGTCCATCCCGGGGTACCTTTTAGTTAGTTGTTGCACCAAATTGTCCCGGTTCTTATGTTGTCCACCTCTTTCTTCTTCTCTCCTGCACAAATCTAAGTCCTCCTCTTCAGGGTGGCCATTTTGGACCACCGCTCGGTCGTCTTCATGGGAAAAAAATGCCAAGCCCGGGGGGGAGATGTGGCTCCCCTCAACCTGGCTGGTGGCTTCCCCTTACTCCACCGCCCCTTCGAGACAGCTTCAGCCCCAATCACGATGATTGGGGCTCTCCAACGAGGGAGCACGGACTGAAGCCGCGGACAGTCGCGGTCTCCAGTTCATCAACGAGGAGGGCTTAACCTGGAAGTCATCTCTGATCTATTTATTGAGCAAGGATGTGGCAAGAAAAAACCATTCAGAAAATCATGTTCAATTCAATATCCGGGTTGTATTGATGTTTATTTTCAAGGATGCATTTCCAAACAGTGTTTGTGGCCCTGGCAAATCAGCTTAAGTAGTTTTAGAACATGTCAATTTCATCCAGGAACGGAGAAAGTACTAAACTCTTGATCACTGAAACCAAAGATTTAATTAGAAGTATTATACTTTGTCTGGACTGTGTCCAACAGGGTCTACTGGATCTGTTTCATGCATAAGATAAACAAACCAAGGTTCACCATGTTCAAATAAACATGATCATATTTTATGTACTCACCCCCAACCTATCAGGAAATACTTCTAATGTCAACCTAATACTTCTAAAACTCATTGGATCAAAAGTAGATTGTACAGATAAAGAGATAATCAGAGTTGGAAGGGACCTTGTAGGTCATCTAGTCCAACCCCCCACCCAGGCGGGAGACCCTACACCATTTCTGACAAATGGCAGTCCAATCTCTTCTTGAAAGTCTCAACTGATGGCACTCCCACAACTTCCGAGGGCAAGCTGTTCCATTGGTTGATTGTTCTGTCAGAAAGTTTCTCCTTGTTTCCAGATTAAATCTCTCCTTGTTCAGTTTCCATCCATTATTCCTTGTCTGGCCTACAGTGTATTGTGTATTTATGCCTGTTAAACTCTTCCCTATTTTTTTTCTTCCACATGACCATTTCTTTAAATTGTTAGTGCCTCATAACATTATTTGCACTCTCTATTTAATGGATATTGCATAATGTAAGTTTGTGCGACCATTTTATTCTCAGGGGCAAACTCTGATTTGAAAAAAATGTCGAGTTTGTTATTTGCTGACAAACTAAATGGACAAGAATTATATATAGACTCGGGAGATCAAGTTAATGCTTGCAATAAATTATATCTTGCATTCTTTAAACAAATGTTGATTCCTTGGAGGCTTTAAGAACACTTTTTTGAAAGTCTCTAGGTATCTCAGTTGATAGGGCCACTGCTGATAGAAAAATAGAATGATCCATGTGTTCTATAAGGCAAAAAGAATGGCAGGATGAAGTCAAGGCAAAAACCAAACTTAATATTTTATAACATTTATAACAACTTTTTAACATTTTTTGAAAAAAATGTAAACATTCTCCACCATGGAATAAAATATTCCTTGCATAGACTATTTATTACAGATAATTTGTTGTTTCTTCAGTGCTTATTAATCTTATTTTAGGCGTTTCGAGAAAGAGTAACAATACTGCCTGGGAATAAATACTGGGAATAACATTTATTTTGCAACACATGATTAATGCTTATCTTACTATCAGAATATATTGTTTCTTCATTGGAAATTAGAGTTACGAAATGAAGGCTTGTGGATTATGCTAAGAAAATTACAATAAAGCAAGGAATGTTTGTGGCTTGGCTCTACACCAGCCTCCTCAATGTTGGCTAAAGTTATGCAGACGGAACTGCAATATCTTTGAAGACACCAAAAGACTCCAAATCGGGAATGGTGATTTTTAGTTTACAACCAAGACCTGGTTTATTCCCTCTTGGAGATATGCCCACCCAAGATTCAGGTGTGGCATCAACGGAGAACTCAGGACAAGGATAGAGGATGTCTATGTTATCCAAGAAGCTCTGGTGGTATCGAAGGCACAATTCCACAGGGAGTTGGTTGCAAGACCCTATTTGTTAGGTTGGGCTCTGTGGGTCACTTGAGCCCTTAGTATTTTAACAGTGGCCATGTTGGCAGTGAAGTTCCCTAGGCTCATTGACCTTGGAGATTTTATCCTGCCTTGCTTGGGGCAGTCAGAGATGATTCAGGAGTTCATAGCCAACAAGGGCCTGATAGTCTGACATATAACAATGACCGTACGTATGTTAGTTTTAGTTTTCTTGTTGGAGTAAAGGCAATGTGATCTACAGTTGGGGGAGACTGCTATTTCCTGTGTCATAGTCATATTGTTTTTGTTGACCCTGGAGTTGTCTGATGCTCTCCCCCACTGCAATGAGACTAAAACCATTTGATTGGTACAATCCAGAGGAACAATGCACCCTGTAGGGTTCTAGAGGAGATTGGGATTGTCTGTGAAGATCTGGTCTACATTCTGACCAAGGCATTGGTTGCTGCCTGGAGCAAGTGAGAGCTTTGGATTGGATTATACCCATTCTTTTCCCTCAGATCCCCAAGGATTACTGAGGAGTTGAGGGACATGAAACAGCTGAAAGATACCTAGAGCACCACTGGAGGACAAGGAGTGAACCCAACCCAACCAAACATTTTCTGGGCCTAGAGCTACAGTTCGAACCTACCATAAAGGAAATAAAATACCTGTGGTGGTGCAGTGGTTAGAATGCAATATTTCAGGCGGACTCTGCTCACTGCCAGTTCAATTCTGACCGGCTCAAGATTGACTCAATCTTTCATCTTTCCAAGGTCTGTAAAATGAGGACCCAGATTATCGGGGGCAATAGGCTGACTCTGTAAATCGCTTAGTGCTGTAAAACACTATGGGATAGTATATATAAGTCTAAGTGTTATTGCTATTTCTCTCTCTTTATTGTATCCAGAGTTATTTGGTCACCCTTTTCAAGTTAGCCCAAGCCCCCTGTGGAAGGCCAAATCAGATATATTATGGGTCCAGGCTGGGAAAGAAGACCAGATGGTGGGAATCAGGAAGAAAGCCTTTTATGTTGTAGCACCTCTTTGTGGAACATCATTCCTCTTCAGAGATCATGTTGTCCCTGATCCTCTTGGCCTTTTGCAAGGTTCTGAAGACATAGCTATATTCCCAGGCTTGGGGACTGGAGTGTTTTCTGAAGCCTGTGAATTAGTTTTACTGAAATATTTGTAGGGTACTGTATATGTAGTCCTGGTTTAACAACTGCCTCAGATAGTGACTATTTGCAAAGATAATGATAAAAAATAGTAATAAAAATAATTGTACAACCAATGCACACATTTACAAGAAAAAAAAGCCTTCACTTTATCAGTTTCAGGCAACAAAGGGCTCTAATTAACTAAAGTCACAAAACTAAGCTTGTTCACTTGAAGTTAGCACTTTTCAGAGGTTTTTAGACTTTGCTTTGGAGAAAACCAACTCAGAATAGATAGCTTGCTAAGGCAATCTCTCCGCCCTTTAAGCGGGTGAAAAGAGAGAAAAGTGGATCAGGCACAGAACACCATATGAGAAAATTTTTATCTGAATGACATAACAGCAACCAGCAAACTTTCTCCTTCTGTCACTCAGCTCACTTAATGACCATTTCACCAGAACCACTTGCAGTTACTAAACAAGGACCACTTTTGTATTAGTGGTTGTTTTGTTGTTGCTATCTCAGCAGCCAACTGCCTCTTTATTTTTGTTAACTCTTCACCATCATTTGAAATGGGCAGCTATCTGCATTGAATAAGTATTTATTTTAAAATGACCATATTAGGATGCACTTCTTTCTCCCAATGGCAGATATAACTATTTGAGCATGCTGACTTGATCGGCTATTTTGAGATAAGAATAAATGCTTCATTTCAATAGAAAAGCCAAATAAAAATCTAAAGAGATTTAGAGCTAAAAAGTAGGTCAAATAAAAACCAACTTGGGCCTCATGATTGACTTGACATCTACTCTGAAATAAGGGAGTAGCAGCAATAGGTCATATGACAGGAAGAGCAAATTCTTGTAAAGAACAAGCGAAAGGATGCATTTGAAATGTTTCCCAATAGCCGAAACTAAATGACTGAAGACAACAATCCTAAGTCAACAGTTTTAATTTACTGGGGAAATTAAAACATTTGGAATTATCTGCAAAGATAACCCTGTCAGGTTGAAGGGTGGAGAGATTAGCAATGCATTTTATTATCCAGTTCGAATAATCAAAGAAGTGCTACTGCAAACATTTGAGTAGGAACAACAGAAAACATCCTCCCCCTTTAACGTCATGTGTTTTCACAATATGTACTAGGAATATTGCTCAGAAATCCAAATATTTCTGTGTGATAAACATTATGAAAAAGTATATGCTACATTACTGCGTGGCACCAATCACACATTTTTCCCCTTGGATTTTATCATTATAATGGGGTCTATTCTTTAAACAGGTAATTTTACCATTCTAGTATTCTAAATAATCATTTAATTGCCTTATTAAAATTGCATATCTTACTAGATTTTTTTTAAGCCCCAAATTTTTAAGCTTACAATGGTCCTTGAATTGTTATAGGATTGTATAACTTATTTTATTCCGGTCAGTTTGTGTGTGTGTAGACTGAATTGATATTCAGCAACTTACATGGGACTTTTTCAAAAGAGTTGTTTTGCAATAAAATGACAAGTTCAGAATGAGGATATAAAAAACATGTTTAGTCAGCTTTATCATTTTAGAGTCACTACTGAATTCGGGATATTTTATCATTTTCTGCTGAAGGGTCAGACAGCCACATTACAAGTTAATGTGTCACAGACCACAGGAATTCAGGCCTTAACTATATTGTGTAATTTGGAACAATTCTATTTTCTCCTCTTTATGTCTTCTGTATCTTGATTTTATAATTTAAAGCTATTTCTTGTAAATTCTCTCAGGAAGGTTTCCTGACACAGCTTTACAAGGAAGCGTTTAATCATGATGAAAAAGAAAAAGCAATGGCGGTGGTGTTTTGAGTTACAGTATTGCAGGCTAATTCTGCTGACTGGCGACTGCCAGCAGTTCGATCCAAGTTTGATTCAGGCTTCCATCGTTCTAGGGTGGGTAAAATGAGGATCCAGATTATTGGGGGCAATCTAACTGGTTGATTACTCTGTAAACTGCTTAGAGGGCTGTAAAGTGGTATGTAATTCTAAGTGCTATTGCTACTTTTAAGAAGACTGCTTTTTTCCTAGTTTTAAAAAATTTTAAAGAAACGTATACATAAAATTGCATTCTTCTACACTTTCTGTGTCTTCTTCACCAGCCGCAATTTTATCGTATTTGTTTTTTTAAGAGATAAACATTTAAGGCAGAAGAAAAACATTCCTGCAGATATACTGTACTTCATTCAACATAGGGTTTCCTTTCTTTATTATTACGCCTACCGCAATAATCTTGCTGTGCATTATTTCTATTGATCTTCAGCTGTAACATATTGAGAGAACTTTGGATGTACATAGTACATATAATGCCTCTGTGATTATTTAACATCCCACAGACACTATCAAGTGCAGAGATGAGTAAGAAATATATTCCACATATATTGTACCAACCATTATTTAAATTCCAATTAAGCTCCTTTAACAAAAAACTCATTCCAGAGACTGATGTGTTTGGACTTTTCCAGAATTCTCAAAATACTATTTCATATTACTGGTATTTTCCTTATATCTTGCTTACAATATTTCAATCCCCAGGTACTACTGATAAGGGGTTCAAAGAGGTACATCCAATGTGTGTATGGGTATCAAATTGAGACTATGCTCAATTCTAACTGTCTGGTGCGGGAGGCTGAAAATGTGTTATTTATATTTTTATGTGCATATTGAAGATGAGAATGGTAGGGAGAAGTGTGAAGAGTTATGATAGGGGCCAACCCCAGCCTGGTCAGATAAGATAGCACCTGTCAGACACAATTTCTAAAATTAAAACTAATTTATAAAAGTGCTAGAGCAAGAAAGTAGATATGCAGATTTTCCAGGGTAACAAAACACAGCACAATGGACTTTTTTGCTTCTTTTCACTCTTAACAAAAAAGCTTTTTCATTGCCTTCCTCTACTTATGTATCATTACTATATAATGCGGTAGCTTTAAGTTGTAGACCTGGAGAAGATCCTGCACAAAAATCAGAGGCAGAACTTCTATTTCCCTGATGTATTCATAGGACTTGGATTTAAACTCAAGGATAAAGTTGACAAGCTGTATTCTCTTTATTATACTGTCTTGCTGTTGCAGAAGAATCAGGTCCTTCAGTCCTGTTGAACTGAAGGTGGTTATGGAGCTTCTCATTCTACCCAACCAACCAAAATTCTCCAGAGATTCCTATTTGCAGACTTGCAGTGCAAAGTTTTTATATGATAGTCAGTCAAAGGTCTGCTATGGACTTTTCAATGGAAGAAAGGTAGACAACAAATAGGTAAGGCCAGGGGAAATAAAGACTGTACAGAAAAAATGACAATTAATATAATTCAATCCTCAAATATATACCAATTTCTCTCTTCTGCCTTGTTACAAATTACCATTCTTAATTTTCTCCAAGACGTCACTTGGGTTTGTATGTGAAAAAAATTTTTTTTGGTAACACAGGTAAGTATTTCAGCTGCACAATTACACTTCTTTGAATAAACAGTCCTTTCTTCCCATACTCTGGATTTTGGACTACTTCTATTTTCAGGTATGTATTCATCTACAGAACTAAGCATTTTCTAAAATCCCACTCAGCTCTTGCTTTAGGAAAATGGCCATGGAGTTGGATCTAGAATTGCTTGTACATAAACAACAGAACTGCTGCACAGGACAATATATTTGCCAAACAAATCCTCAGTGCTAGTCAATCACAAGGGAAAGCAAGGTAAAAAACAAAACCCTGACTCATTCCAGTTACCGGATTACATGGTTTGGAACAAATATTCTAAAGCTAAAACTCTTACTGGAACACCTGGACTAAGTGAAGGAAATTAGTGCAACCTTGTGAAAGCATATTGTAATACGTTAGGGTCAGACTGATTGTTGATGAAACCCAAAGACTGACATCACATATACTACAAAGCCACAACCCATGTCATACAAGACACAATGGGTGCGCCCATAGAATGGACTAAGCTAAAATCAAACAAATCACTATTTATCATGATGCATGTATCAAACCAATGTTACTTACTCCTCCGTACTATGAACCTGTTTAGCTCAAAGTAGATTAACACAAATAAATCATTAATCCATTGTTGTAATTGGGTTGCAATGGGATGGAAAGATGAGAAGACAGGATGGGAAGGAGACACAAACAAACACACACAAAGCTTTGTCACAACAAAAACACAGATAGTGAAAACAAGATCAATTATTCCATCACAATGGTATTTCAACTGCACAGGTCCATGAATCTTATAAACTATGCAGCAACAGCTACAAGCAAAAAGGTGCTTTTAAGTTATGAGGGCCCCAAACAAGGTACATGCTGTTCCCATCTATTTTTATAATTTCTGACAAACTTAACCAGTTTCAGCTTGCTACTCTTCTCATATTTCCTGGTACTTTTCCATCTAAGTGCTATCACATCATCCAGTTCACATGGAAACTTAGTGTTCTGCAGAATTTGTGTTTTGAGAATCGTCTCTTGTTCTATAAACCATTATTGCTAAATCTTCCTAAAAATCTTCATTCTAGTATTTTTACACATGTTGCATAAACTGAAATCTCCTAGGATCTAGAAGTCCCTCAAATACTGCATCTCTGATACAGGTTCATTCCTACTTTCACACAAATACCTGATGCAAAATGCTCTCTCTCTTATATACACACACATTTATAAATGAACGAAAACAGGTACGTATACACGACAGCTATGTGGTAAAACTAATTAATACAGTCACCAAGTAAACTTGCTTTTGAGATATGCCTGGATTCCACTTATGATCTCAACAACACTGATGCTTTTCCATTTTTATAGCATTTTCTCTCTGATAATTAAAAACACAATCAGAAGACATTCATGATGTACATCCACAGTATATATCAACAAAGAGCAGCAAATTGGGTAGGAAACACATTAGTATTGCAACTAGTTAGCTTTTTAAACAGTTACTTCCTTTATAACCATGTGTCTGTGTTAAATGTATTGACTGTTTAAAAATGATGTATAATTTTAAATGGAGAAATTAGTTTTAATAAAATTTGCCTTTTCCTCATCTTGATCTAAATCAAGGGAGAAAATCTAAGTGTATTTAAATAATAATATATTTAAATTCAATTTTTTAATCATAAACACATCTGTTCCATTTGACTTCATTAGCAAATATATCTAATGCTGCTCATAAAAATGTAATATCTCCACATGTGGCCTCTTTATGATTATCAGAGCATCAAACATTTTTTTAAGAAACTGAAGAATGGAGGAAAGTAATCACTCCAACATACCTCACAAAAAGCAGCTTGTTCAATAGCATGCTGTCAAGTGGAAACTGAAATAGTTTCAAACATGTTATTCAGGGAAGCTTGAAAAAATGTATGTATGTATCAGGTATGTTCCCACGTCATTATAGTTGTGCTTTTAAAGTTGTAGCAACGTTTCGGCAGAATCTCATCTGCCATCTGTATTGTGTTCGTCTGTGAGTCAGACTTTCACAGCCGTTTGACTGACTCAGACGAACCCTGATGATGGCAGATGAGATTCTGCCAAAACATTGCTACAACTTTAAAAGCACAACTATAATGATGTGGGAAAATACCCGAACAAAGCTGAATACCATACAGATAAATACCCACGAAAACTTAAGAAAACATATAGATTTTCACGGGTATAGGCATGCAGGTCTTGGCGTGTGCGGGTCTTTTCCTGTGTAAGATTGAGAGCATCTTGGCAATGTTTCGACGAGGTCCCACTCGCCATCTTCAGGCTGGTGCTTTCGGCTTCGTGCTTGTGTGTGCAAAATATATATATATAGCATTGGCAGCAGTAACTGATTAAAAAAAATACAAGTGTATTCACATTTCTCACTCCACTCATTTTTATGACATGTATGCCAAATAATTAAGTCACACTAATTTTCAAAGAGGTAAATAAGGAGAAAGAGAGCCATCTTTAACAGTGAATGATAGATTTGGGGAAGATTTTGAACCAACGACTTAACTTTCCACTTGAAGGCTGAATAAGGGGGAAATGAACTTTTATGTATCACACTATAAAGGACAACCAATCAATTATAACTCCTTTTTCGTACCCAAAAAGGAGCTGTTTTTTAGTTTGTATTTTTTTTTGTTAACAACCCTAACCCAATTCCCAGAATGAGAAGGATGCTCAATTTAGATTGTAGCATAAATTCTTCTCTATTAAAAAGAAACAACCCTGGCCCTTGGGTTTGTTAAGTGAAAATCATCCTTTATCTGAGGTCTGATGTTCTAACAACTCTAAGTTGAAATGAATTGTGGCTGTTTCAGACTTTGATGAAGACACGTCATCTCAAGTATTCTACTTTACCAAATTACTAGCACCATGGGGCATTATTAATGGACTATTTAAGCTTTTAAAAAAAATAAAAACCAGCCATTTGAAGTTAAAGACTATTCCAAATGGACAGGATATTGAAATGTTTTTGTAACAGTTTCCGAAAGTATCAGCATCAAATCTGAAAAGACTTTGAAAAGACGACCTCGGTAAAAAATAAAGTTTCACCCTGTGTCCTATGACCAACTACTAGATCACAGAAAAAAAGCCATTTTTGCCACGTTTTGGGAGGTCTGAGAGGCATTGCTTTTCTGGGCCAGGACTGGCACCATGGAGCAGCCTCCTCCCTGTTGATATTTTGGAGGTTTTTAAGGACAGAGTTGTTGTGGAGAACCTTCTCTTGATATTGTCATGCCATCTTCATTTTCTATGTTCATTGTTTTGCGGTTTTATTTGGATGGTATTGTTTCACTCTTTATAGTTGTTAAACCGTGGATGCTTTGCTTGGTATTTTTTTATACTCTTATGTAAGCTAAAGAGTCTCTGGATTGTACGGGTTGGAAATGTAGAAATGAATACAGAAGCTGAGGAGTTATCTTGATAACAAATTGGACTCTGCTCAAACAAATCTTACCAAGCAAGGATTTTTTTTTCTAGCTGAACATTAATTGGGCATAGGTATTTCATAGCATGATGGATAAGCTTGTTTACAGGTATCTACATTGTTTGCTTTCTTTCTTTCTGCAACACCTGCATCTTTTGTTGCTTTTCCCTAAAGCAAGACTATATACTGTAATCCAAAAATATTAACTTAGAGAAGTCACCTGCTGTTCCTAACCTTATAGCTCTATGTGCCTTCACATTTTTAAGTTCTTGAAAAATCTTGCTTCTAATGTGATTCCTTTTCGTTTTGTTCTTAAGTCAAAAGAAATGAGTTCTTGATATAAATGTGGAACTCTGGATTGACAAAACAATATATTACATAAACCAGTTTCCCCAAAACTCTGGATTGCCTCTTGAATTTTCAGCCAGCATAGATATTGCTCAGAATTCTGGCACTTGAAATCCAGGCATATATGGAGAGATAACAAGCCAAATTGGTAAACAGCAATGATGATAAATAAGAATACAGACTTAATTCAGAGCGACAACAAATTAAAAGGATATAGGCCCAAAACATTCTGGAAATTTTTCTTCATTTCTAGACAAGCCTTTAGCTCTATATAACTTTGAGCAAACCCGCTCCAAATCCCTGAAAAAAATAAACAATTGATGTATTTTATATTCTAAATAATTTATGATAAAGATTGGGAAAATATTATGGCAAGGTCAAGCACCTATAGGTGTCTATAGTATAGGTATCAAAGATCAGCTAAAGCTGATTAGAAAAAAAAAATATTAAGATCCTCCACTGCTTAAAAAAAAGGAAAAATAGTAAAATTTACAGGAGATAGGATTTAAGTTTATATGGCATTTCATTGATAGGAGCCAAATTCAAATGCTCCTTCCAGTCTAAACTTCTCATTCCAACTTTAGTTTCTTTGGATTTTCTCCATCTTCAGTTTTCTTTTCAGACGGTCTTTTCTTTAAACCTTTCATTTTTCTAGTCTGAAGTTTATCCAGGTCCTGTTTCTGCATGTGAATCCGTCCATATTTTGTCCCAAAGACATCATGAGAGACGTTCTTCTTCTTCTTTGGCTAGAAATACAAGAAAATGTTCTTTTTAAAAAAATCTAGAATGACATTTCTTCAAAATGCAATCCTGCTCCAATAACGACTGGAAAATGTCCTTCCATTACAACTTAAATCTAATTAGTTAATTCATTATGTCATCTAAATTAAATTAGTTAGGAGAAACAAATCCGTGACTGGAGAACTGTACTGAAGTCTCATTTGTGGACCAAGCACTTCCTAACTCCATTGCCTTCCAATGTGTCGACCCCTCCCAGAATTCTCACCAGGAGACCTGTAGATTGATCCAGATATGAGGAAGGCACTCAGGTTAGAGAAAACTGGTTTAATTTGCAAAAACTCCAAAACAATGATGCAAGGATTACAAAATTAGACTAACTCTTATCAGATTAGCTCTTTATGATATTACCTAAAGACATCCACAGAGAGCCAGTTTGGTGTAGTTAAGGCACCAGGCTAGGAACTGGGAGACTGTGAGTTCTAGTCCTGCTTTAGGCACCAAGTCATTCTCTTTCAGTCTAAGAAGGCAGCAATGGCAAATTATTTCCAAAATTTTGCCAAGAAAATTGCAGCGATTAGTCCAGGCAGTTGCCAGGAATCAAGATTGGCTTGAAGGCATACATACGAGGACATCCCTATCTCAATAAAATAAATGGTGACTACAAATAAGTCAAGCAGCAATCATTCCCAAAGTAGATTCAAATGACATTTATAATCTAAAATAATCCTTAAAGTACATTAAGAAAAACCGGAGTAGCGCATATTAGTGGATTTAATTAATCAAATATAACTGTAAAGAGTTGAAGTTAAGTTACTCTGATCCACAAGCAGAAAAAAAAATATTTTCAGTTATGTGTCACTTTCAGTTCTGCACTTGGGGCAGATTTTCCCGGCCTAAATGTATAAAGACTTGTCTACGTACCTTGAGAGCTTTAGGTTGCTTTAGTGACAGCTTATATAGATCATCTGATGCCAAATGTGTTCTCCTTATCATCAAATCTAATGAGGGTCCCATATCTTCAAGTTCAATCCTTGGTATTTTACAACCAGACTTTTTCAATAACACCCTTGAAAATAGGACAAGGGGGGAGAGAGAAAGAAACCTTCCTGTTTGATTAGTTCATCTGACATTCTGGATCCTTGTAACAGTCTTCCTCCAGAATCCAAATAGTTCAGCACAAAGAACAAATCAGTCTTATGCAGTTCATATCAATGCCTCACGCCAACATGCAAAGCTATATCAGATCTATATTAATAGTATCAATAGACAAATATTTACTGAAATCAAGTACTGTATAAAAGACTCTGGGATCAGGATTAAGCAGAAAGAACCCCACAATATGCCATAAATCTTGCCCCGCCCCCAAAGGAATATTAGCAACCCTTTCTCCATAGATTCCTTCTGGAGAAACACTATGCAGAGTAATGGCCATACACTTTTGTGAGATAGAAAAAAATTGCTTCATTTACCATAGAGATAACATACTTTGGCTTATTTTGCAGAAAAGTACTTTGAGGATAACATTTGTTTAATGATGTCCTTTTTTGGCTCTACAAGTAACCTTCAAAGGGAACAATTTAATGAGATCAAATAGTGCCGAAGAATATTATTAAAGAGCTTATAGAAAAGAAATTAAAAGAGTATATATTGCAGGGAAAAAATAACAGAAATACAACAAGAATGCAGTTTGAATAAAAAAGTTAGAGAAAGGAAAAAAGAAAGGGGCGGGGGGCGCAACAGCAGAAATGGTGGAGAAAGGGACAAAGATCAAAAATTAGCCAGCATCGGATAAAGACGAACTGCTGGGTTTTGGGTTGAAACATCTAACTGGTTGATTAGATTTTAGTCTACATTGGAAAAGAACATTACAACAAATGATGGACAAGCAAATCTCTAGACCAGGTGATGGCTAACCTTTTCGGCACCGAGTGCCCAAAGTGCATGTGCAAATCTCCAAAATGCAATGTGCACGCGTCCCCCGTGCATGCACCCCACCTCCGTGCATGTACCCCATGCATGCATCCCGCCCCTCATGCATACGCAGCAGAGACCCGAAGATTAGCTGGCTGGTGGGAGGTGCGCGCACACATGCACAGCGGAGCTGAGCTGGGGCAATGGCTCACGTGCCCGCAGAGAGGGCTCTGCGTGCCAACTCTCCCCATCTACTATTATAGCAATAGAGAAGTATGACATCCAGTTGTTCATCAGTTTATTTTTAATCCATATTTAATTTCAAAACTAAGGACTTGGTGCAATCCAGTTTCCAAAATAATAGCCCGATCATCTCGTAAGAGAAATGGATTGGTTGAAGGATATCTGAGTAATTTCTTCTCCATCCTTGTTGAAATTACACAGCAATAACCAATTGTAGCCTAATAGCAGCTAGCTGCAATTTAACATAAACATAACAGTTTAACATAAATTAATATTAATTCTTAGTATACTTCTTGGTTCATCAGTCCCAAGTCCCCTTGCACATAGCAGTTGTTTAAAAACATGCATCCAATGCCACATTCTACCAAAGCTGCATTAATAAATATCAGACATGACTAAGTTTGAAAAGAGATGTACCAGCTCATAAAAGGTAAACCCTGTCTTCTCTGTATTCTGTCTTTCATCATTTGAAAGTAACACAAATTCCTTTTATAACCTTATCAGAAACCCTGTTCTTATTGCATCTGAATTATATTCCTGCTCCTTAACGCTAGGTAGATTGACAACTATAGTTAATTTTGAGGACATTCATATTAATTAAAACATTTACAATTTTTAAACAGCTGGAATTTCCCTGTACTGGGCCGCCTTCGAGTGGCAGCAGTTTCCAGATCTTCAGACTGATACATATGTCTGATTTGTTCTTTTCTCATTATTCTCTCCACTGAGATGGTTAGTCAACCAAGCATAATATAATAGGTCTGATATTATTAAATTATAAAGATTGGTGATCATATATTCTGATCTTATGTTCCAACCTCCTTCTCTTATCTCTTATCTTATGAGAGAGAGGGGGGGGAAGAGGGGGAGAGAGAGAGAGAGAGAGAGAGAGAGAGAGAGAGAGAGAGAGAGAGAGAGAGAGAGAGGAGATAAAACTTCACGCCCCAGACTTTGTACAGTTGCATAGCCGCATCAAACTCAGTTTTTATGATTGGATTCTATACATGATTCAAAACAGAATTCTCACAGTTTGGGATATTCCAGATATGGCCATGTTGTATGAAAAATTCTGAGAGTTTTCAGTACATATGTAGTAATGTTTTATATTCACAGAAGACAAGACAATATTTCAAACACATTAAGAAACTAAGGCATATGTATGTGGGTCATAATAAACCTGAACTGATATTCTAGCAAAGCAGAGGTCAACAGTTTGTAAACAGGTTTTGTGTCTATGTTCAGCTTTCGCAGAAATGAAAAGAACAGCCGAGTAGAGATATCAGTATTCAACAATCACTCTATCCCAGACCCTGAATTGCTGAACATAACAATATGAAGCTAACAGTTATTCTGTAACAATCCAAAATAGATAATTAAATCTAGAAAAAACCTTCAAGGATAGAATACAGTGGAGCTATACTGCAAAGTAGGTGACATTAAGCTCTGTTAGTACAGTAAAGGTTAATGAATATTAACACAGTGGGAGAGCAATAACTGACAAAACCAATCACAACTGGATAGCTTGAACCACAAGGAATACTATAGAAATAATAGGGTACCTCCTGGTTAAAAAGAGGGTAATTTGGTGGGCGTTTTCTGAGGAAATCATGATTTCTGAAGAAATAATTTGCTTGTGGTTATGTATGTTTCATGCGTACATGCACTTTGCTAGTGCTGAGAATCCCTAGTTTTTATCAACAAGTTTAGCTTGAAAATAAAATTTCTAAGTACAATTAATATACCTGTAACATTATGTTTCTTCTAAGTAAATGAGGATTTAAAGTAACATTTTAATTGGGTCTTCAGCCATTTCATACAGACAGCAGGTTAACCATAACCCATGGGAAGCCAGCCTGAAAGGATAAAATTAGACTTTTCCCCACCTAACGCCTCTCCTACACTGCTCTAATCCAATCACGCACAAATGCACCGCATTTCTAGTCCTAGTCAGTATGTGACTGCACATTGTGGCACGTACCCAAACACCACGCAGACTTACTTGTAACTTCTCATATAGATCTTTTCATCCGCTGCTGTGAAATGCAGAACATGTTCTAAGCCGGCCAGACGAATACTGGGCACAACGGGGCCTCTGAAAAAATCTAAAAGGCAAAAAAAGAGCAAGAGCAAGTTCTTAAAGGGTGGTCCAAGGATGCCCAGGATCCCTTAAGTCTCTCTTCGTGGTTTGCAAAAATCAAAATTATTTGCCAGGTGTTAAAAATATTGGCAAACATCTACTAATGTCACTCTTCTCACTATTCTTTTTCTTAGTTTTAAAATAGTTTTTTTTTCATGAAAAATATTTTATATTAAGAATCTACTAGATTTTAATATTAATTTTACATGATTCCATAACAAATTTAATTTTTCATATGTCAAATATAACCCTTACCCCCAAAAAGCAAGCTTTTTTGGAGTCCTCCATCATTTTTAAAAATGGGAAGGGATCCTGAAAGCAAAAAAGTTTAAGAAACAGGTCTGTATGACACCAGCAGGTTAACTCAAATGGCTTACCAATTAGAAGGCTTTTTAACCTTCTATGTTCCTCATCAATATCAAAAGCATCTCCTGCAAATATCAGCATGGGCTTTGTTCCCTCTGGGCACTTGCTGTTCTGTTATAAAAAATAAAAGATTAAAGAACAAAAATGGTTGGCAGAGGACCAAGAGAAGGAGAAAAAGTACCCCAGAAGACCTATCACCAGGTCACTCCCAATAGGAATAGACTGGCTGGGTAGACCTTGCCAATGTTAACTGGCAGCTCAGATGTCCCTTTTGGGGATATGTTGGGACTACACTCCCAGCTGTTTGTTGTCTGCACTAACTGAGAATTCTGGGAACTACAACCCAACATCTTTAGTGGGCAACATATTGAAATTTTAAAAAGGCAATTAAACAAGTAACCCAACAAATTAGGCACTTTCAAAGTTAACTATTCTTGGTACACTCAAATTAGTAATCTGTGGTACACTCAAATTAGTAATTAAAGGGGAAATTTTTTGAATTATTTGAATTAAGATGGAGCTTTTGGAATAATAAAATCAGAATATGCGATGAAATTGCAAATGTGACAGATAAAAGTATAAAGTGTAACGAATATGAAGATATGAGAATTATTTAAAGTAAAAAGAAATAAGTTAAGAAATGAGTAGAAAATATAGAAAACAAGTTTGAAGAGTATAAGAATATCTGAGAAAATTTACAGAAAATATGAAATGTAATGATATGATATGAAATCAAATGTGAAAGATGAATATGTAACCAAGGTCATGTTTGCATGGAACTGTGAAAACCTGGAACCATGCCGTTCACTAAAAAGAGATGTTTTTTAAATATAAACTATAAAACAACTTTTTACAAAAGAAAGGTTAACTATTCTTTAATGTGCTCATAAAAACTGAAATGACAGGCATCATATTAGAATATTTCTTCTGCACTGTGATATGTACATTTACTGTCTTAAAAACAAACAAGTGCTCCTATAGTTACATAGGGTTAAAAAATAAGTTTCAGTATAGGCAGACTTAAGCTGCTGAAATAAATTTGATCTTCTACGTTTTTATTTAAATCCGGTGACAGCACTACTGGTAAATTCTGCCCTGGTCAGTCAAAAGTAACAGCTTAAATATCCAGGAATTCTTGGAACAAGTAGAGCAGCTGATGGTGTCACTCAAAAGCAGTAACCCATCACAGCTGGCTGGACTTGACTACCCAATTTCAAGCCACCTGGACTGTAGCAAACTACAGCTTCTTCACCGATAATCCCATCCCCCAAGTTTAAAAAGCAGATTCCAATGAAATATAATGAGGACAAACAATGGGAAAAGCTTCCTGGATAAAGATATATTCTTTCATAGATTATAGTCACATTGAGTTTCAAGTAGCATCCCCGATTTTTCTGTTTATATCAGTTTGCACAGTGTTAGTACAGAAAAGTGTTTACTGCAAAATTAAATTAAATTGTCAAGAAAACTGTACAGACTACTCCAGGCAGTTTATCATTGCTGATAAGGCACACATAAATAAATATGACCAAAATATATTATTAAAAGGGGTCCTTAGCTTGCTTGTTTTCTAACTTAGTAACATTATCAGTGCTAGCAAGAAACGTCTGCAAGAAAACAAGCAATCTCAGAGAACACCAAGGACCCCTTCCTGTCACCCTGAGCTACAAATAGTCTCCTTTATTAATATATTAAAAGACTGATCAAACAGCAATTAAGAAGCAGAAATCAGAGAGAAAAGAGATACACCCCCAACAAATTAAGTCAGTAAGGAAACTAGTGATATTTCAGAATATGTTACCTTAATATCTTTGAGGGCAACAAACTTGTCAATGCCCAGTTCAATCATATCCAGAATATGATAGTCATACATACGACCTACCAAAAGAGAGTAAAAGATAATTGAAGCTGGTCTTTTGACAATGAAATAACATTTCCATTTTAGAAATGAATGCCTTTTTATTGTAGATAGTTTACACCAGAGGTCTTCAAACTTGGCAACTTTAAGACTCGTGGACTTCAACTCCCAGAATTCTCCAGTCAGCATAGCAGCATAGCATAGTTGGCTGGAGAATTCTGGGAGTTGAAGTCCACAAGTCTTAAAAGTTGCCTCTGGTTTTCACATATAGAATTCATGTACCTTTATGATACCTGTGAAAAAAATAGCTTTCATATGTTTTTCCTTAAAGAATTAGAAAGTATTAGAAAACCTGGCAACTAACATAACAAGACCAACATCCTCTTTTCCTCAAACTCAACTTGACAACATCTGTAGAGTTGTAATTGCAGGAAGGTCATTATCTTGATGGCAAACCTCAGATAAGGACAAAAGCAAATACAACTCAGACAAACAAAATCATTAATACAAAGAAGGATTAGAGAGAGGAAGTAAACATGTGTTAGACTTTAACTAGAGATAATTAATTGTGTTAATTACTATGCTAGACAGTAACAAAGGTTGAGCAACAACCAAAGTTAACCAATGTTAGAGGATTACTAAATATGTGTATAAAGACAAGACTAGACTCCAATAAAGTCATCATGATTCATGTGATCATGATCAAACACCTCGACTGACTCGTCACTGCAACAAGTGGCGCCTGAACAGGGACCCTCTTACTTCGTCCGGCAAGGATTTGGTGCACCTTCAACCCTTTGGGGTTTCTCAACCATTTTTGGTTTCTGTAAGTATGGGGTCTTCGCTTTCAGAGGAACAAAGGAAGCATGTAGATGAATTAGGCTATTTGTTGAAGAAAAATAATACTCAGGTACCAGAGAAAAATCTCTTAAGGCTGGTCCAGGAGATTGCAGCTCAGTGCTTATGGTATCCAAAAGAGGGGTCTTTAAAATTAACTGATTGGGAACGTATAGGAAAACATTGCATACTGAACCTAGAGCAGAAATAGAAGTTTTGCAGGTGTGGCATTTATGTAGCTATGCAATTGAAAAATTTGGTCACAATGAACTTTCTCTTTTAACACCTCTACCTTCACGTTATACTAATGTTGTCATTTGTCCTCCTTCTTCACCTGAATATATGTCTTCCATTCTCTCAGCTTCTGCAAATACAGGGAAAAAGCCTCCTGACTATTGTTCAGTCTTCTTTTCAGAAAAAGGATTGTGAAAATGATGCCTCTGTCTCAGGAACAGAACTTGCAGAATTAGTGTCTGTTTATCCAGTACAATATCATCCTGATCAGGAGCCACAGCTTGGACTGCAAGTAGCAGAATGGGAGGGTCTGCCTTATCAGATCTTAGGAGAGTTAAAAAAGGTAGGTACAGACTATGGGATTAGTGGAAATTTTACAAGAGGACTTGTAGAAGGAATAAAAAATGGTTATACAATGTTTCCTGAAGATTGGAAGCAAATATTACTTGACTCCTCCAGCAGTCTCTCTCACTTCTCCCTAGCCACAGCTGGTAGCGCTGGGATTGATCTAATCACTCAAGAGGAACTTGAGTTTAAATTTCCTTTAGAAGTTAAAATAGTTCCATCTCAATTTAAAGGTTTTCTTCCTTCAGGATTAGTTGGCTTAATTTTGCCTCGTTCTTCTGCACACAAAAAGGGCTGTTTTGTTGTGCCTGGTGTAATAGATTCAGATTACACTGGTATCTTCATGATTCAGATTTGGGTGAATCTTCCTCAAAGTTCTTCCTTGTAATTCTTCTGTTGTTCAATTGTTTCTTCTTCTATATGAAAATCCATATCCTGGTATAGGTAATCGTGTGGATGCAGGATTTGGATCAACTTTTTTATCTGTAGGCTTACTTCATCAGCTGAACTCCTCTCTCTTACTAAATAAACAACCATTTCAAGGGTTATTGGATACTGGAGTCTATGTTACTGTCATCTCTTTACATTGGCCAGTACAGTGGCAAAAACAAGTTTCTTCATTGTGGGGAATAGGAGGTTCTACAGCTGCTTGGCAGAGTGTTCAAGAAATTAATGTTACAAAATCTGCTGGTAAGTTTTTTTTCCTACAACCATACATTCTAGATATTCATACTAATATTTGGGATTGTGATATCCTTTCTCTTCTTAATGTTTGATTCTTGATGATGGCTTTTCTTCTTAAATGGCTCTGTTCTAAACAGGTCTGGGTGGAAGAATGACCATTATCAAGGGAAAAACTTGCTGCTTTACAACAATTGGTTCAAGAACAATTGGCTGCTGGTCATAAAGAACTTTCTACTAGTCTTTGGAATACTCCTGTTTTTGTTATAAAAAAGAAAAATGGGAAATGGCATTTCCTTCATGATTTAAGAGAAGTTTTTAATAATAGCATGCCCACAAAACAATATCATTGGTGAGTGTTGCCTCAGGGAATGCTTAATTCCCCTACACTTTGTCAATATTTCGTGGATAATGCTCTTCAACCCTATAGGAATAAATTTCCTTCCTATTTAGTCTATCATTATATGGATGATATATTGATAGCAGCCCCAGATTTTGATGAATCTAAGTTGTTAAAAGAGTTAACAGATACTGTGGCACAACAAGGACTGTATATAGCCTCAGACAAAATTCAAAAGGTAGAACCTTATACCTACTTAGGACATAGAATGTTGCATAATTGCTCCATTCCAATTCTTCCTGAATTACAAGTACATAAATCATATACCTTAGTACAATGGCAAAAATTACTTGGCATTATTAATTGGGCGTGCTCATTCTTCTACATTACAGCTGGTGATATGTTGCCCTTATTTCAGTCTTTGAAGGGAGCACAATCACCAGGAGATCTAGTTATATTAACTGATCTTCAAAGAACATGCCTTCAAGAAATATTAAATAAGTTTAAGCATCGATATGTGGACAGGATAACATCCTTAACAATAGGACTTTGTTTAGCTATTCTTCCTACTGCACCCTTACCCACAGGATGTCTTTATTCTAATGCCTCTCCACAAGCAGTCAACATTCATGAATGGATTAATTTGTCAGCTACTCCACCTAGAAACATTTATCCTTATCAAATCAACATTAGAGGATTTGATTATTAAAGGTTGTAAAAGAACCTTACATCTTACAGGACAGGATCTCATTAGCATAGCTTTCACTCGTACAAAAGTTGAACATGAGCATTTGATGATGATTTCAGAATCATATCAGATAGCCTTTTCTCAACATGTGGGAAACTTATTATATTCTTTACCCAAGGATCCTAGAATAGTGGTTACTACTACTTTAAATCCAGCCTTTTCTTTCATTTTTGTGCGAAATCCTATTTCTAAAGCTCTTAAAGTTTTTACTGATGGCTCACCTACAAGGGGTGTGGTTGTCTGGCAGATTCAACAACAATGGTATTCTAAATTTACTGCCACACAGACTTCAGCTCAACGTGCTGAGCTGGCTGCTGTGATTTTAGCTTTACAATTGTTCAATGACCAACCTATTAACTTGATTGTCGATACTCAATATGTGTATTTAGCTATGCAATCTTTTCTTTTTTCTTATTGTGCTTTCTCTTTGGATAAGAATTTGTTATCCTTGTTTTAATCTTTAAAGAATAGTTTGGAAACTCGCTTGTATTCTTTGTATGTAGAACACATTTGAAGTCATACTCTCTTTACTAATGCCTTGACTGAAGGAAATCAGAAGGCAGATGAATCCTTAAAGGATGTTGCATCTTTGTTTGTTGATCCTGTTGATAGTCATTTTGCCAAATTGCTTGCAAAGCAATTTAAAATTTCATTATCTCAAGCCCGGGATATTGTCCGTGCTTGTCCAGCTTGTCAGCAACTGCAAGTTCTCTTTCCAGTGGGTGTCAACCCACGAGGAACCCAAGCTAATCAAATTTGGCAAATGGATGTAACTCAATTTTCAACCTTTAAGCCATACTGTTATCTTCATACGTCTATTGACACTCATTCACACTTCCTTTGGGTTACTGCTTTAAAACATGAATGTACTTCAGATGTTATTTCTCATTGCCTATCCTCTTTTGTTGTAATGGTTCGGCCTTCTCAGTTGAAAACTGGTAATGGCCCAGCTTATATTAGTAAGGAATTTCAAACCTTTTGTCAGAAATGGAATATTACTTTAGTGCAAGGAATTCCTTACAACTCTCAGGGTCAAGCTATAGTTGAGCGAGCTCATCGTACTTTTAAGGCATTGCTTCAAAAACAATTACAAACTGAGTCTGGCCCTTACCATCTGAGAAAGATTCAAAATCTCATTGCTGTAGCATTATATACTTGGAATTATTTAACCTTTTTAGATTCTCTTGCAGACTCACCTGTTAATTTGCATTTTTGAACTACTGAATCTTTAGCAAGGCCTTTGGTAAAGTATCGCCAAGCTCCAGATCCAACCTGGAAAGGCCCTACACTGCTGATCACCTGGGGTTGTGGTTACGCTGCTGTGGAAGATCCTTCTACTGGACAAGCAGTGTGGGTTCCAGCGCGCTGTGTTTGTCTGTATCATGGCATGGCATCAGGGCCTTCACAACCTGATTCCGGATTTCAATCTTCATCTGAACACAGAAGTTCGGCTTCCAAGGTTGAAGCGCCCGCAATCCATCACTTGGGGACAGGTTAAATCTACTACATATCAAGTTCAACAACAACTGCAACAGGCCTCATTACCTCAGACTCTTGAAAATCTTGTTGCTGCTGTTTTTGCTATTATTACTGCTAATTCTGTTACAATTTTATTTTGTATTTTCTTGTTTATGGTTAATGGTGTTTCTGCTCAAAATGACACTTCTGTGGTTCGTCTTAACCCTAATTTGTGGGTTCGTCATGCACAATACATGTTTATGACCCATGGCACAAATATTACTTTATACTATGAGCCCCCAATGGCATTTGGTCAAATTTCTTTTACCCCTAACTTGATCGTGTCTTCTACATTTATTGTCTCACAACTACAATCTATTTCACACTCCTGGCTATTTTCTAAACCCCCAATGCAATTGAATTCTGTACGTTGGCGTTACTTGAAAGTTAGTCAATTTACAAGGGGTCTGTGTTTCTGTTGTCACGCTAAACACACTTGGCTTCATAATTGGTCTGATTATGATGCTGCTCAGCACATATTAAAAAAACTAGGGAATTATAGTTATTGTTCTAACTACTA
This sequence comes from Notechis scutatus, assembly GCF_049901735.1. Lineage (NCBI taxonomy): Eukaryota > Metazoa > Chordata > Lepidosauria > Squamata > Elapidae > Notechis > Notechis scutatus. Next base: position 104,323,468 of record NC_142009.1, read on the forward strand.
TTGGTTGTCAGGTACCTTTAATTCTTCTTTGTATGGACTTAATATAGCTCCTGATATGTATCCTGACAATTTTCCTATTTTTAATGCCTCTGATCAACTAATATGTGGTTCTTTTTTTATAAATATGCTACTAATGTTCATCCTGAGAATTTTTCATTCTTTGAATAAAACTATTGAGGATGAGCTTGCCAATTTACAATCATACATTCAAAATAATATCCATGCTCAGTACTCACTTTTGAGTGGCCAACCAATTGGCTCCCTGATTGGTCTTGGCTCAGACAGTTTTTCTTTTATGCCATAATTATTATTATTGTACTAATTGTAACCTGTTGTTTTATTCAATGTATTCCAAATTTATTTGCATTGTTTTGTCCTGCTTTCCTCTCTCTTAATCCTCTACAATTGAGATACATTCATAAATCTTTGAATCCTCCATTTAAAATAAAAAACAAGGATATGTAAAGTTGTAATTGCAGGAAAGTCATTATCTTGATGGCAAACTTCAGATAAGGACAAAAGCAAATACAACTCAGACAAACAAAATCATTAATGCAAAGAAGGATTAGAGAGAGGAAGTAAACATGTGTTAGACTTTAACTAGAGATAATTAATTGTGTTAATTACTATGCTAGACAGTAACAAAGGTTGAGCAACAACCAAAGTTACCAATGTTAGAGGATTACTAAAAATGTGTATAAATACAAGACTAGACTCCAATAAAGTCATCATGATTCATTTGATCATGATCAAACACCTCGACTGCCTCGTCATTGCAACAAACATCATGAGTTACACTATGAGCAAACCATACTGGCCTAGTTGCATTGAGCTAATCAAGCAAGTAACATTATGGCTTAGTGTTACATGATAGAGAAACTTTAATTTCAGACAAAGTTAGCCAAGCAGATGTATCAAAGCCTATCTGCACTGATTGTAACCCTGAAAGAGATGAGTTTATGTCAGCTGGCCTTGACCACAATTCCCCCAATGACCCTTTCTTTAAATTCCATCTATTTGGCTCAAGACAAAAACTGGCTTGTTTTCATACACGGAGGGACTCTTGTTCTAGTTTCTCCAACTACAAATAATTATATAAATAAATCCCAGACATGTTACCTATGATCAGATTATTAGGCCTCTTCTTGCTATGAGATCCAAACAGGAACAAAGAACAATCAGACTTCTTGGAAAAAAATTCCTAATAATAGAACACAGAAGTTTAAATATGTGGAAATGCTTTGCAGAAAACAATACAAAAACAGGGCATAATTTGAGAAAACCGAGCAGCTGTTACACCACTGTAAATCTTGCCAAAAGAGAAGATTCTGTTGACTTACAATTCCCAATTCCTTTTCCACCCTCTCCTTGTTTAGCAATCACATTCTGATCCAACAACTTGGTCATTAAATGACATGGTTGCTAAACAAATATGAGACAGAGACAGGGCAAAGAGCACCAGCTGCTGCTGTCTCATTCAGATAAAGTTCTCATACAGTATTCTGTGCCTGACCTTTCTCTCCCTTCTTTTTTGCCCCATTGCAGGTGGAGATTGCCTAAACAAGTTATCTTTCCCTGAGCTGCTTTTCCCTAATATCAAGGTAACAAGCTCAGCTCTGTGACCTTAGTTGGTAAAAATCATCTTCTGCTTAAACCAGGGGTGTCAAATTTGATCCTGTCATGGACTGTATTGGGATTTTGTTTGCCCTTGGGGGGCTGCGGTGGGCGTGGCCTGATCATCACAGTCAACTGGGTAGGCGTGGCCAGTCCCGGGGCAGCAGGGACTTGTCCCTTGCTCTTTCTGGGACAGCCTGCAGGCCAACTCCATGGCCTATTGTGGCCAGATGCAGCCCACGGGCTGCATGTTTGATACCCCTGGCCTCAACTGACCAGACCCTAAATCGGTTTCACACTTAAGGCTCCTGTTGTGTAGCCTGCAAAGGATGGTCATAAAAGCATGCATTGGTTGGAAAATGATTCCCCCCGCCCACTGTTTATTACAGTTGTATTTGCAAATTGTTGCTAGCCAGTCATAAAATGAACAGTGGTGTAAAGTACACTGATGTTACCTAGTACAGTAATGAAATGTCTGCAAAAAAATAACTGAGCTCAGAGAGCACTAGTGACCCCAAGTATTCTCTTTTTATCAGTAATCTATGGAGTATTCTGGATCAAAATCAGTAAAGATTTTGCAATTATCCTTTTCAGAAATTCAGAAAGATTAACTGAACAGAAATTATCACAATATATTATTTGTAAAACATCCAATACTGTGTTTCCCCTCCAAATCCAACAGAGTTATATCAAATTTCAGTTCTTTCTGGGTTAACATAATGACAGCTTCAGACTAAGAACAAACTTCTCTCAATGTCTTTACAAGAGAATACGCTGACCTCAGGGTAAGTTACAAACCAAAGCAATAGGATTATTGTTCCTTTTTATTCATAACTGTTCCACACCCATAATGTAAACCACAGAGGAAAAAAAATGTAAAAACAATATTCTCATTTTTAGCTTATAATCAAAACATATTCTGCTTTCTCAAGCTACAGTATATTTCTGTAAGGCCTGGAAACTGTTCTTAAGCCTTAGAAAATATTTTTGTGGGGAAAATAGGAGGCAAAAATATTGAGCATGACCTAAATAGAAATGTAAATATTTTTAAAAGATGCCGGTAAATGCAATGGATCAGCTATCTTTTCTGCGACAGATCCATCTAGAGGCAAAAATACGTATTACTAGAAAACTTAGAAACTAACTAACAGCAACATTTATTTTACATGTTTTCTTGGCTCAATTCAAGCTATATCAAGCTAACACCCCCCCCCCCCATGACTGAAAAAGAACCTCATCACGACTGTAGCAGAAGATATGCAATGGGAAGTGGCACATATAGTTCTGTCTCACAGCTATTTGTTTCCAGCATTGAAACTAACCTCCTTCAGCAGTTCCTCTCTCAAGATGCTTTGAACTCAATTACAATCATTTCTCTTACAAAGGAAGAGCTGTAGTCCAAACCCTCTAGGCGACATCAGACAAGAGAAAGCTAATTTAGCACAATGTTGAGGATAGCCAATACAGACTGGATGTCGTATAACCAAATTAAATTTCACGATTCCAGAAAGGGTTTGGATCTATTTTGCTATCTCACATATAGTACATAAGCCTAAATCTAATACTCACCAGAGAGGACTGATCTTCAAAGGGCCTTGTAATATTCTTTCTGAAAGAGATTTTTAAAAACTCATAAATACCTGCTTTAACCTACCCGCAAACTAGTAACCTCCCCAAAAAAACTGCTTGGTTCATATTATATGCTAAGCAAATCGTGGATGCTTCCTCCTATAGCTTTCTAATTAGCAGATAGCAGCCATTACAAGAAGCCAATGGATGCTGTTTGAACACAACATAGTTTGGCATGATGTGCAAACTGATCTAATGTAAAATGCTGCTCTTTTTCTTATCCGAGAACTGCCATTCCTTTTTGATGCTGGTCATCAGGACCATCAGTTCATACAGCAACTAAGTAAACATTCTTGGGCACTCTTGTCTCCAGCTTCTGATATACCTCTTCCAAATATTTGGGAGGGGGAGGAGGGGGGGCTCTCTTTCTATCACTGCTTCCAATACCAAGCTATCACTCATTACTATACAATTTTTTGGAAATGTATTTGTGTTGTGACAGAAAGCCTACGCACATACCCTCCCGGTGGATTAGATGGTAACTCCCAATCTTTTCAGTCAGAGAGCCAATAAAAATTATAACTGGATATATCTAAAAAGCATTAGATTAGAGAAGGCATATCAAATGATTTGCCTGGTTATATACACTTTCTATTGTGCAGCGTTTTATAGATATTTTTTGTATTAAACATAAACATCCCTCAACTACCACATATACTTGCAGATAAGCCCATGTACCGATAAGTTGACACTTATCCAAAATACCATGAAAGGTATGCCTCCTGCAGATAAGCCAACTGTTGTGGTTCACCGGCACCTGGTGTGGACGGCAAAGATATCAGACAGTGAGGACGAAAGGGAACCAGTCAGGGAGTCTGGCGAGGACTTGGACAAGGGTCCTGCATCTGATGCAAGGATGGGGCCAGGACCATCTGGGAGCGGGGTGCAGCCTTCAGAGATTTTGGAGTCTGGCAGCAGCGAAGCAGAGGACTCCGGGGAGCCTGTTCCCAGTGTTATATGTGCACAGAGCTGCTAGAAGGCGAGAGCAGCTGAAGTAGAAGGGGCAACTTGGAGTAAGGCTGGAAGGTGATTGCCCCTCCCATAAGGGATAAAAGTCAGTCCTCAATGACAAAAGTTTTGCAGGAAGCAAAGCAGTTCAGTAATCTCTGAGTCCTTCTTGAAGCTCTGTACTCTGGTCAGTTTTTTCTAGGTTTTTGGGTTGGTTTGTTAGCCTGAATTGGACTTCTGTTTCTTGGCAGCATTCGGCAGCTCTAAAAAGCGTGCTCGTCTGGAGGAACTTTGTCTAATGACTTTTGGCTGGGAATGCAAGTAATTCCCAGCATCGCATTAAAAAAGGTTTTACTTTTAAATTCAGTTTGTGTTTTATTAAGTTTTATGAAACCTGGGTCAGAACACCAACATTTTCTTATGTAATTGGTTTCTCTGTGGATGATATATTTTTCATGGTATTTTTATTAGAAATCCAAGTGTTGGCTTATCTGCAATATATGGATACCATACTTTAAAAAACATTACTGCATATACTCGCAGACAAACCCATCTCCAGATAAACCGAACCCAGTTTTGGGGAGAGGTTTTGGAACCTAAAGCCTACTTTTCATAGGTTGTAGTGGTTGACTACATGAATGTATGCATGTATGTATAATTATGCACGTGCATATTTGCATGTATCTGTGTGCGTGCGTGCATACATATAAGTGAAATTATGCAAAGAATTCAACAAGCGTATTTTATACTTCTTTTTAAATTGTTAAAGTAGCTTGGACCTTCTCCCAAGCTTTAGAAATTGTTCCTGGCTATTTCTGAATGCGGATTTCCTTCACTTGGGAGGAAGAAAGAAACATAGCTATTTTAATGACCTTGAAACACCTCTTTCAACTGCTTTGCATAATCCTATTATGATGTGTGAATGTACATGCATATGTACAGTATATGTCATTCATATATATAAAATATACCCATGTCTCTCCAAAAATAAGACCAGGTTTTATATTAATTTTTGCTCCAAAAAACACATTAGGACTTTTTTCCCAGTTAGGTCTTATTTTCAGGGACACTTTACACACACACACGCACACCAAATACCACATAGCTCTGTATCACATTTGAATACCAGAGAAAAATACACCAGCAATATATCACTTACCTTTTATATAAGACAGCAAAGGGCTTTTTCAGGGCATACTATAAAAAAGAACATTTTAGTTTAGAAGTCACATTGAACAATGCGAATCTTAAAATGTTTCAAATAAAAAGGAAATATATTTGTTTAGATCAACTTAGAACAAATAAAGCCTAGATTAATGAGTGTCTGAAGGACTTCATTGGGCTTTAAGCTCACTAACAGGTTCTACCAAATAACTCTGCTAATCCCTCGCTGGCTCTTCTAGCAACACTGAGGCACAAATACTATCATCTCACTACAAAGGTTTCATCTGAATCAGATCAATTACATTCTCCCACTATGGTGAGGGAATAGCGACATTATATTAACATCCGGTATCCTTCACTGTTGTCCCCTTCTCATATCCAGAAGATTTTATTAAACAGGTGACACTTTGCTATTGTAAGTCACTTTCACCCCATCCTTGCCAAATTGGGGAGTCCTTCTGACAGAGTAAAAAAATGATTTCTCAGCTTCATAGAAGGCATCTTCCTCTGGAATGTTTTAAAACTATTTTCCTATTTTTTTTCCTTTTTCCTACTTTCCTTTTTTCTTACCTACTTTTCTTCCTCCAATTCTAACACTAGGATCTGCTTATAAGGGATCCCTTAAAGGTAAGTGTTTTTAGGCTCCATGCACTCCAGATTGACTTCTAAACACAATTCCAGTATCAGTAACAAAAGTTACCATTCCCACAAATTTTATAAACAAATAGACCGCTAGAGGACATATTTATCTTATTGTCTTACAAGGAAAATAAGACAAAAAACCAAGCACAAACAACTAAAAATCAAATGCTGACACTTTAATGACTGAATTCCTACTTCATTGTGCTCCAGATTCTGATAATTGGTAATAATGTTAATAATTGGTCTGAGGACCAATAATTGGTCAACCTGTGCTCTGCAGACCCTTGGGGGGCAGTGATGTTGTCACAGGGAGTCTATGAATGCTTGAAGAAATGTTAACTATTTAAATCTTGAGTTAAGTCTTGGGAGTCTGAGGCCACGAAAGATATTTAAAGGGAGTTAGTTGGTGGTGAAAAAAAGGTTAAGAACTACTGATTTACAGTGTATATTTCTGGATCCAATTCCCAAAGAAGCACCATTACTTTTACAGAAATTTCTAAACATACTTACAATATTTTTGAGTACTTCTGCTACTGTTAAATTTGCATTTCCTCCTTTTATGAGCATTGCATTTTTGGTGTTTTCTGTCAGTTTAGGCTCCCTTTTTTCAATAAATCTTTTGGCTCTCTTTGTTTTAGGCTTTCTGCCATGAAAAAAAAAAACAAATAACAAATTCAGTTTTACAAAATAGTTAATTGAGATCTACAATGCTGTTATTTTGTTTCGCACTTCTAAATGCTGCCCATCATAAAATCGCAACATGACAATTTATAAAAAATACAGACATGATATAACCAGCAGCAGAACGTTATTGATGCAAACTGAATCTATGGATGAAAAGGAGAAATGATATCCAATGGCATGTTAGAAAGACTACTTGCTTCTCAGCACGACCCATTGAAGTGAGGCATCCAGGTGTCTAAAAAATTAGCCTGATTCATACCAGCTTGCCAAGGCTGGGTTTTTGACCCTTGTCTGGATGTCTAGGTTTTTTATTTTAAAATTTACATTTTTATAAAATATCTTGTACAGCATGTATTAAAGGGGTAAAAATAATTTAATTTAAAATTGTTTTATTGTGTTTTTTTGTTATCTGGGCTTTTATATAGAATCTGTGATGATTTGAGCCCCAAATTTTCTAGGAAACTCTGCTGTCGATCCTGATTCATATGAGTAGATTTTTTCCCCCTAGCAAATGATTGGTTCTTAAATAATTGATGACCTCAGAAGTCACCAAACATAACTTGAAAGAGATCAGAATCTGAATATGCAATTGGTATGTCACTTAATGTTTATCTGTTTTAAATTTTGTTAAGAGTAAAACTGGTGTCTGAAAATGTTGTGTTCATATGTAATGTGAAAACTTGCCATAAACTATAGAGTAGAAAGGTAAACAACGTGGGAACCAGCATGCCACATACAATGCAGAAACCCTTCCAAAAGAATGGGAGGAATAATTAACTAGAATTCAAGTTTTATTTTGTTTGCCTGCAAGCTTGTATATGCAAACCCCAAATTGCATTTAAAACTATAAATAAGCCAATTACTTCGGTTAATAACCACAATTATGTGGTTATTTTGTTTACCAATTGGACAGAATTTATCTGAAATTACAATCTCCAATTCATACTCAAGAACTGGGCAAAATAAAGTTGAATTTTTTTATTCCTTCTCCATGGTCTAAAATTTTATTTCTGCATAGGGAAAGAAAGAAAAGAATGGAAGGCTTGTTCACATTTTTTCCATGCCTGCCAATCTTGTTTTCTATTTTAAAGCAACGTACATTGTTTATATTTCTGGAAGAGACAATCTATGCCCTTGAAAAATTAAAACTAAGTTGCAATATTATTCCAGGAAACTCCCCTTTCTAATTGACTAATGTTTTTCTTCTCTCCAACTAAGATACACCATATTCACACCACGAAGATGAAAAACAGCATATCTTATCTTGGTGTGTTGTAGTATGACCTCTTGCCATACATTCTCAAATCATCTCTTCATTCCTCACCCCATTTCACTCAGTAAACACCATCTCTAACACTCACTATACACCATCTGCTTCAGGATTCTTCTTTTGTGAATTGAAAAAAATAATTCTCCATCAGAACTACCACCACTATCTCCAAGAATATTACTAACTTTATTTGATATACCAGTGAAGGCAAACTTGTAATCATCCAAACACCAGCACTGAACCAAAAACATCAGAGAGCCAGAGGTTAGGAAACAAAAAGGCACTTACAAACAACTGGTCAGCTTGTAACAATTGTATTTCACATCTGCCTGCTGTGCAATTACCCCCAAACATGGAAAGGCATACATATGTGTGCCACTGATAGTAGTACTTACCAAATAAACATTCATTTCACCTCATTTGAAATATTACTGCAAGGACTCAGAGAAAACACACACGACCTTAACACGAAAGTCTTTAACATTAAGAAACGTTCCTTAATAAAAAGCTGCAGTTTAGCTACATTCCCACCGAGAAATTCACTGTTTCCTCTTATTATATAGTAGTGCAATGATTTCTTTCTTTCTTTTTCTTGTACCCGTTTCAAGTGATTTCCCCGCAAAGCCTATTATTAGTGAACCCCTACAGCGTTGTAGACCCCACACCAGGTCGGGGGAAACTAATCGCTGACTGGTCGTTTTAGACCAGAGGTCCCTAAACTTGGCAACTTTAAGACTTGTGGACTTCAACTCCCAGAATTCTCCAGCCAGCATAGCTGGCTGGAGAATTCTGGGAGTTGAAGTCCACAAGTCTTAAAGTTGCCAAGTTTAGGGACCTCTGTTTTAGACTGGTTTAGTTAGGCTTGCTACAAGCAGATTTCTACCAACCGAAGATAAGCGGCGTGAGCTCGGGATATGCCCCGTGAAATCTCAGGCCAAACTTAACCGCAAGCCTAAAACCGGGTTCCCCCCCCCCCGCACCTACTTGATAAAAGGCTGCGCATATCACTTTCAAAGCACACAAACGCTCCCCGCCCCCACGAGCCCAGAAATGTTTCTCATTTCATAATCCCAAAGAAAACACACACAAAAAAAGGACTCAAAACGGACCGTTGCTGAAAACCCGGTACTTACACCACACGGTCTAAAGCCTCCATCTTCCCGGTACAGGATCTCTAGCTGCACCCACGTGGACCAGACACACTGAGACCACCGGAAAGAGTTTTTTTAAAATCACGTTGTGACGTCATATCCGCCGTGGTTTGAATATAGAGATAGAAAACGAAGAGCCCCCCCAGAAGCGGTGGTTCTTGAAGATATTATATATCTTCAAGATATATAATATCTATATATTTCAGACTACAGGCAGCCCTCGACTTAACCACAGTTCATTAAGTGACCGTTCGAAGTTACAAGAGCACCGACAAATGGGACATATGACCGTTTTTCACCCTTATAACATTGCAGCATCCCTGTGGTCACAGGATCAAAATTCAGACGCTTGGCAAGCGGTTCATATTTATGACCAGTGCAGTGCGGGGGGGGGGGCATGGGATCCCCTTTTGCAGCCTCCTGACAAGCAAAGTCAATGGGGAAACCAGATTCCCTTAACAACCATGTTACTAAATTAGCAACTGCAATGGTTCACTTAACAATGAGGGCAAGAAAGGTCGTAAAATGGGGTAAAACTCACTTGATGAATGCACAATTTGAATCTTACGTTAGAAGCAAGAAATTAAGAGCCAAGGAATTCATGCTTTGTTATGTTCATGTGTTATCTCCTGCTTCTAGGTCAAATTTTATTTGGGCAATGTCTTATTCATGGCGTTCCACTTAAGTTTCAGAAGGGATTAACAGTTCATTGTGCTCCTGTTTATACATATATGCAAGGAGGTTGCTGCTTGAAAATATATCATTTTTTTTTAGCCACAGTTTGTAAAATGTGATAAATGATTTTACATTATAAAAAGCAAAGGAAGCTATATTGGTCAAAAGGAAAAATCCAAGTCCATATTAGAGTTGCATCTTTTATTGTATCAAAATCACAGAATAGAAAACAAACTTGAGTTCTCCAGAATTTTTCACCAGACAAGATAATAAGCAAAAGAAGTAACTGGGAGAAGGCAAGAGATGGGAATTTGTAATCAAAATAAGTTCAACAGAAGCCTCTCTTTCCACTTTCCAATTCCTTTGACGAAGAGGTACAGAGAACTTGGGCAATGTATTAGATCAACATCACAAAAGGAATGTAATCCTAACAAAACTTTCCCAAAATAATTTGGATACGAATTCAGAGTCTTCTAATGATATGTACAAATCAGATATCAGTCAATACATAGTGATTGCTGCTCAATTAAACAGCTTACAGTTGTGCTCATAAGTTTACATACCCTGGCAGAATTTATGATTTCTTGGCCATTTTTCAGAGAATATGAATGATAACACATAAACTTCTCTTTCACTCATGGTTAGTGTATGACTGAAGCCATTTATTATCAATCAAATGTGTTTACTCTTTTTAAATCATAATGACAACAGAAACTACCCAAATGACCCAAGTTTACATACTCTGGTGATTTTGGCCTGATAACACACACACACACAGGTTGGCACAAAGGGGTTTGAATGGCTATTAAAGGTATCCTCACCTGTGATCTGTTTGCTTGTAATGAGTGTGTTCCTGGACTCCTGACAGGCCCTTGCATCTTTCATCCAGTGCTGCACTGACGTTTCTGACTTCTGATTCATGGGGAAAACAAAAGAATTGTCAAAGGATCTGCGGGAAAAGGTAGTTGAACTGTATAAAACAGGAAAGGGATATGAAAAGATATCCAAGGAATTGAGAATGCCAATCAGCAGTGTTCAAACACTAATCAAGAAGTGGAAAATGAGGGGTTCTGTTGAAACCAAACCACAGTCAGGTAGACCAACTAAAATTTCAGCCACAACTGCCAGGAAAATTGTTCGGGATGCAAAGAAAAACTCACAAATAACTTCAGGTGAAATACAGGTCTCTCTGAAACCATGTGGTGTGGCTGTTTCAAGATGCACAATAAGGAGGCACTGGAAGAAAGATGGGCTGCATGGTTGAGTTGCCAGAAGAAAGCCATTGCTACGCAAATGCCACAAAGTATCCCATTTACAATATGCCAAACAGCACAGAGACAAGCCTCAAACCTGCTGGTACAAAGTCATTTGGAGTGATGAGACCAAAATTGAGCTTTTGGGCCACAACCATAAACGCTACTGCTGTGTTCACAGACTGACGGCAGTCCTCACTCCGGTCCACCGCCCGCGCGGGAGCGCCGATCGCTCCCATTGGTTGATGCCGTTTGACAGCCGGCTATAAAAGGAGCTGTCAAACGGCATCAGCTGTTGCCGCCAGCTGACTGCCAGTTAGCCTCGGCAGCCGCGGCAACCCTTTATTCACTTGAATAAAGCCTGTTAAACGTAGCCCGTGTCCGTCTCAATCTCTACCGCTGCTCCACAACAGCTACATTTGAAGAAGAGTCAACAAGGCCTATGATAAAAAGTACACCATTCCTACTGTGAAACACGGATGTGGATCGCTGATGTTTTGGGGATGTGTGAGCTACAAAGGCACAGGAAATTTGGTCAGAATTGATGGCAAGATGAATGCAGTATGTTATCAAAAGATACTGGAAGAAAATTTGCATTCATCAGCCCGGAAGCTGCGCATGGGACGTACTTGGACATTCCAACATGACAATGATCCTAAACACAAGGCCAAGTCGACCTGTCATTGGCTACAGCAGAATAAAATGAAGGTTCTGGAGTGGCCATCTCAGTCTCCTGATTGACCCACTCTGGGGAGATCTCAAACATGCAGTTCATGCAAGATAGCCCAAGAATTTACAGGAACTGGAAGCTTTTGGCCAGGAATGGGTGCTTTACCATCTGAGAAGATAACGAGCCTCACCCACACACACCACAAAAGACTTCAATGATGTTAAAGGGGCCAATACACCGTATTAAGAACTGGGATATGTAAACTTTTGATAAGGGTCATTTGGTAGTTTCTGCTGTCATTATGATTTAAAAAGAGTAAACACAGTTGGTTGATAATAAATGGCTTCAGCCAACCACTAACCATGAGCGAAAGAAACTTTTTTGTGCTATCATTCATATTCTCTGAAAAATGGCCAAAAAAATCATAAATTCTGCCAGGGTATGTAAACTTATGAGCACAGCTGTATATCAATGTGGAGGCTCTTCTGAAGCAATGTTCTGACTGTTCTCTATGGAAGGATTCTCTATGATGGGATCTGGAGTATCCAAAAGAGGTTCAGCATCATCCTTTGCAATGTCAGGTGGAATCCCGGGTTCCATATTCCAATCCACGTTTCCTTTGTCACTGGCTTCTTCTTCAGACTCTTCTGCCAGCTTTTCCTGGGATTCAGCTGTTTCGTCATCTTTTTCATACAAGAAATTGCAAATCATGTTTGGTCTGCTATATGAGAAGTCTTTGTCCTTAAGATCTAGCCATTCTATGCCGCCTCCTGCCAAATTAAAAGGAGGGGAAAGAGATAGGAAGGAGTTAGTAAGAAGAAAATAAACAAACAAATGACATTTTATTGAAGATTCTGTTTCATCCCTTATTCATATCTTGCTCTTCTCTTCTCTTATCCCCTCTTTTCTGGTTTCCCAGAAATATCACTCTGTAAATGATGTTCACACTGAGAATGCTGCACAGCAAAATTCAAAGATTATTTGGCTGTTACTTGTGATTAAAAGATTCATGTTGAGATAATTCTGTATTACAAAAATGCATATTGCATAGCTGCTCTGGTGAGCTACTACAACAAAACGTGAGAAAAAACACCACTTCCAAATTTAAGGTTTCTAAATCTAAGTGAAATACAACATTAAACGGAAATATTTGTATCACATGAATTTTCAGTAACAGGTCCTTCTTATGATGGGCAACCTTGATTTGAACTCCAGTAATGGCAGATTTGGGTTAATCTGCAAAAGATCTGACAAGTAATGTTAGAAAGAATAAATGAAGGTAGATGGGACTCTTGCCCTTTCCCGACCTGCAAGATTATTATTCTGACATCAAACAGAACATACACTAACTGTTTTTTTTTCTCAAATTGATTCTATCAATTAAGGAATGGGAACATAAACAATCCTGAACAGTTTTAGTAATTAATTTATACATATTTACAGTTCAGGATATTATGATCAATTGGTTAAGATCTCATTAGGATAACAGGAAGTTTCTGAGCTGCAATTTCATAAAAGCTCAAATTGGCTTACGATGTTAGACAAGCAATATTGTTATGTTGCTATGGTTTATAACATTGTATTCTGCAATATAATATTTAAACTATCTGTGAACCTAATTAGAGTATATAAAACCTGGATAGAAAAGAGCAAAAAAGCAATGCATGATATTAAGGGATCTTGTGTATATACCTAAAGAGTATTTTAGACAGAGGAAAGAAAAAATGCAGTTTTAGAAAAAAAGGATGAATTTTTAGAATTTGAAAATCACCTATGTTCTCTTCCCCTTCCTTTTTCTCAATCAGAAGTGTCCGCGTCATATTTAGTTTCTTCATTGTGTGGCATTTATATTTTAGTTGCAATTTTTGATTGCCTTCCACATCTATCAAGAAAAAAAGCAGAATGTTTCTCATTTTTACAAAAAAAAAACTTTATTTGAGATTCTGAAAAATTAAAATAAAAGTACTGCTTACCATGATCATGGTTTTCCTCAAACACTACACATGTTCCAAGGGTATCTGGGGATAAGAGTAAACAGATTGCTAAGGGAAAATATAAATTTATTTTAAAGAGTAATATTTACTCAATTCTATGAAAGAATTAGAAGATTGCCTGCATAAATTCAAATTTTATTTACAGCCCAAGATCAAACACAATAGGCTTGTATATAGTGCAGTATCTAAGTGGTGTGCTGGCATAGAGGTGAAGATGCTCATCTCCCATTCAGAAAGTTAAGTTTAATCCTGGACATTTTAATAGCACTTAGATATATATACAGCTTTATAGTGCTTTACACCCTCTCAAAGCGGTTTACAGAGTCAACCTCTTGCCCCCAACAATTTGGGTCCTCATTTTACCCACTTCGGAAGGATAGAAGCTGAGTCAACCTTGAGCCTGGTGGGATTCAATCTGCCAAACTGTAGTGGGAGTAGCTTGCAGTACTGCGCCACCGAGGCTAATTAATAGTATATGTGAGACATATTCTACCTCCGAGTCTGAACAGAAACAAGTTTGGTTTTTAGATAGGAAGCTTATGTATCTTCCAGTTGTAGCCCTAATAAGTAGTGTCCCAATTTGGGCTCAAATAGTCTCCTATGTGGAGCACATATAAAAATAAGGGCTAATTATAAATGTGGCTAGTATTAAGCTTAACCTCACTATCCACAGAATTGCATGCTTTTCCTTGATTTATTTTTAAATTTAGTCACTCAATCAGGATTTTTTACATAATCGAGGCAATAACTGATTTTAAACTGTAAGTTAATTTTTGATCCATTTATTGACTAGAAAATGAAGGTTCCCTCTGTTTCTATAGAAAAAAATTACAAAGACAAAAAGAAAGTAAGATGGTTCTTAAGGTTCATGTTACTTTACATTATAGCTTATAAAATAGGCTATTCATTACTTTTCTTACCTTCATATTCTCCAGCAAAGATATATCTGTCTATTTGCAAAATAGGTCTCTCTGTGTCAATCCCCTAAAAACATAAAGACAGAAGCACATTTGGGAGAAAGGAAGTCAGTGAATTCAAAGCATGATGTAAGCCGGGTGATATCTCTAAAATTGATAAAATTGACATGTCATTACAAAATGTTTGTGCATAGACAGACATTTATCACTGCCATTTGTAATGAGCAGGAATACCCAGACATCATGATTATTCACAACAGTACCCTGAATATGCTTTCTAGAATGAGCAAGCTTGGATAAAATGCGCTGTTGTTGTGTCTTTAGTATTACTAACCAAAATTTACCATACCTAACTAGTTTTTACTTGGGGAAAATTGTGTCAAATTCGGATGGAAAGGGTACAAGAGATGACAATAAGCTAAGAGTTTAGCAAACAGGAAATAAGCAGAGCAAAGCATTTTGTTCTTCTGTAAGGCACCAAGAAATCTACAAATAGCAGAAAAATGCTGTATATTTTAATATAGAAAACCAATGATAAACAGGTTTCAATTATGGAATGCTTCAGCTTAGCAGGGTTGTTTGCTAAATGCAATAACAATGGCATATAAAGGAAATAAAGTACTAAGTAAATCATAAAACAGAAAGTAGGGCCAAGATACATGATGTTCCCTTAGTACTTAGTAAACCTTAAAACAGAGAGTAGGGCCAAAATACATGATGTTCTTTTGATTGTGCAATATGAATAAATGTATAAAGAATACTTGTGGTTATATTAGACGTATGCTGGTTGGTGAACATACTGTATATATACTTTTGCATACAAATGATTTTGATTTGTTGGCTGACAGCCAAAATGTTTTGCAGCACATATTAGATAACTTGTAGTAAGGAATATGGATCTGGAAATCAATGTATCTAAGACCAAGATGGTTCTGTTTCATGAGGAAATTAGCACGAATAACTACAAGTTGTATATAACAGTGGAAAAATCTAGAATAAGACAGTGTATTTCTGTACTCAGTAGAATGTTGATTAAGCACAGGAAAATGTGTGGAGAAATTTTAAGATGTGGTTTGTTGTAAGGAATGGAAGTATGTGTCCTGTTGCAATGAATGTTTGTTGTAAAAAGCAAAAAAGACTAAGTAAAAGATCACGCTTGTGCCCACTCTGTTAAGCAAATTAAACTACTGCCATTTTAAAAGATTTTGAATGCAATCACAATTGTACTTTTTAATAAAAAGATATACTAATTTATACTATGTTAAAAACACTCACCAAAATCTTGCATTTATTATCACATTTTTCCAGAAAGTCTGAATCGATTATTCCAGACAATTCTACCACAACTAATTGTTCCTAGAGGAAAATTACAAAACATTTCAAATAATGTATTTAACAGTTCAATGGCATATATATCCATTTGCAAATATACATTATCAGAGGCATTGTTGCAATATGGGTATTTAAGCATGACTGTGACACTATGAAAAAGCAGCCATCCAATCATTTCACCCAAATGTAAAATACTGTGGAAGTTATTTGTGTCGTCCTCTGATATTGGCTTGCCCTTGTCACTAAAGAATCAAATGAGCTAATATACCGTATATACTCAAGTATAAGTCGACCCGAATATAAGCCGAGGCACCTAATTTTACCACAAAAAAACTGGGAAAACTTATTGACTCGAGTATAAGCCGAGGGTGGGAAATGCAGCAGCTACTGGTAAATTTCAAAAATAAAAATAATTAATTTGGGAAACGATCTCACTATCATGAAAGGTTTAATTGATTCACTAACCCAAAAGAAGAAGATGATGATGACAGCGGGAGGCAGGAGTCACTCTCTTCCCCTCCCCTCGGAGGCCCCCTAAGTCAGGAGTCGCTACCCCAGTCCCGCGTCCCCTCGGGAAGGGAAAGGCAAAAAGGAAGAGCCGCGGCAGCGCTTTGCAACAGCAGCAGCGGCACCGGAGGCTCAGGCTCAGCGGCTCCTGGTTTTGCCCCACCCTTCCCAAGGCAACGCGGGACCGGAGCCGCACTGGCGGCAGCAACTCCCGACAGCCCCAGCCGGACACCTGAGCAGAGCCCGGGCAGAACTGCCTGTTGCCGCCGTGGGCGCCGCTGCGGGCACCCGGCTGCCCAAGTAAAGAACAGGGCGGCGCTGGACCATCGGAGAAGCGGAGCAAAGCCGGAGACCAGCAGCCGCCTCCCTCGGCGCAGAAAGCCTCCCCCAACCAGCCGGCCGGTCTCCTCCTCCTCGGCCACACAGAACAAACAGGCAGAGAAGGAGGAGAGCAACTGGCCAGCCGGGGGAGGCCTCCCGTCTGCGAAAGAGGCAGCCAATGATCTCCGGCGCCGCCCTGCTCCACGCGCTGGCTGCTCGGACTTGCCGGGCCCGGCACATAGAACAGGGCGGCGCCGGATGTTGGAGAAGGGGATCATTAGCCGCCTCTTTCGCAGCACAAGAAGCCTCCCCCAACTCTCCTCCTTCTCTGCCTGCTTGTTCTGTATGGCCGAGGGGGAGACGACCAGCCAGCTGGTTGGGGGAAGCTTTCTTCGCCGAAAGGCAGCTACTAATCTCCGGCTTTGCTCCGCTTCTCCAATGGTCCGGCACCACCCTGTTCTTCTTGTGCTGCGAAAGAGGCGGCTAATGATCTCCGGCGCCGCCCTGTTCTATGTGCTGGCTGCTCGGACTTGCCGGGCCCGGCACATAGAACAGGGCGGCGCCGGATGTTGGAGAAGCCGAGCGGAGCCAAAGCCACCTCGGCTCGCGTTGTTTTCTGAGCCCGCGAGCCTAGAGCCAGGGCGCTTTCATTGCACGGCGGAGCTTCTTGTCTCGGGAAAAACCGGGCGTCGTTGCTGCCCCGAGGGGAGGGCGATTCTGGGCTGCGCGATTGGGGGACTTCGTGGCTTTGGGTGGGAGCGAGGACGGACGGAGTCCATGAAGTGGGGCTTGCCTGCCCTTGCTGGCTGCCTCTGCTTCCTTAGGGGCGGGGAAGGGGGCTCATCTGGACCAAGGGTGAGTCTCCCCCTGTTTCCCCTGAAGGATCTTCCGTCGCTTTTACCTTCTCCCTACATCTTCCCTCTGTTAAAATTCCCCCCCACACACACACACTTATTTTTGGGCGGATAGATTTCGTGTCTGAGCATTCTCACATGACGGTGGGTCTTTCCCCCCCAAAAAACAGTTAAAAAAAGAAAAAATATATCCTCATGCAAGAACTTTTCTGCTTCCGATTACCCCCATGCTTAAAAGTTGCAAAGGAAACACGGAAGCAGGGAAGCGCCTGCCCAGCTCCGGAGCTCCACTCCATTTTTTTTTCAGAGGGGAATCTGACTCGAGTATAAGCCGAGGGGGGTTTTTTCAGCACAAAAAATGGGCCGAAAAACTCGGCTTATACTCCAGTATATACGGTAGTATGGGAATTAGCACCAGAGAGATCCAGGTTCTGTTTTCTTCTTGGTCACTGTAAAGTAGAAAGTAATGTATGCCATCATGTAAGCTGTCTTTAGTGGGGTAAAAATCTAGTAGAAAAATAAGTAACCATGGTATTTCAAATCCAGCATCTATCCTGCTTCTATATAGTGCTTCACTTATCTTAACAGTTAACACATACAAGGCAAACTTACATTAATTCATTGGAATATAGAATGATGTTCTGTCATTCTACATTGCACCATTAAAAAGATTACACCTGCAATTCAGAAAGGCAGTTCTCTTCATTTGGTGATCAAAGCCACTTCTTTCTATTTTGTTCATAAACTACGATAAGGGTAGTAAATATGTTAGGTTACCAACTAAAGAAAAAATAAAATTGCTTTAGAAGAAATTCTTCCCATTAGGTTTACATAATGATACTACCCTGGAAGCCATGCATGCTAGTTCCAGATTCCTGGAAAACAGCAGAAAACTTAAAACAATATAAAATAAAACCCATAGCTACAGAACAGGAAGCTCCCACATGACTTACAGTAAAAAATAATTTATTCATTTGTTGGATTCCTATTTGTCATGGAGAAAATCTGTATCACCAATCCATAAGCTTTGTGGTTTGGCAGCCTGGCTTGGGGTGGGGGAAAGAGGGAAACCAGGCCAAGTGGGTGGTGGACCAGGTGCATACGCACAGCTCCACTTGTGCAAATGGTGTGCGCATGCTGGCGTGCACACGTTGGCCCGCTACTTGCACTAGAGATGCATGTGCACGTGCACACCAGCCCACCTCTCGTACAGCTCGGTTTCAAAAGGCCATGACCTGGTAGTGGGCCGCAGCCCAGGGGTTGGGGATCCCTGATCTGTTTGGTTATTAGGAGCCCAAAACAACTCGATAGTACACAATCAATATAATCTTTATATAACCTTTTTCCTCCAGGAGCCTTGACTTACATACTATTCTCTCCTTCAGTTTTTCCCCATTTAATGAAATAAAATACAAATTAAATGATATTTATAATCCTAATTAAAGTGTTTCCCGCTCCCATTTTCTCAAAGGGAAAAGGGCTAGTAGCTCTCATCAGATCCAGATTCCTTCCAAGCTGTAGAAAAGATTGATTCAGTTCCCAGAGAGCAGCGCTCATAAATCAACCGGCTGTTCTCTAAACACGGACAGATGCCACGTTTTCAAGGCCCAACCGGCAGGGTTGCTAATAAAGCTTATGGGAACCAACGTCTAAAACATCTGGAGGACTGCAAATTGGGAAAAGCTGGAGTACTTCAACTGCCCGAGACGGCTCAAAACAGGGACGATACGCAGCAGCGCTCCCTCAGAGCCTCCTTACGGGTGAAATGGGGCTTACACTGAGGTAATTATATTCACGTTAGTAAGGAACAGGCTGAAGATCTTTCCTCTTCCTCTTTCTCTCTTCCTTCCTTCAATTCTTTCGTAAATACAAGCCAGCCTATAAACGGGCTGGCGAGCGCTCTTATTTTGCTGCACACGTTGTGTGCCATTAATGCAGCATAACACATTGAAAAGCTAAGGGTCCTTGGTGCTCTCTTTGCTTCTTGGCAGATTTTTCATTACCCAAACTAGGTAACATCGTAGCCTTGATGTTACCTAGTTTGGACGATGAAACGTCTGCAAGAAAATCATCGAACTCAACGAGTACCTCATTTCAAATATTCCACCAATATTCTCCTGTGTTGGTACATTACATTGGTACATTGGCTGCAGGGAAATGCCCCGCGACATCGTCAAGAGTCAGCAAACCCGAAGGAGAGAAAGTCCCCCTTCCCCGACGGTCGCCCTTCTGAGGCATCTTGCAACCCACCTCGACCTCTTCCTCTTGCTGAGTCCCATCCGCCGCCGCCGCCGCCTCCATGCTACCAGGGCCTCCGCCGGCTTCACGTGACCACGCTCCCGCCGCCATCTCAGCTGAAACCTCTAGCGTTTTCTGAGGCAGAAGCGCCGCCAGGCGGTCGGAGGCGGCAGTTTTGTGTGGTGGGTTGTGGCGTGAACGTCGAGCTCAGCAGCCTGGTTTTACCGGGGCTTGTTCACGACTTAAGTCTGGTTGGGGAAACGGTGGATTAAGCGCTCTAGTGCGTAGAGTAGCCCGAAGCGCTCTCGTCCGCCTGCAAACATGGCTTTTCCCCCTTTTGCCATTCGGTAGAAGCGAAATTCTTAGCCCACAATTTTCTTCCGAAATAGAAGGGAATCAGGCTTAAATTATCCTAGTTACAGACAGATCGTGTGAGAGTCAGCTCTCAGGAGAATAGAATAGAAATCTTTATTGGCCAAGGTTGATTGGACACATAATGAACTTGTCTTTGGTCCATATGCTCTCAGTTTAGATAAGAAAAGACGATATTGCTGGGAAAGGTGGAGGTAAGAAGAAAAAGACGACCAAGCAGCAAGGTGGATGGACTCAGTTACAGTAGCAATGAATAGCTGGAGGACTAGGCTAAGGACAGATGATGGGAGAACATCAATTTCGATGGTCATTAAGAGTCGAGGATGATTTTGTGGCACTTAATCCATCAATCAGAAGCAGCCTCCCAGATTTTAATTTTTAGAGAAGGGTGGTTAAGGGTTTGGGGAAAAAACTACTTCCCTCTAACTTTGTCCTGTGATTTATACTTTGTTGTTCCACATCCTATCATTTTATTTATGCAAAACCACTTTGTAAATCAGTTTAGTCTGCTTTATCAGTGATTTGTTGTAAGAAATTTACTGTGAACATGGGGTGCGGAATATCTCTCTGCCTGTCAGCATCACTAGGGAGGAGAAATACTATTGCAGTTGTGCAGTTGACACTTTCTACAACAAAGTGATTGGCTTGATATTTTTTTATATTTAATTTTTTTTATTTTTAAAAATAAAATTGAAAGATAAAAACTATCAAACCTGGACCATACTTGTGATACCATGTATTGCTAGAATTATTAACTGGAAATAAGCTGAGCTGGACAATTCGGACAGAAATAGCTAATGAGTATTAACCATGTGTTACATCTCCACTGTGATGTGGATTATACCTGCCCTGTGGAAATGGAGGCAGAAGTTTATTTCAGGTCAAACCGTTGAAGAAAAAAAGCATGCCTTGGCTGATTATGTAAAAGCCAAGGATAAACACTGATGTAAATTAAAAATTAAAACTTACTGAATGTGCAGGAAACAAAACATGAATATCAAAATAATGTAACACAAAAAAGAACAGAATGCAGGGAAGGAAAAGCAATATGGTCAATTTCTACAAAAGATCAAGGGGAAAGTGGATAAAGATAAAACCTAGCAATGGCTTACAACTGGAACATTAAAGAGAAACTGGAAGTTTGATTCTGGCTGTGCAAAAGCAAATTATCTAAACCAATGCAACCAAGGCCAGCATTGAAAAAAAAACCCCACCAAATTATTCAAATTGCAGGTTGTGCAAAGGCAGAAGTATGTCATATATACTTAGCTTGTGCAAGATCGCACAAATTGATTATGAACAATAGCAATAGCACTTAAGATTCACATTCCATTTTATATCGCTTTACAGCACTAAGTGGTTTACAGTCAGATATTGCCCTCAACAATCCGAGTCCTCATTTTACTCAGGATGGAAGGCTGCAGTCATCAAAATGATTCATTGGAACATCTGTAAAAATTATGTGCCAGTAATGAAAAATTGGTGAAAACTTGAAAAAGTAGTAAAAATGTTTTTATTATGTTCTGAATTTATATTTAACACAGGAAAAAAGTGATTTCCTTGTTTGTTCCTTAAGATTCTCTGAACTGCGCTGTGTATATTTTTTCAATTTTCAATACTTTTGGGTGTTCCTTCTGTTGCATGATAGTTCCAGCATTTATTACTATGAGTTGTCTATTAACAATTATTGACAGGGTTGAATATCATCTATAAAACATTTTATATATGTTCTCTCTAAAGCAGTTTGTAAATGTTATTGATTTGTTCCACAATTCTTCCTGTTGTTTTAAGTTTTGCATCCAATTTATTATATATGCTTTTATTTGGTCTGTCTTATCTTGTCTAAGTTTATATATATGGCCTAATAGATGAACTTAAGCATTTTAAATTGTCATTTTTTAAAAAAAAATTCTCCTTGGTTTTGAAGTCAGATTTTGTAGATACATCAGCCATCATATTATGACTTGCCACAACATAATGAACCACATGCAGGTAGTCCTTGATTTATAGCTGGTCCTTTAATGACCAAAGTTAAAACCTATCTGGAAAACAGGACCTACAATCTGGTTTTGAAATTTGGATGGTCAGTTCCCCACCACTCCTGCAATCACATGACCACACTTCAAGAGGCTCTTACCAACATAGCCACTTTATGGCCACTATTAACATCCTGTGGTCATGTGACTGTTCTCAGCAAAATCTCACTATAATAAACAATGGATTCACTTGTTTTACCACTGCCACATTTGCTTTAACAATTGCCATAAAAAAACCCTGTAAAAATCACATGACCCTGTTTTACAACCATCATGATATACGACTGTAATGGGCATGTTCCACTTATTGTATGCCAAGGACTACTATAATGAACACTTTAATCTAGTTTGTGCAATTCTGGTCTTGGCAATTATATTTTGAATTACACTCATACGAAATATTGAACTAAAGATTACCCAACCACATTTTATCTTAGTCCAGCATGTCTGGGGTAGAAAATGGAACTAATAGTCAGACAAACTTGTGGGAATAAAGTTAGCTGCTTCATAGATTGTGCAAGTCAGTGATTAACCAAAGTTAAAAGGCAGAAATTCAGTCCCTGAAATTTCCTCAGATGGGGAAGCAATACTGAAGAAAGAATAATCAGAATTTTTTTACGTTTTCAATCAGTATAGCAGAACACTGCCAGAGCAAAGTCATAGGTAATATTTATACTTTTCTGAGTTATCCAAGAAATTTACTTCACAGTAAATAATCAGGTCCCTGTCAATTATATATGGTTCCATTATCAACTGGTGACAAGATCTAAAAATAAGGACCTACTGATGTATACTATATTTAATAAAGCAAAGCTTTTTGCACTACTACTGTATTTTTAAATCATGCTTAGTTATTATTTCTTTTGCCACTCATATAAATCTCATAACTGTCTCCCCATCTGGTATGCCACAGCTGATGAATGGGTAGGAACATGTGCCTTGAGATGGATGGGGAGTGGTGGGTCAATGTTGAATTTATTTGGAAAACTCCCTCACCAACCTTGGTCTGTGTCTCATTGAATTTTGTTTCCTACTTGATGTGCTGTTTTTTAAACCCTCTCGATGTCCTTAATTACTGACTTCCAATGGAGTCCAATTACATGAAATTTTATGGATTTTGAAGTTTGTACTTATATTTCAGAGGCCAATTGCAAACCTGAGCATTAATCTACAGTAGAAGCCATGATGAGGGCAACATATTAGCAAATGTATTATATACCACAGAGTACTGATTGGAATAGCCTGTAAGATTTGTTAAACAGAAATTTATACATGGGGCAAAGTCAAATATAGACTAATCCAAATTAAAATGTTATGGTAAATAAAAAAATAAGCAATAAAACACATAAGACTTTGCTCCAACATACGGGTGTATCTATAAATTCAGCTTTGAAGATTTCAGAAATTTTCATCTCTGAACAATAAACCAGTCTTTAAAATTAAAGAGGGTAGTAAAATATCATGAAGCTTTACAATTTTCTAATATTGATTATACAGTATTACAATTTGATATACTTTTAAAGATCTTTAATATCAGCTTTCATTCTTGATCATCATGCTTTTTCATTGAATAGAAACAGAGTTCTAGTTTGATTAACAAGAGTAACATTTCCAGTAGATTTAATCTTCTTGAATCACCCTGGCATTCAATAGCACATAGGGACTACTGAGAAAATACAGGTAACATCTGTTAATTCATATCAAGGCTTTGTTGTTATAAATACAAAGCAGAATTATCTAAGTCAGGGTAGTAGCATTTTTACTATTTGCAACAGCTTAGAAAGCAAACTTTTATTTAAGCATTATGATTTCTGGTACAGATGCATCTTTGTACATTTTAATGTTCCATGTCTAACACCAGAGATAATTTTAAACACCAAACATATCCCCCTCCCATTTTGTTCAGCCTACTAATTCATGAAGATCCATTGAACTGCTTTATTTCTATCCAAGGCTTATGTATAAATTCTGCATTTCCAGCATTACTTCAAGGAATCTGTAGTTGAACAGATCTCAAGTCAAAGAGCGCTATTGACTTGGAGTACTCTTTATAAAAAATTTGAAAAATTGGCCCTTAAAAAGCAAAAGCACCATAAACTGCTCGGTGCTACACAGAAACAACATTTATTGATTTTGGTATGAAAAAATGTTCCAATTGCTTGATTTCCAAGCAAGCAGGTTTAATAACATAGAAACACTAAAAATGTTTCCTTTATAAATACAAAAGGAACAAAACACTCATAATCAAAAACATAGCCAAGGATTAGAATGACACATCTATAAGACTTGCTGGTCTCAACAGCTGAAATCCCACAGCATTTGAGGTGACTGAACATACTCTCTCAGGAACTTGCATTTAATATCCATGAAGCAATATCCATGTCTATTTTGTTACTAATGTACTACATATAAATGTTTTACATGACTGTATTTAGGCTCCCCATATTTGCTTACTGCAGCAAAATCACCCAATGCCTTCTACACCATGTAAAAAAGAACTGTATATTAATTAGGAAGAAACACAGATGAAGTCACAATATTGCTAAATTTAGCTTAATCATCACATGCATTGTTGTCACAGGACATTACAGAGTGGAAGGGCCCATGTTTGAATTAATATAAAGTTAACATTTGAGCCAGCATATTTCACAGTAAGAAATGGCAGCTATTTTGTGCAGTAATTTGAAATCACATTTCACCATTTCTACCAAATTTCTCTGTTAAAATTACCATAAAGCGCACCAATCTCCTAACTGATTAAGTTCCTAGATGTGAAAACTGCATCTGATCTCTGTGAAAAGCCTGGAATCAACTGTGTTCTTAATTGTCAACATTTTGTTTATATACTTAAACAGATGTCCAACGACTGCCACCAATTGCTATGGGTTGCCTTTAAACAAAGGACATGGAGCAAGAATGGGTTTGCCAAAAATTACACAACTGACAAAAGTAACTTGTTGACAAATCAGCAAATATACTCACCCATAGATGAAAAGGTAATGTGCTAACCACAGCAAATTGCCACTTCAATTCATTGTGGAATTATATGCAGATCCAATGTGATAAAAATTGTTCAATATTTTTAAGTGAAAATATCCCATTAAGTGTTCTATCAGTTTCAACATCTTAAAGTTTGAGTTTAATCTGTCATTCAGTTGTTGCAAAATGTGCCAATTAGAAACAACACATTCAATAATTGTTTTAAAATTTGTTACAGCATACAAATGAAAAAAGTTTAGGCAATGAAGTCTTTTAGTTAAGTAAATCTAGAGGAAATTCTAATGAGGACGAAATCCTTGTCTGTGGGGAATTTTAGGTGATACTTGGAGAAAAACTATGTTGCATGTAAACCTATTTGAGTTGTTTTTATAAATGCTGTAGAGTCTCATACAGTAAAATGTTTCTACATGCGCTTCAGTTTCACAGCAAAAGTGAAATAGAATATCTAAACACAGAAGAGAGTGTTCATGCAATATATCTAAAACTCTGTTATAATAATGCATACAATTGAAAATTATACTATGATTACATCTAGGGCTTTCTGCAACTACGAGGTGGATATGAAAAATATGGCCCCTTGTATCATTTACTAGAAAGCAACCACCACCACCTCTATTGGGTATATTTTTGCGTTTTTTCTTCTTCATTCCTCTTAATCAACTTTGCTGCTTATTCTTGGCAAAACTGGTAAAAACGAAGTTGTAGTCATTAAACTGGGCAATCTGGCGATCAAGACGCTTAAAACCTTCAATCTTCTGGGCTGAAGAAAACACGGTGCGACATTTTGAGCTCTAGAAGAAAGGAAAGGCACTAAAATCTTTGAAAAAACTAATCAAACATTTAAAGTCAGCTTTGTAAATATTCCAATGTGTAGAAATAACTATCTTCAACTATACAAGTGTGTGCTCTGGCGCTTTAAGCATTATTATAGCATGTATATGAACTCAGGTTTGTGAGCTGAGTGACAAGAACCACAGTTGGTAGGTATAATTATTTGAAAGAGAAGAAGAGAATGAATGTGTGAGAATAAGCTGAGAAATGTTTCACAATAATTTTGAGATTGATAAAATTATGTAGAAGAAAAAATAGAGTAGCAAATAAACCGATTTGAAAGGAGCAATTGTTATTTTCACAATGGTGAAAGATGAAAGGGATAACTTTAAAATGACATTAATATAGATTTAACTTGATTTAACTAAACTCAGGAATTATAGAAACCAGGAAAACCAGTACAAAATAATGTATCTGACGGATTAACCCTATTAAGAACTCAATAAGAATTGAACAAGTTTCCTGGCTTCCCAAAGCTACAGAATATATCTGTTAGAAAATATGTACAAGAAAGATAGATCAACCAGATTAATAAACAAGTAGAATATAAGGTTATGTGCACTTGACTACTTATTAAATTTATATTCGGCAACCTTCTGGATATGTAAAACAGAGATGATCCCTTTCACAAATCAGTTGCATAAAGAAGATCAGCAACTTATGGTTTTACAAGAATAATTCAAAATGAGAAAACTACATTAAGTAACTTTAAAATCAGCAATTACTACTACACCAGAATACAGTGTTTATGCAGCTATTGTTGATTTCTGAGAAACTGGTTATGGTGGAAGCAACCTACTATTCCACAGAACAGTTCTAGTTCCAAAAACCATCTATCTTAAGAATATGTACAATAACTGAGAATACATATGCCTCTAAGTTTTACATTTCTGAATTTCTAGAAGTCACATAACATTTACCACATATAAATGTATAAGAATTGCATTAAAAGAGGTAGCAATAGCCACTGAAACGTATGCCAATTAATCCTGTTATGATGAAATTCAAATACTTTCCCTTAATTGATAAAGATGTTAGCCAGTTAGAGGATGGGTGATTCCCCTTCTTAATTATTACAGATTCAGTTATTTGGTTACTTCCATATGGATAGGGACTGGTTATGATTTCTATTCCCAAACTAAACACAATTATTCAATTATGTAACTTATGAGTTTTTAAAAAGCATATCTAAAAGATCTGTCCCATATTCACAAAGTAAAAGATATTTTACCTGATTAACAAAGAGAGTTGTCACAAATTTTCCTGGCTTAAAAATGTCAATGACCTTCCTAGTTAGGTCATCATAGGATGTTTGACTTATGTTTGTTTCAAAACTAACATATGAGAAATCTGGTTCTGGAGTGATGTGAATAGTCCAGTAAGTTCCCTGGAGAGGAGCAAAATAAATAATCTATATTAGTATTTTTAATGTAGTTACATTATTTCTGCAAATACTCAATGGAATTTAGAGAAAAAAAATCATACTCACATCTGTTTTCATCCCATTCATTGAATACCCACAAGGATTGAACATTGTAGCATCAATGACAGAACCTGGTATCAGGTCACGAATTCCACTCACCTATAAAATAAAGAAGATTCATACTGATGAATATTATTTCAGAGGATTCATGTTATGTCTACCACAGTTATTTTTCATCCAAATCATTTTCTTCTCTCAGATAATGAGGTCCCATCTGAGACCAACCTTACTGTTGTTTTACAGAGTCATGAAGACCTGGCTCTTTATTAAGGTGGTTGAAGGCCCTTCTGAATAGCGTGCCCATTTTTTTTGTTATTGCCCAGTTTTACCATCTTTTGCTCTTTTTTAAAAAATGTTATTTGGTTTTATTGCTACTTTTTGTTTTTGTCAGAGATATTTCATTATTAAATCTTTAATGAAACATTAAACATTGTTCCAGCTAATATTCTCAGTTAAGCGTTGAACACTGTTTTCCCTGAAGTACACTGTATTTTGTTAATTTTGAATTGCATAAACCATGTTTATATAAAATGTATATGGTAGTAAAGTGAAAGAAACGTAAGAAAAAGTAACTAGCTGTTAACTAGGTGATAAAATCCCACCCAAGGTCTTTTCTATATTTATAGATGTAACACTTCTCAAAGCAAAACAAAAGTAACTAAACATCTGACATGAAGGATTAATTGCCCCAGAGCTACAGCTTTGGAATAGTTAGAATTGTAGTATTGAGAATTTAATACTTCTGTATTTTACTAGATTTTTTTAAAAAATCAAACTGAACTAGAAACTAATGCTTAAAAAAATACCAGCTTTGATAGTGTAGAGCTGAAATAAGAGCACTGCTTAGTTAGAAGATTAGACTCATTCACTGCTTTAATCCAATTGCTTTATTTAGTTTTAGGTTAAACTATGACTTACAGAGTTTTGTGTAATGATTAAAGTATCAGTAAAAACTGGAAGCCTGGGAATTCTAGTCTTGCCTTTGGCACAAAGCCATCTGGGTGACGAGGATAGGCACTCTTTCATAGAAAGAGAAGGAATGGAAAACCCCTTCTAGGCAATTGCTAAGAGTCAACGTTGACTTGCAGCTACCCTCCCTCTCACAAAAAAACTCATAATTATGTTTTAGTCCATGAATTAGTCAAGAAAACAAAAGAACTCCTAATTTGGAATGTATTCAAATTTGGATTATCTAACTCTAGCTTTATGGAGCCAAGAGGCAGATGGTATAGGTAGTCCTCGACTTATGACCACAAATGAGCCCAAAATTTCTGTTGTTAAATGAAACAGTTGTTAAGTGAGTTTTGCCTTCATTTTATGATCTTTCTTGCTGCAGTTGTTAAGTTAGTAACATGATTGTTAAGTGAACCTGGCTTCCCCATTGACTTTGCTTATCTAAAGGTCACAAAAGGTAATCACATGATTCTGGGACACTGCAACTGTCATAAATACGAACCAGTTGTCAAGCATCCTAATTATGTTCACGTGACCATAGAGATGCTGCAATGGTCATAAATGTGAAAAACAGTCATAAGTCACTTTTGTTAATGCTGTTGAACTTCAAATGATCACTAAGCAAATGGTTGTAAATCAAAGACTATCTGTATCAACTTTCCAAAAGATTGTTTATTGATCAAATTTATATGGCTAGCCATCTCATAAAAAGTGATATGGATGGTATAACCACAACAAAGATATAAAACAATAAACAAGTCAACAAAGTCATTACTTAAAAGATATGGTATTCAAAGATTAGATTAGAAAGGGATCCACCTCAAAATCTTCGTGAACCTATACACAGAACTGACTTGTTAGAAATGCCTGAAAATGAATGGCTGTGCAGACAAAAAGCTCTATTATTCACAGACTTAATCTATTTTAATTCCATAATTCAAGACTTACACGAGTGACATCATTTGCAGTAACACCATCTTTCATGTAGAACTGGTCCATAACTGCTGGATCAAGCTCGCTCATCAGAATTTCCAGTGTTTGATCTGGCTGATTGATTACTCGACTCTCTGGGAAATCCAGAGTGTACAAATACCTGTTTTAAAAAATGCATTTCAGAAAAAAAACATTCTAAACTGGTGTAACAGATTTATACTGCTCCAAAAGTTACACCAATAGAAGCAAACTTACCAGCAGTCAGAATTCATACGGCCCATGCAGTATGCTGCTCCATCTGTGGCAGATAAATAAAATGAAAAGTGGTCTCATAAAAAAAACTTTCTCTTATATCGTAATTCCTGGATTAAATCTGATTATATGAACATACAGATCTATATAGCATCCTGTAACTCATAAAGAAATCATGGAAGACTGTACAATACAAATAAATGCTTTTAATGAATTGTTTTCTGGCTTTAGATATTTACTGTTACATCTTTTTTGTCAAGAAGAGGAAAGAGAAAAGGAATGGATTGTGCACTTGGAAGAAAAAGTATGTTGTGAAATAAAAACTATAGCTATACCATACTTATCGGTATCAAAGTAATTTACTGTAGTTACTATATTATAATAAGTAGCCCATAGTTTCTTGTACAGTATTTTCTTCTAAAGCAGGAAATGTGCTTTGGGTCTGGTGTGGGTATATTTACTCAGCCTCTCAGTGGTTCCTTAAAGAAGTTACACCTTTCCTCGAGTAAATACGGAAGCCATATTAGGGTTTTTCTTAATATGGTACAGAACAATATTTTGTACATTAAAACAATTGTTTTATTGTACAAAAATCCTATTCTTTACTTTAATGCTAATTCCATACTTGTTTCTATTTTCCTACTTATCTTATTCAACTACCTTCCTATTAGTTACATTTACAACTATTTCTTTCATTTAATCTAAAAATGTCCATGCTTGTGGCTCAATCTTTATGGTTTAGAGTACTATGTTTTCTCATATTAACTCTTTCTTAGCTCTTTAAACCTTTCCTTTCTTCCCAGGTTTTTAGTTTTAGTAGCCAATCCCAATCTATCTTCTCACTCCTCTGTAGATTGCAAATAGGCTTTTCTTTCCCTCCCAGCCCTCTGTTTCTGGAACTGGTTTGAGGTGCTCTGCACCTGGGCTGCTGCACACAATGGGCTTACTTTGGTTTGCAGACTTGCTTGGTTTTGTAGACACTGGTCAGGCGCCCTCCTCTCTCAGCAGGTCCTTCAGCTCCAATAATTACTTTATCTTTTGCTGTCTGGACACTGTTGCTTAGGTGCTTACCTTTGGGTTGTTGGTTTCTTTTTCCCAGTCTCTTGCTGTCTTCCTGATTTGACTCCTTTGACACACCCATACCCATGCTGGGTTAGTTTTAGGAAACATTCTCCAATTATAGAGTCTGTTTTAACACTCCTTTTCAGATAGCACCTGGAATCCCAGATGGGAAATGTCTACTCAGTCTTGGTGGTGAGCTCAATCTTTCACACCACACATCCCATGAAAACAGTCTTTGAGTTAACCAGGCAATGCACTCTGTCACTATCTCTTTCACTCAAGTAAATAGTTATGTGAACCCAGCTTCTTTAAGGAACCAACAGGTACACAGCATGCTCATGTTGGATCCAAAGCACCTGTTGCCACTTCAGATCCAAATAATGCACATCTCTATTTTTTAACTTAACAACCATTTTCTATATTACTAGGTAGAAGGATCTACAGTATTTCAACAAAATGCATGCTACACAACTATTAGCATATAAATCTATTACATATATCATGTCAAAAGCAAGGTCTGACTGTGTATTAAATCAGGCTTCAGTTAGAAATGGCGTTTTCATTCTTACTATCATAAAGTAGTTATAGCAACAATACTGCATCACTGTTGCAGAACAGTTGTAAAACTCTTCATGGATAATTGTTTTGAAAATGTTAAATAAAATGCTGTACTTGATAGAGCAACCTTCTGCTTTATTATTTTTACTTGTTATCTTTCAATCATTTAGCCATGAAATCATGACTGATTTGAACAGTCTCCTATGCATAAACATTCTGAATAGCCAGATTTTATTTACAATATTGTAAATTGAAGAGATATTACTACATTTATATTTATTGAAGAGATATTAATATATTTACTTACTTGGAAATATTTCATTAAGGAACTCTACTTCTTCCTGGAAATTCCTATGTGGGTACTCTTGGTGGGAAGGCTTCATGAAATTTTTACGTGAATAAAAGAAGCTCTGAGGGGAACAAGAGTTCAAATAAAATAAGTTTGTTTTCCACAATTTAATTCTTATACAAAAAGAAATTATCTACTACATAAGGTTTTACCACTGTATACATATATAGACATGCATGTATCTATATATATATAAAAGCGAAATACCACTCACGCACCATCACAAAATCTCCAGAACCGTAAAGCCTACAAACTTGAAATTTGGCACGTATGTTCCTCTTGGCTTTTAGGTGCTCACTAACAAAGGGTTTTTCGAAATGACATCCAGAGCATTAGTATTTCCTATATTATTATTAACACGCTCTGATGCTAAGGAGTCCTACTCTCCCTCCCCACCTGAAAAAAAATCTGTTCCAACTGCTAAGCCATGACCAGGCTCCCCCGCTTCTTGCTGTCTCCCCTTCTTGCTCACACAGCAAATACTATTTCAGTTTCCAAAGTGCCCTGAACTCTCTCACACACTGATAGGACACTAGCCAGATGAATACCAATGGATGCTGGTAGGCAGAGGCACAATTTTTCCCCTTATTTTCATCCCCCAAAACTTGCCCGATCATATAGTTTCATAGTAAAGTACGGGTACCCTGCTAGTCCTTAGATATATGAATGCAGTAATCTCTTAGAAATTCATAAAGAATATAATTTGCTATATAAAAGATGCCCGCATGGAGTATAAGTATTTAAAAAGTGGCATCTTTAGAATAACATTTATTTTCAACTGGACAAAATTTTTCAACTATATACTATTTTTATCTTTCAACGATCTTATGCTTTAAGATTATCTGAAGTCTCACATATTACTCCCCATCCCCAATATTCCTGTTGTTACAAATAAGCTAAAGAGACAAAAATACAAGTTCTGCTTGGCACATCAGTGTGATTTATATTTACTTAAAACCAGAAAAGGTAGAGGACTGGTATGGTTATGCATATTTGTGTGGTAAATAACTCTGAAATCGCAACAGTTTTTATATTTTCTTCCTTCAAATAAGGATAATCTATTTTGTGATTATAAAGCTTTAAAATGATTGGTCCATGACATATTTGTACAATGAAAAACAGAATTGATATTTAAGAACATAATGAATATATATCAGCATTTTTTCAAGTGGATTTTTTTAGTCAGGAAGTACATAAGAATATGAACAATGTTCTTAAAGCATTTGCTTGCAAGTGTCAGGAGGAGTATAGAAAAGGAGAATCAAGAATTTTAGTAAAAGATATGCCAATTAGCTTAAGATCTTTCCTTCTCCTCCTAACCATTTTGCAAGCCTCATACTGAAGCCTCCAATATCATAAGCTGAATATCCCCCACCTTAAGCTGGTATCATTTAAAGCCAACCTATCTGAGGCAGGATCCTTATTTCATCTTTACTATGAATATAGATTATCTGATTAAGCCTGTGCTGCCACTTAGAAGTTGGTATCTCATGTCTTACAAGTATGATATCTTTTTATTCAGCATCTTCAAGAAAACGTTACTTTCTCCTCTTGTTGCCCCCAACTCAAATCTAACAAAAAACCTGAATCTCTCCATCTTTATGAAGATGAGCTATCTCAGATAACCTTTGATAGCCATATTAGTCAAAAGTCATACTGTGGAGGAGTGCATTTTATAAGTCAGAAGTGGGGTAAAATAAGTTTAAAAACTTTCAAAAAATATTGGGCAAATTGATAATTTGTCACCAATAAACTTATTAGCAATATTGATTTTGTACTGTATGTCATCCTAAAAGCAGGAATGTTTGTGGGCTTTGTGTTAAGGCACTCGCCAATCCAAGATCCCAGAACCATTGATACTTCACTGAAAGGTGTTTAAGTGTATTTCTGCATAAACTTTTGATGACTGACAGAGGTTGCATCTCCAGCAACCTTAAGATGACCATACAAGAGTGGAGACAAGATTAATATATAGTGCAAGAAAGACAAAGTATGAATGAGATATGAAAATCCCAGAAATATTAGGGGAATTAATCTGAAAAACATTTCTTACATATTGTATAATAATAAATTGCTATTAGATGCTCAGCATTTACTACTGATATATTTTGTAAATATTCACAAAAAATAAGTTAACATACTGTTTAAAATATAACTGATATTTAGCAACTTGGAAGACGTCTCAGAATATTGTTTTCTTTTTTTCTTTTCTTACCTGAATTGAGTCAAACCCACAGTACTCTCTAGCAAGCTCTAACAGGGGAACCAGTGCCTGCAGTAAGAGGGTGGTACCACATGTCTTCAAAATGAAACGTCTCTTGGAGACAAACATGCTACTCTCACTGAAAAACACAAAGATATAATCAATATATTTCATATCTGAATGGATTTTGGAAATTCTAAATCTATTTGATAGCAGTCCCTTAAAACTTCTTTAAGCGCTTAGGAATTAGAGACATAAAAATCTTGGCTTAGTCAATATAGATCTCTTCTGTTCCTTCAGAATTCTGTAGGTATGAAAAGGCTCATCTCATACACAGCTCATCTACTTTAAATCAAGTAGATTTGATTTAAATCTAGTAATACAACTACTCTTTATATAAATGGTGCAACATGAAATATTCCTTTCCATTGTTTTCTAGAGTAAGAAGTTCCTGCAGGCTTTGATGCTTTCATCAAAATTACAAAAGTAGCACAGTGCTGTTCTGATACAAACTGCCCACTTTATGATATGCAAAATATAAAAAAGGTCAAACTTGCATTATGCTACAGTGATATTGCTTTCATCATTTGTCCCTTTTCACCCCTCCACACCCAACTGGGCAACTCTGATTAGACAGATAAGTCTTACGTAATCCTGAGGTAAGGAAATATGTCATAATGCATTAAAACAGATTTCAAATACAGATATTGGGGTAAATGTTAGAATCAGAATGGTGATTAATGGTTAGAGTATTAAACCACGTTTGAATCCTTAATCATGGAACTCTTTGGATAACTTAGGCTATTAATTCAACTGAATCTATTTGATAACACAGTTACTGAGATAACATTAAGGAGAGTCCCATGTAATCCACCTTGAACTATTTGGAGGAGGAGCAGGTTATAACATTTTTTCAAGAGGCAACTGGACTTTCTGTTTTTTCTTTAAAGACTTTTCATTTCTCATCCAAGCTTCTTCAGCTCAGACTGGGTGGTGGGGAATGGAAGGATTTATACTCCTTGCAGATAGCTGGTCATTTGCATTCTTTTACAGAGTGGTTGAGGCCACCTGCAGGTTTATCTGTGTCCTCAAGATCACCTGTGTGGTGCAAATGGGTGTGGAACCTTCTTGGAACTGTGAAAGGGGATGAAAGGACTGTGTTGTACTTTAGACTGGAGATTGAGGATGTCTGTGTTGTAGACTGGAGATAGATGATGTGATATCCCTTCCCTTATGTTGAGAGAGGGTTGTTCAATTTTGACATATATGCTCTCTTTGAACCCTCTTTCAAACCAGCGGCCCTCTCTGTCCAAAATGTGGACTTTGCTGTCATCAAAAGTAGCCTTTGTCTTTTAAATGCAGATTGACTGAACTGAAGAAGCTTCTTGGATGAGAAGCGAAATGTCTTCAAAGAAAAACCAGAAAGTCCAGTTGCCTCTTGAAAAAGCACCTTTGGGACAACCATGACCTGGATGACTGAGAATTTCCATAGACATTTCATTGTATCTAGCATTACAACAAATAATAAACTGGTTTCAACCTTAAGTTCTGTAATTCTATCACATTCTTAGCTTGCTTAACCATCAGCATATGAACCTAGTATCAATTATTGATCAAGGTGCTGTAGATTATTACATAGCAATATTTAACAATAAATTCCTCTTGCTGAATTTTACTCAGTTCTGATATCTTTCACTTCTTTTTCATGCAATTGTTTAGGGAAACATCCAATTTACTTCATTGCTAGAATACATAATGATTATTTTCATTACATGCTACATGAATAGGTATAGCTGACAAACTTCAAACTGCATGAATATTTAAAACATTCAGACAATACAACGCAAGTTCAAAGAAATAAAATTGAGATGTGGATATGTTGTACTTACAGTGATGTTAGTATTCTTTCAAAATATTAATAAGTAATATGATACATTAACATCTTCATTTTAAAATGAACATTTAATACTGATTATATTAATATTTTAATAAAACAACATAGAAAACTCTATTATAATGTTGAAATGAAAGTCTTTTTTGATTGTGCAGATGCAGTTTGAAAAAAATGATCATTAAGTATTTGTCTACAAGTTAAAAATAGGGTGTTTTTAGACCGCCCTTCCCAATTGTGAAAAGTATCTACCATATCACATACAATATAATCAACAGTTAAGAAAGCATTTTTTTTAAACTCTGATCTATATTATAATGGAGCCTAATGAAGTGATTCTAGCTATGTGATAGGACTACACAAAAAAGAACATTTTCTATTACAAATGTCTATGGAGATTCTCAATCATCCAAGTCATGGTTATTCCAAAAGTGCAACTGGACTTTTTGGAGAGTTTTCTTGAAAATGTTTTGCTTTTCATCCAAGAAGCTTCTTCAGCTCTTTGAAGAGAACTGAAAAAGCTCCTTGCATGAGAAACAAAATGTTTTCAAAGAAAAAAACTAAGGAAGTCCAGTTGCCTTTTGAAAAGCACCTTTGTGACATTTTCTATTACAGTTTGATACTGAAAATTCATTCTCAATCCCATTTTCCAAAACAAGAACGCTGACAAAAACTGAGAATATTTAAAAATTGTGGTTGTACATTGAGGGATACATTTACACTGTTTGGGAGTCTGTATAAATTAGGTTTTACTGTAGTCTGAGAGCTATTCAGAGAATGACCTTTCTTTCTGCCAAATAGGTAAGCCTCCAATAGTGGAATAGTTTCAAAAGGGCGTACCCTGTAGTTCTTAGTTGTCAGACAAGTTTCTAACAACAAAAAAGCAGTTTCTGAAATAGCCAGTTTTAAGCCATATAGAATTTGAAAACTCAGTGCAAATGCCTTAAAATGTACTGCTAACTAGCACAGATCTTTCACTGTCACCAAACTTTTCCAGAACAGTTTGAACCTCAGCCCTCAAGGACTAGAAAATTGAATCCAATAATTCAACACTATTGTTCCTCATCTAGATCCTGAATTCATTCAGGGTTCAATAGTATTGTTCCTTAGAAATGGATGATAAAGTCAACAGTCCCTCTTTAAATCGGAGACCCACCTACCTCAATTATCTAGATTTTGTGGGACAAAATGAAAACCTATGGGACATTGTACAGTGGTTAGTAGTTCCACAGCACCACATTTTTTGACATTTTCTGAACATAAGGGCTGGGGGATCCCCAAGACACATTACAATCAGAAAGTTCAGATAAAGTCAGTGTTAAATGTTACTAGAAGTTGCACAGAAATCTAGGTAAAATACTCAGGCCATATTTCTCCAGACCAAAAGCCTATATCAATTTCCACCCTGAGTTATCCTTAAGACAACCATCTTAACCTCTGTATATCCTTGCCAAAAGCTGTTTAAAAATGGGTGTGAACAATATTAACCAGTTGTGTCAGAAGCTGCAGTGTTACTCTTTTTCAGCCACTTTCTCCATAAACTGAAAAATTTAGTTTCCTTAAAACTGCATAGCATACCATGCTATGATCTCTTCAATAATGTTTTCAACTACCTACTTGAGCCAGGGGAACACTTCCCATCAACATGGAAGTATTAATTAACATAATGGGATCAATGACATCCTAGCCAGTTAGTCAGGAAGGCTAACTGAGCAACTGGTATTTCCTCAGGGCCATTGTAACTTCAAGCAGTCACTAAATGAATGTTGTTAAATTGAAGACTACCTGTACATCGCACATCACTTTATACTTTTGTAGCAAGTAAATTAATATTTATGTAAAAGTGTAATACATTAAAAACAAGCCTATGCATTGTGTACAGGAATTGTATTTACTCACCTGAGTACATAAGCTTCCTGCTTGTCAGTTTTTGTCACACTTATGATCAAACAATGCACATTCTCCAGAAGTTTGTCCCACTCAAACCTGCCAAAAGGAATACAATAAAGTATTAAGTGAATTTCATCATTTTTTTTAAATAAGAGGGCATGCTGTACTATCACAAAATGTCAATCTACATTTCAATATCAAAAAAGGAAACTTAACCGAATGTGCAAACTATTGTACAATATCTATAACGTAGCTTAATTAAATAATATAATATAATTACTATTTGAATTTGTAAACTAACTTGAATTTTATAGATTCTTGGCAATTTATATTACCAACTTCTTGGAAACCATTTTATTCTTGTGAAATTGTGAAATACTGCATATTTCCTTTAACCCAAATTTAATGCCTAATTTTGACCCTGTCCAATGCCCCCTGTAGTATACAAGTGTCAAAGCTTTAGGCACTGGTAATAAATCTAAACTGTTATAAAGTTTGATATCACCACCATAGTTCGTGACTTCAAAGGAGAAAAATTATTTATTTAAAGTTTATTTACCGTAAGTTTATTTAAATTTAAAACTTATATAGTGTAGACCAGGGGAGTTAAACTAATGGCCCACGATCCAGATGCATCACAAATGTCACATGATGCAGAATGTTTGAAACCTGTGTTATAGACTACAAAATATAAAGACATTACAGTATTCAGATAAACACATATTACTCTTAAATTTTGAATATTTTATCAATAATATTATGACATTGCACTAGTTAGATCATATTGCTCAAACTATCTGGACCAGTCACTTTCTCTGCCAATCCACCTAATAGGATTGCTGTTGTGGGGGAAATAGGAAGAGGAAAGGGTATTAGGTACTACTTGAGTTATTTATAAAAACAACTTGCTGCCTTCAGTTATTTATAAAATTAATAAAGGGATATAAATAAAAATATGTATCCCAGATAATCTGGAATAATTCTTATTTCCTCAGAATTAGGTGAAAAAACCCCTATGTAATTCTCGTGAATACTTTCAAACCCCTAGAACCATTCCATGCACATATGCCAAGCCTGTTACACTTCAGTTAGCCAAATACCTGTCATTGTCTTAAGATAGAACTGAAGATAAACTAAGTTGTCAGACAGAATACTAATCCTTTGACTGATTTTATAGGATTAAACTGTACAGAACAACTCTACTTCCTAGTGGTTGTACACAGAAAAGCAACAAAGTTCTCTTATACAAAAGACCACAAATGTATTGTTGCAAAGGTCTGTATATTTCCTCCCTGTGTTAAGTAAGCTCACCTTACTCTTCTAGAGGTGTGCAAAAACTAGAAAATGGGTTTTGTTTAATATACCGAACAAACACGTTGTGGCTTAATGTTCATCTGACTCTTCCAGATGGGTCATAGTCTGGCTGAACTGAATCACAGAGTACTTTCATTATTTGGATTTGGTCTGTGCATGAAATATTTTGCACACCCTTATGCTCCTCCTCTAAATAATGACCAACTCATAGGAAATTACAACTCTACCTATATTTTCTTGGCAGGCACTACAGTACTATTTAAAGGTGTAGATAATTTGGCTTACTCAATAGCTTCAGTCATTGTAATCTTACAGGAGAGCTGTGTGTTTTCAAAACTGACTGCTAAAGCACATTCTTGCTTCGACAGTTGCGCCTTGCAAAACAAGGAGATATCACTCACGCTTCTTAAGTTTCCTCGGGAAACAATAGAGATAACACCTAATTTCTCAAATTAAGCAATTTACAATCCATACCAGGTTCTTAAAAAAATGAGGGCACAATGTATTATGCGGAAAACTACTGGATTAGTGTCAAACTGCCCAGCAATATGAAATCATAGCCATTTCATTGCTGGTAAGTTAACAAATTCCAGCAATATTCATCACTTGCCATCCTGGAGGGCCCTAGATTCTAACTCTAGAAGAGAATGTAATGGAAAATGTATACATTATGTCTAACCAAGATTGGATATATCTATCATGCATCTCTGAAAGTTAGGACATCTGTTCATAGCACTATGACAAGGATGCTTGTTATTCTTATGTTCAGTGGAAACAATTATATGGTTGCAGCCTATCTTTAAAAGGACTGAGTAGTACATAACATTTTTGTTTTGACATATTACTTGTCATGTACATATCAGAAACACTTCAAAACAATTTCAGCATGTCACATCTGCATGTGCCAAGAACCTTTGGCCAGCTACCAATTGATTTCTGCATACAATTTAAAATGTTGATTTTGACCTGCAAATCTTTTTATGGATTGGCATTTAGGTATCTGCTTACTTTAACCTGAACAGACCCATCTGGTAAGATTATAAAGGGAAAACTGCTCTTATTCCCCATTCCCCTTGCAGAAGGGAACTAAAACGAAAGGTGTTGCTATTTAGTAGTGCCAGTCCTGTGGAACAATCTCCCAATGGAGATCAAAATGGCTTCCTCCTTCATGGATTCAGAATAGTGAAAGCAAAAATGTTCTACTCAGTTTCATATTTACCTTATTTTTATCTTGACTTATTGGATGTCATGTTTTTCTTTCCTTGGTTTTATAAGCCCACACAAATTTGGAAGCAAATACAAATACTACAATACTGAATGTAGTAAATCAACTTATGAAGAGTAGCCATATTTTGTGTGATTTATACAAAGTAAAATTTTCTTAGTTCAAGAGAGGTGCGGATATCCAGGAAAGTTTAGGCAATCGATGTTTTCAAAGAAAAGATATTCAATATGGAGTCCTTTGTGATCTCTGAGCTTGGTTATTTGCTTGCAGACATTTTATTAGTCAACTAGTTAACATGATCAGAGCTTGACTGGGTCACAGGGAATTTTATTTCTCGCTAGCATTATGTTTGGATCAACTTATGTGTTTCAGAAGGCCTTCACACTACCACAGTAATATCGGCAACGTTGGAGAGTAAATATGGCAAAATCCCACACGATGGAAAGCTTTGTCCTTATAAAGATGGGAATATTGAATTACAGAGTCATGCTCTGTTTTACTGTAATTTTACTAAGACATTTATAATGAGCTAATTAAAGCACCTTCTACTTCCAGGTTGGACAAACAAATTCTATGTACGGTGTCTTTTGGCATATAATAGATTCCAGGGAAACTCTTGCTCTCAAAAAGTAGCAGACAGAATTCATGTATTGATGACAGTAGTCTAAACACGAGTACAGATTTTTACTGTATATGCTATAGTTTATTTTACATTATATAATTTCTTTTATGTCACTTGGGTCTATGACCCATCATAAATTTAAGTAATTCCTGTAGTAGCATTTGGGGTATTATTGAAAGTATCAAAGTAGGTGCTGACATACTTCATGAATGATTGTTTCTAGGGAAACACACAGTTGCCATCTATAGAAAAATACATGGATAAATTCAGAATAACATTTAATAACTAAACATTTACCAGAACAATTGAATGGCACACTGGTATTTAACATTCCATGCTGTTTGGTCAAGATCATAGGTGATATGCTTCAGTAATTCCTCAGCCTAGCTGACCACATAAAAAAACAATTTCAAGGACAAATTTGGACAAGGGAAAAGCACTTGTACCATGGT
The DNA here is from genome assembly GCF_049901735.1 of Notechis scutatus. Lineage (NCBI taxonomy): Eukaryota > Metazoa > Chordata > Lepidosauria > Squamata > Elapidae > Notechis > Notechis scutatus. The sequence continues at coordinate 104,364,758 of NC_142009.1, forward strand.
ATGAATATTGTGTAGGAAAGAGAATATAAAAATAATTGGACATTTAGTCTAGGTACTTGTAACTATGCAGTTTCTTATATTTTGCTATTTATAGATTTGGCATTACAAAATGAACAGTACAAATCACAAACCAGTTTGTCCTATCAGGTGAAACAACTGATTCAGTTAAGAATTGATCTGCACAAAATATATTACAAAATCATTAAATCTGAAATAGATTAATTCAAACAATACAGAACTGTCATGTAAAACTCAATTATGCTACTACATATTTGGCATAATGTAGGCATAATGTAGTTTGAAGTCAGAAATATACAAACCCAATTATTACTGTTTATATTTTTGCACAGTAGGCAAATTCGTTCATAATGCAACTCTTATCTAATGAGATTTGACATGGCCTTCTAAAATGACATTTTGTTTTCAGAAAAAAGCTGGTTAAAGTGCACTAATTATTGCGAGAGCACTCCATATAATTTATTGGCAGAATAACTTCTGCAGTTCACTACTCTTTGCTAATAAAAATTACAAATGCATAGTTACATAAAGCTGAGAACAGATATTCTTCCTATCCAAGCTGTCTATTATTTCTTTGATATTCTTAGCACATTAGCAGTACATTATTAGGGGAGAATGAGAATAAACATACACACAAAGGGTACATTATTCCATATACCTTTAATTATTCTCTGCTAAATGTAGCTCATTCAAACACGCACATAGACTAGGCATTGTAATTTTCAAATGTCTAAATTCTATTGAAGCAGATTCAAACTATTATTTTGTACGTGCAGCGCAAGTAAAATACTCGTACTATTAGTGTGCATTTAGGGTTGTAGAGAATGCAACCCTTCCCCCATGACTGTTGAGGAGTTGGCGCCTCCTCCACATTCCTGAAATGCCCACTAGATGACAGTCCCAGACCCAGCCCTTAAAGTAACACTAAAAAGTAATGCTTGATCTCATTAATGGAGGAGAGGCTTTTTCATCTGGAGTTTGAGACTGAACCATTTAAAAAAAAAAAAAAGTTGCAAACTGAGTTAAACACAGGAGGGGTTTCTGTCTATCCCACTGCATTGCCTGAATTCCAGAAGGGCAAATGCATACATAAAACCTCCCATTGCCTACAGGCATGCTCTTGCTTATCCTATAAGAGGCAAAGCAAAGCAATAAAACATAAATTACAATAAATACAAAAACATCCTTGGCAGCTTCCTCAACAGCCTACTTTTTTTTCCCTGTACTTGGAAGAGATTAGAAAAAGCAGAAGAAACTCCTCCGCTTCCTCGACACTTTTGACAAAAGGTTTGTGGTCAAGAATCGGATCATAACTAAGCTGCATCCACTTTCAGAGAAAACGCACGAGTAGTCCAGTCCCTTTACGAGTCTACAGGCCAAGGACCCAATCCACATTTCAAGAACATGCTGGTGCAGAGATGTCCGTGGGTGCCCTGCTCGCCCACTTGTGATGGCCAACGTGGTAGGGGTTCGTCGAGTCCTACCAACAAGCAATGTACAAGCCGTCTCCCCATTCGGTTCATATCGAACACTGCGAGAATCCCGGTGGCCTTCGACCTTCCTACGGGATCAAACACCTCCTCCTGCATAAGACAGGACTTCCGTTCACACTCCGTTGTTAAGGACCGCAAAGCCAAATAAGGTGACCCACTCGTGAAAGCCCGCCGTGCATCGGAAATAAATATACTTCGGGGGCAGGAATCGGCAATCGCCGAGGCCTCCTCTTTAATTTAAAAGGACAGGCACGAAAGGGTCACGTCCCGCCCTAGCAAGGTCACAACTCCGCCCTTCCCGATGTTAACTCCTCTTCTGTAAGTTTCCCTCAGAGAGCCGGCCTACGGGGGAACTTAAAAAGGCCTGCAGTTAGCCGCCGCACGCGGAGGCCGAGCCTGCATGCGCCGGGGGAACGTTAGCAGCCGTTACTTGAAGGGGCCGGCTTGCTCCCTCCCCCCCCCCCCCCCCCGCAAGGCCGTCCCGGTGAAAGTCCCTCCCCTCCCTTCGGAGCAGGCGGGCCCCGACCCTCCCTCGCCTCGCGCAACATAACGCCGTCCTGAATGGAGCAGCCGCCATGCCCGCCCCCCTTCCCCGGCCATTAGCTTCCCTCGCTTCCCGCCCAGCGGTACGGCGTGACGGCCTCTCTTCACCAGGGCATGCGCGCCACCGGCCGGGCATATTCCAGCACTCGGCCAGCACCCCCTCCATGTTCTTCCAACCCTCCCGTTTCCCACCGGCTCTCCTGCCGGCTCCTAACTCACCTGGGAATGGTGCGGAGGTCGCCGGAGCCATTACTCTGGTGCGGCTCCTGCGGCGAGGGCTGTTGCCAGGCGAACCACACCTCCAGTAGCTTCTCAGTCCCTTCGAAGAAGTGTGCACCGTTCTCCTCCATCATGGTGAGACAACTCCGCAAAACCAACCACAGAAATTAAAATGACAAACACCCCCCCAACCAAAATCTGCTGCTGTCGCCGCCGCCCTCACCTACACCAGCTACAGCTGATAGGACTGTTGCTTCTAGGCAGGGCCGCGGCGCCTTCGTGGGATCCCAGCCCGTCCCAAGCAGGTTTTACCTTGGATGGGGCAGTAATCTTATATTAAGTTATAAGATAAAATACGTGTGTGTGTGTGCGGGCGCGCTCATATATAAAATATATCAGTGAGCGGTTGCAGAAAAGGGTGGCGGGTTGTTAGGATCCTTTGGGGTAGGGGAAGGAGGGAAATGGAAGGCAAGAAGTGCGGAGTAGGCAAGCGTGCAGGCGATGCGGTGCGGTTCGGTTCCTTGTATTCCGTGTGTTCCCGTTACAGAGAAAAGCATTGAGCGAGCGCTAGCTAATGTCGCCGGCCATACTGTGGAAGCGAAGTGAGGGAAGCCACGCAGAGTTTTTATAACCGCACAGGTACAGGGGGTCTGCTGCTATTGGATTTCCGCTCACTAGGTCCGCCCATTTCCTTCCCTGATAGGGCATTCGAACTGTCTGACAGGCACTAGGAGCTCGTCCCAGCTTGTTGGTTGTTCCAGCTCGTGCGGTCTCCACCGAGGTGCGCTGTAGATGGCCCCGGCTGGCACATGCGAGGGCTTGAAACAAGCAAGCGAGAAAATAATCGGCAGAGAGTAGTTATGTTATTCTTTTTAGAAAGCCAACACAAAAAAACAAGGAATGCATGTGTAAGGGTAACATAATGCCCAAGAGATCTGTTTCTGAAAGAAGCTATGGCGGCTGGTTAAAATTTACTGTGAGAATTCCCAAAATCACGATTGTTGATGGGGTTTTCTGAAATTCAGTCACAGTGGATGCGGAAAGTAAGATGTGTTTCTGTTTGAGAAATAATTATTTCTAATAAAGAGCCCAGGGGAAACGTATTAACTGATGGAAGAGTGTATTTGTATATAAAACTTCCTAGAGACTTCTGAGTAAAGAAACATTGAATCAGACTGCATATGTCACCGAAAGCAGGACAAAATTTAAGGAAGCTTAAATTTTAAGAATTTCTTTTTTCCTTTAAATCAAAGTATTTTTTCTGGTTAATTTTGCTTCCCAGGGTTTTTATAAAAAAAAGTTTTTACTGCTGCTTTCAGGATATTAGTTTATGGTGAATATAGTTTTATATTTTGTAAGACAAGCTGCTCTTTTGCTATGAAGAATATGAGGTGGTAATAAAAAATAAACTCCTTAATTGAAAAGTCTGTTTAAGAATTCTTCCGTCTTTTAACCAGATTAACCAGACAATCATACCAATGATACTATCAAAGCCATACAATTCCACTAGCAGTAAATAAATAGTCCTGTAGTTTATAATCTTGCTCAGATTTTAAATAGTCATGAAAAGTCCCATTATGTATCCTTTGGTTCTGCAATACATTTTATGTTTACTTGGAGAACAGTCCTGTAGCTGGAAATGGTGCTCATTCCTTAATAAGTGTATTTAAGATTCCAGCCTGTATGCATTATTTGTGTCTTTTTAGTCATAAATATCCAATCACTGAGTCTGTAATTTGTAAAATATCATTATAGGCAGGGGAATTCTTCAGTACCATGAGACAGAATCACCTTATGCAGCACAAGATGGAACATGAAGCTGCCAAATACTCATACTAACACTAAAAGTCTATAAAATGGAAAAGTAAGCATGCAATATCTTGTTAAGAATTTCCATTAGTAAAGCTATACAATGAGAATGTGTTGAAAATATGTTGAAATATTTGTGTAAGAAAGATCTCTGCTCAAAATTAACTACAATTAATCCACTATAAGAGACTTTTGTATCTCCTCCCACAAAGTACATGCATGAGTCTATGCTGGGAAAATATTTTGCAGAGGCACAAATCTAAACAATTAACTTTTGTTTGTATGCTACAAATGTTATTAAACATTTTCATGTTATTAAAGAAAGAAGTGGGGAGAAAAATAAAATTTTAACCAAAAATAAGAACTTTGGACTAACTTTTAAACATCTATCCTAATTAAGATAGTGCAAATTTATTGGGATAATTCATGAAATTGAGCAGAGGAATATACTTTCATAATGTAATTATTTCAAGAATTATAAAATGAGTTATAGCTTTATTAGTCCCTTAAAACATATAATGGAATATCTTTAATGGAACAAACAAAATACTAAATGAGAAAATGTTCCAGTTCTCCAGTATTCTTTACCACAAAATGTTACAAAAGCAAGTAAGAGCAGCATTTTATAATGGTATTTTAACCAGGTCTACAGTTCAAACATGGTATCAAAATCAAAATTGTTAGTGGTATGTGTAGTGCCAAATTAATCCTGCCCCTTAGATAACAATAAAATTATTGCTCCTGCAGCTCTGAAATATAACAGCCATTTTGTCTATTCTATCAAAGTCTTTACTCAATTTTGATTTATTTCAAAAATAGCACAAAAGCAACATACAGTTCTCTGAAAACAGATTGAATTAGTTGTTACTTCTAAATAAAATCAGTAAGATGGTATTATAATTCTGTATCAATTATTTAAAAAATTATTGCTATCTAGAATGAATTAACAATATATGGTCAACTCACTCTGAGTGAGGTCAGTGGTCTCCAAATTTGATTGATAGATAGACAGACAGACAGACAGACAGACCTAATATATCCTAGGATAGCCTCTGCATAGGAGAAAGAAAATATGTCTGTGTGTATTTTTATACTGACATGTTTTCAAAAGGTACCTAGGGATTTACAAGATAAACTCTAACACAACCACTATAAAATCATATATCGTATTTTTTTAATTATAATTATAGATGTTTCTCAAGTGATAAGATCTCAAACATTACAGGCTTGTCTAAATCAGGGGTCGCCAACCTTTTGGACCTCAGGGACCACCAAACTCATAATTTTAAATCCCAGGGACCACTAATCGGTTCTGTGGGCATGGCCTAATTTGTGGGTGTGGCTTGGTCATCATATGACTGGCTGGGCATGGCTTGTATGTAAATATTATAAATATTTATATAAATATTGAATTTGTTATAAAAAAACAGCAACTTTTACCCAAAATCAGGCAAAGCAAGCAGGCAGATTGAGTTGCTCACAGAATCACAGATTCATTCAGAAATCTATCTGCCATTGGCTAGCTCAGTCTGTCACATAAAATTTGCTAGCAAGCAAACTCACAAAATTAACTCACAACATACCATGTATGTAAATATTGAATTTTTTTATTTAAAAAAGAGCAACTTTTACCCAAAATCAGTCAAAGCAAGCAGGCAGATTGAGTTGCTCACAGAATCAGATTCATTCAGTGATCTATCTATCTGCCATCGGCTAGCTCAGTCTCTCAAATTTGCTTGCTGTGAGTCTGCACTGAATAACAGAAACTTTAGTCCTAAGGGAGCTTCAGCTGTGCTTAAAAGCAGAGCCAAAGATCTAAAGACTAGCTAGAAAGCAAGAAATCCAACCATTTCCTGCTTCCTAGCTACTCTAAATCTCCCAGCACAGCAGAACTGATATTGGTCGGAAAAAAGAAAAATAGCAATTTAGCAAGCAAGTTTGCTGGGTAAGGAGTGAGTGGGCGGGGAGCGTTCCTGGGGGCCAGGTGGACGGCGCAGCCTTGTGCTTTTGCACAGCCTGGATTAATTGCTTTGGGGGGGGTGCTCTGGGGGTGAGATTTCTCTGCAGCCCACCAAAAAATTTTCATGGGCCACCTGTGGGCTGCGGCCCACCGGTTGGCGACCGCTGGTCTAAATCACCTTTCTAAATATAAAGAGGGAGAGTGCCATGTGGATTTCCACAGGAATACTATCAGCAGGTGAGGAGCTGTCGCTGGGAAGCACTGACTTTTGGATTTTCCCCCAATATTCTCTTGGGTTACTCAGCATTCCCACATCAGCCATGCTAACTGGAGATAGGTAGATTTTGCTACAAATCCCTGGGCACCAAAGCTTATAGAGTTTTATCAGTGAAAAACAGCACTTTGAATTGTACCTGGGAGCCTATTGGTAATTACTATCGGGAGCCTGCAAAATTGGCATTATATGTGAGAAGTACCTCTTCCAAATGACGGGCCCTGTGGTATTCTGCATAAATTGCATCTTTCAGGTATTCTTCAAAGCCAATCCCATGTAGCCTGCACTGTAAGTGAGAGTCATTGTTGTCAGCATTTCTTTCTTCAAGAAAGAATACTATTGGTTTTATTCAGTGGTGAAAGGAGAACACCAAGCCATTACAGAAAAATGATATGAATTGAGAGGAGATAAATAAAATAAAATTGAGAAAATTTAAAATGTTTTGTTTTATGTGTATCTATGTATTGTTTGTCTTGAAAATAAAACTTGTTTTTTTAAAAAAAAAAAGAAAAATAATTGAGTCCTGGGAAGTAGAAAGTATGAGAAGAAACTCAAAACAATGCTGCCTTCATTATGTTATATATAAGTTGAAGTACTTAATACAGTCTTACTATGATTCAACTTTTTCCCAGGAAAAATCCTGACAACCCCACACACACTGGGCCAAGACTTTCTAATAGAGATTTATAACTGAATATAATTTGCATATTAAGACATTTCCCAGTGGTATCATGCAAATGTTAACAATTAGACAAGAGAGAAAAGCTGAACTATGTCTGATCGGACCTCTTCCTGCTTCTCTGCCAACTGAAGCTCTACATTTTAGAAGAAGCAGAAGTGAACTTAAATTTTTTGCAGGTAGTCCAGAAGGATCTTATGATCAATGGAATTCATGATCCTAAGAAATTGAAAAAGACCAGGAAGGGAGCCTTCCTCACATCTAGAACCCATATAAGTCACCAACTAGCACAAACTGATACCCTAGTTTGAAACCTGATTAAAAAGAATGCAGATAATCTACTTTCTCTAGGGGAATTGGAATCCTACTACCATGATGAATAGAATGATTGTAGAAAAACTAATGAAACTATTATGAGAGAATTCCATTGACTTGGTCCAGTAATGATTCCTATTTATAATGAAATAAAAGGTTAATTTTGGTCTCCCCGCACCCCCCAATATAGTGCAGTAGGCTTGATTTCAGGCTTTTGCTTCTGATTTTGTTCACATATTTACAATTCTCCAGGATCAAAAAACTAGGGTAGTCTTTCACTTGTATATTACATGTATACTTTGTCAGACGCACTTATTACTAGTTGGCTTCCAGATGTAATTCAAGATTTATTATTTATTAAATTTATTGGCCACTCATCAGAGTAATCCTGGACTCATATTTGTGGTCATAAAACAGTGTATATCTGCTGTATAGTCTTCTCCAATTATTTCTGCTGATCCTATAAAATCAGCAATAGAGCGATATAAATTCTAATAATAATTACACCTGGTTAGCTGCCACAAGAAGATTGCACAGACTGACTACAAACAATGACATGAGAAAGTAGCAACAATGGTGCATTGAAATATCTGCAAAAAAATACTATTTATATTATTTGCCTGCAAGCAAGAACTAGTGGGGCCATAAAATAAGAAAAAGTAATAGAAAATGAAGCTAAAGTGCACTTGCCATAACAACACTCCAAACTTAATCAACTGTCAATAAAGATTAAAAAAAACTCTAAATAGTGGACATGGCAGTACCTGGAGACAGCAGAATAGAAGAGAAAGAACTGAAGAAGATAGCAAAGACCTGCAAAATAGAAATAGAATGATTGAAAAAAGAAAGCAAAGGTAATACCAATAGTAATAGGAGCCTTGGATGCAATTGCAAAACAAGACTTGAACACTATTGGCATTGACAAAATCACCATCAGTCAGTTGCAAAACACACTTTTGCTTGAAACATCTTATATCCTGCAATGATTTGATAGATGGATAAAAATATCAAATGCAGTCTCAACACCTGGCTGACCATGCAATGAACCATAGTAGTAAATTAATAATCATTAACATTAATGTTTTTTGGCTGAGTGATCTACACCCACTCATTGCCAAGCTGTTTAACAATATTGGAAGGAGGTGAAATCAAATATTGATTAACATCTCACAAAACTTACCTGATAATAAAAGATCCAGCAAAAGGGGCACCACTGGGCAACTATAGGCCAATTACCTGCTTACCATTAACTTTCAAATTGCTAACTGATGAGGTAGTTGATGCAATTAAACAGCATCTAGTTGAAAATTATAGAGAAGGAAGACCAATTTTAACGTGAGGATTGAATACACAAAGGTGTTTGATTCCCTGTTGTATAATTGGATAATCAAGTGCCTAGAAATAATGAGTCAGTAGAAACATCAGAACATTTGTGCAAAAATCAATGGCACAATGGAAGACACAGTTGCTGGTCAATTGTGATAGACTGAGAGAGGTTAATATTAAGAGGAGAATTTTTCAAGGAGATGCATTATCACCACTACTGTTGGTATTGTTCGTACTATTTATCATTGTACTGGTTCCTTTGTCAACAATACTGAACAAGTGAAGCCATGGCTATGAAACATCAGAAACATCTGCCTGGCTAGCTTACTTACTTTACAGAGAAGATCTTGTACAGAAAAACACTTCTGAAATACTGCTCAACACTGTCTATATATACAGTGAAGTTATTGCAATGGAGTTTGGACTGGATAAATATGCCACCCTCAACAGAAGGAAAATAGTGAAAACTATTCAGTGAAAATGGTGAAAAGATAGTGAAGAAATCAAGATGCCCTATGGAAATAATATCAAGAGTTTGGATAGAAATGATCACTACAAATACCTGGGCACCCTAAGCTGACAACATCAAGCACACTAAAAAGTCAAGAAAAAGATTGGAAATGAATATATCATGAGCGTGAAGAAGACCTTCAGACCAGTAGAGATAATGCCCTCAAGGCAATTAACACTAAGGCAATTCCATTCCACAGCTAGAATATGGATTGGACTTGAACAGAACTAAAAGCCCTAGTTAGGAAGACCAGAAGAAGAATGACAATGAGTTACATCAGTGGTATCAAACTCAATTTCATTGAGGGCCTCATCAGGATTGTGTTTGACCTCGGAGGGCCGAGGTAGGCATGTGGGGCATGTCCATGATGGACGTGGGCGGGGTGGGCATAGTGAGCTTGACATGGGATCACACCTCCACACACATGGTTTTATACACTTATAAAAATAGAGAGGCGTACATTTCTGTGATTTTGTTTTCTTAATACATACTTGATCTACTTGATCACCCTATGAGAGAGAGAGGCCAGATCAAGAAACTGACTCCATAGGAAGACTAGAACTACAAAATTATTGACATAGGCTATAGTAGCAGAATCCTGCAAGCCTGAAAGATAAAATATTTTACCTTTCCTCACTTTTATAACCTTTTGAATCAGGGATGGCCTCCTGCACCACATACAGCCCCCCGCGCCCCATTTTGGCTGCCAGAGTACTGCAGGAGAGGCTATCCAGGCCCAGAATAAGGCATCATTTTCAGTAGAAGCCGGTCCTTTGCTATTTCCAAGCCTGTCCCATGGGCCAGATCTAAGCACCCTGTGGACTGGATCCAGCCCATGGGCCTTGAGTTCGACACCCTTGAGTTACATCCTTCATACATGCAGCAGTTGCTAGAAGAAAAGTTGTGTACCCATCACAAAAAAGGCTGAAAACAAAGAAATAATGATTTGCTATTACAAATCCTCTTGAGAAGAGGATATCTGAAAAGAATACATCAGTTCCAGAAAAAATATCCAGAATCAGAAATAACACAACATAGGCCAGCAAATCAACATCCATTTATTATACAAAATAAAGTATTTGAAGATTCAGAAGTGGAAGAACTGCAGAGGTCTACAGGGGGCTTTTTTTTTTTTGCCAGAAATAGCTCACACTGTAGAGACAAGCAAAGGAGTGTTGGCTGTATAAGAAGCCAGCCTATTGAATCATTTTCATTTCCAAACCAAGCCCCTCTCTTCAGCCTTCTCAGACAAAGAGAAATTGAAACAAAGAATAACTGACCATCTAGAGTAGCAGAAAATACCCCAGACTAATGTTGCTTGAATTGAAGCCTGGTCCAAAGAAACAACTAGCACAAGTATTAAAAGATGCCAATACTGTAATATCAACTATAAGCACCAGAACTAAAAGTCCTGGATATGAAAGCCAGAAAAATATGCCCTTCATCCATGCAGCAACATTGCCAGACTCTATTTACCAATGAAAATGGGTGGGTGTGGAATGCTGCAAGTCTACCAGATAGTTGAAAAAGAAAAGAAGGGCATTAGAAGACTATCTGGAGGACAATGATGCTGATGCACTAAAACCCATGAAGGCTTACTGAATACTCTACCCGACTCTGTAGTTTCTTCCCCAAACCCCAAAAACTTTAACCTTAGACACCATTTCATGTATTCACAACTATGTATACACTTATTATCTTGTAAACAATTGGCAAATCAAATAAATAAAATAAATAAATAAATAAATCAAACTGACCTATAAGAAAGATCAAATGAAGAACAGAAAAGAGATGCTGAAGTGAAGTATTACATAGCCAGTACACAAAAAAAATAGTAGGCAAAGCAGAAAAGTTAATATTTAATGCTTAACTTTATTGTGATTATTAACCAACACTACAGAATTAACATTCAAACATTCAAAATATCCCAAACTAAATTGAGAATGCCAGGACAGTTAAGGAAAATATATACAGACAAAAAAAATGGCTAAAACAAAATATCAAATAATATATGCAAAAAACTTGCTCAGGGTACAGATATACAACACAAAGAAATTAAAATTAGCAATCTGGATAACATATACTTAGAATAACAGTATAAAATATAAATACTATATACATGCACCTGTGTGTATATATATCTCTGTGTACATACATGCATACATATACATACATTTACACCCACTCATGTACATTTGTAAATAAAACAGTAAAAAACAAATGAGGTTTTAAGAATTATAAGAGACAGAAAGACTAATTGTGCAAATGCATACTGTATAAAGGCAGAATAGAGAAGACAGCAACAAACAGCAAATGGTATCTCTTCAAAGAAGCAAAAGTGCACAATATGATTACAAACAATGTCATGACAAAGTAGGAATAGTGATGCATTGCAATATCGCATGTCTGCATGCAACAACTGCAAAGAACCACAAAATAAACCAAGTAATAGAAAATATTATTATAACTATTATTGAGAAAGAATTGATACATGGACAAATATGCCAAATCCAGTGTAAATATCTGGCTAACTAGATGACCAACTATAATATAATCTTATGGGACTCAAGAAATATAATTTCTCTCCTGCTGTGCCTTGCCTGCCCTCCTGTGCACCCCCCTCCACAAATCTGTATGGCCTGAACTCTTCTGTGCTCACTAGGAAGATACATGAACTTAGTAGAATCATTGCCTTCTGCCAGTCAAGTTTTAATAACATATCACAGGTTGACTTATTTATGCATGAACAAATCATCTCTGAGCATGGTCTTATTAAAAATTGAACTGGCAAATTTTACTAGCAAAAGCCTGAGACCAGAGGCATGAACAATCTGGACTTTGGACTCAACTGAAACCACTACTCTAGACTGAAGCAATCAGGACTCTAGACTGGTCAGCAATCAGGCTGAACTGAAGGCCATTATCAAATTACAAGTTGTCCTGGAATGGCTCACCCAGCAATTCCTGTCATACTTTCGCATACTTATCACTATTCTAATGTTTTTGTTGTCCCTCACAATTCCCCTGGATCCTAAGACCCCCTTTTCTTCTTCCATGTCCCCTAGCTCCAAATCACTTCATTTCCATTGTCCTCCATTTACATAATACTATTTTGGTGGACTAATCAACATAGAAAGTCACTCCAAACTGCCATCTCCTCATGCAATTCTTACAGCCTCAGCCTCTTACTTCCTACTAGTAATAATTCTTCCTCCAGTCTTTCAGTCCGTACTGATAATATCTGATAATATCACCCACTTTGTTGAGTTTTGTGGTACTTTTAACCATTCTTTTCATTCTATTATAAGCAGTTTCTGCATATTTCCATTCATTTTATTGGGAGAGTATCTTTTAATACTTTTTCATAAAGAACCTGTATATCATCTTCTTGCAATTCTCCCTTCTTTCTTATTTCTTTCATTATATTCAGGTCAATTTGTTCCCAAGCTCTTGGTACTACCAAACAGTGATCTGTTTAATACATTAGAACCTCTCCCAAAGTTGCTTTTTCAAGAGGCAACTGGACTTTCTGTTTTTTCTTTGAAGACGTTTTGCTTCTCATTCAAGAAGCTTTTTCAACTTCTCCAGAGCTGAAGAAGCTTCTTGGATGAGAAGCGAAATGTCTTCAAAGAAAAAACAGAAAGTCCAGTTGCCTCTTGAAAAAGCACCTTTGGGACAACCATGACTGAGAATTTCCATAGATATCAGAACCTCTCATCATTTTTGTACTTTTCACCAATCTTCTCAAACTTTAATGATATATAAATCAAGGTTTTAAATTTACATTCATTTCTTTATATGCACATGTATTAATAGATTTATGTTTAAATCTTAAAACAAAACTTCTTAAAATTGATATTCCCAAACAACTTATCATTCATTATTGAATTTCTTAAAGACTCAATCACTTTTTTAAAACTCTCCCATTCTTCAGTTAACCCTATTTAACAAAATAATTTTCCTCTGGTTTGCATTTATTCAGAAGGTTGCAGAATTTTCACCTCAATTTCATCATTCAACATGGTGTAACATGCAAGTGTCATTTACCGACAGATTTCTACTTTCATATGTACTTACAACCATCCAGATAACACCATTTCATACTGTTTTACAATTTGGTTAGTTCATTTGTAATTATATATTTAGTATCCTGAGAGATTCACTAATTCTGCTTGCCAATATTAGGCCACCTTTATTAAACCATAGCACATTATTTGCCTTCTCTTGAGTTTCCAAACACAGAACATGCCTTCATGTTACTCATTCATACTGCTTATCGTTTATATTTCTACATCATAATTTTCTATATATATGCTTCTCACCAGATGTGCCCATAAATATTGCCCTCTGTTATCAATCATGCTTCTGACTGGTTAAGGCTTTCATTGAATGTTTTTAGTAAGGGTGAAAGAATAGACTAAGTTAACAGTTTTAATCCTATTATGCCACTTGCAGCATGTCCTGTAAAATCATAAGGACAGAATTATTCCAGGTTTAAACCTGGAATTGTACTTATTGAAACTACATCTTAGACCCATTTGTAAATTATACTTGAACTATACTGGAAAATAGGGTAAAATAAGACAAAATCCTGCCCAGTAAAGTTTAATTTTCCAATCATTTAGCTATAGTTATCTAACCAATCTAAATTTTATTAAATACTTATGGGTAAGCGAACATTTAAATATATTGAAAATGTGAATTGGGTCCAATATGAAATGCTGCATCTTTCTTGATTAAATTAGTATTGATACATGCTAAATAGATAATTCCTTTATAGCAGATAACTCAGATCATGTGAAGTATTAGTACCGCTTTAGCCTTAGTAAGACCACACTTAGAATACTGCATCCAGTTTTGGTTACCATGATGATATGGAAAGACTCTGGAAAGAGTGCAGAAAAGAGCAACAAAGATGATTAAGGGGCTGGAGGCTAAAGCATAGGAAGAATGATTGCAGGAATTGAGTATGTCTAGACTAGTGAAAAGAAGGGCTGGGGTGACATGATAATAGTATTCCAATATTTGAAGGGCTGCCACAAGGAAGAGGAGGTTAATCTATTCTCCAAAGTTCCAGAAGGCAAGACAAGAAACAATGGAGGGAAACTAATCAAGGAAAGAAGCGCCTTAAAATTAAGGAGAAATTTCTTAAAATAAAATGTGAGAACATTTAACCAGTGGAACAGCTTGTCTTCAGATGTCGGTGCTCTACCACTGGAGGTTTTTTAGAAGAGACTCGACAGTTACTTGTCTAGAATGGTATATGGTTTCCTTTTTGAGCTAAAGGTTGGACTAGAAGACCTCCAAGGTCCCTTCCAACTTTGTTACTGTTTTTATGTCATCCTAACTATGAAATTATCTCTGTAGATTTATTTATAGGTCTTTTTATAGTTTTGCATTACACTTTGTTTTGTTTTTACTATTTATTAATTTATATGCGGCCAATCTCACTCTGAAAAGCGACTGAGCGATTTATTATTTGTCATGCTTAGTATTTATATCTATACTAAACAAAAAAGGGAAACTGTTCTATAGAAATAGATTAATTTATAAATTAAAGAATCAAAAATAGGGCTTCCCAACTAAAATTTAACAAAAAACTAATATTCATGGTGCAACCAGAACATATAAAACAGTTGACTTTTTTCTTTTTCCTATTATATGAAAAAAAAAAATCTTCTACTGAGTGGCAGTTATCATAATATGGATATTTTTACATTAGAGATGAAAAAAGCTATATAGTCCTCCAGATGATGAACTCCAGCTCCTATCAGCCATAAATCATAGTCATTATATCTAAACAACTGTCATTAAAAACTTCTGCATGTTATTTCTATGTAGTACTTCTATATAGTGCTAGCAGGAAATGATTCTGAACCAATTAATTTTGATTATAACTAAAATATCCAGGAATGTTGAAAAATCTAACTTGCAAAAGAAATTTACTTAATTCTTAGTGCAAACTGTCTTATATATGATTTCACTCTCAATAAGATATATACTTATCTTTCCTTTTTATGTTTCCCTTTTCCATATAAGTTGTAGCTTGGAAGCAGACTGAAATGTTTAATACTGTCATTATCATAAAAGGCTCTTTTAAAAATGAAGTGCATCAATATATATTGCAACTTCGAAGTAAATTTTAATGTAGGGATGGGTAGGATATCCAGAAACAACTTTGTTTTCATTATCGCTGGCTATGCTGGCTGCAGCTGTTTTTTTTTTTCCCTTAACTGGTTTAGTTGTTTTTTAAAAGTGAAATTTACTAAAGTTCTGCCAAGTTTCCTCTTTTAACACAAGTGACAGGAAGAATGATAAAGCAGTAGTGGTTTTTTTTTTTTAAACTTTTCCACTGGCCCTCAAAAGACATGACCACAGAAACAAAAGCAATCGGCATTTGTTTTTTTAGAAGCAGTGGAAAAGAAGCAGGGGCTGTGTTAACTGCAGTCCAGATACAATACCTGGCTATTCCCATGATTAAAGCAGAGGAAGGGTTGAATAAAATCTATTCCATGTTAAGTAATATTCTGTATAGGTTAACATTGTGCTCTCTTCCAATGTATAGAATAAGAAAGACATAAGCTTGGCTTATTTCAGGCAGCATTGTAAAATATTGAAGGTGGATGAGTGGTGGTCTTTTTAATACAGGCATTAAGATATTGCCTGTTAGGATTTGGAAGAAAGTGACAGTAGCATAGCAACATGGCCCAGTTGCAAAAACAGAAGGGGTACCACCCTCAGTAAAGGCTGAATTCATAAATTGTGCATTTGAGTTGATGAGCTGTATCTTCTAGGATATTGCTTCTTTTTCTCAACTCGTTTAATAGTCTCATCATCTCCATTGCATCTAATGGCCTCTAAATATGTTATTCCTTTTTTCCTGTAGCTTTTTCTTTTCTGCTTTTGCAAACTATAGGATTGCCCTTATTTGCTTCTATATTCTTAAGCAAATACTTTCATTTTACATAAATGGCACTATGCCTGAATATTTGAAAAAGAACAAATGTGTAAGACATTGACATGTGATAGGTTCTTTTTCAGGTTCTAACTAGTCAGTAAATGAGCCAATCACTCTTTTCTAAGTTCTATGCCCCCAAACTTTTTAGTAACTTTCAATTTTCAATTGTCATTCCTTGGCAACTACGAGTATGTTTCCTAGCGCTGGAAGTTAAAACCCAGCCCTCTCCTAGAAAAATGAAATATTTTAGGAAATACTAAAAAGGCAGAATATTTCCCCTAAAAGAAACTCAGAGGCAGAAACTCCCCCCCCCCCCCAACCTTTGTTAATGGGCCATTAAGGCCTGGGCTAGTCTATTCTACATAACAAAGATCTACCTCCTTCAGGCAGAACCATTCAATTGCCCTTCATTGCATCACCCACCAAATTTCAACCAAACTTAGCACACAACCTACAAAACTAGCTATGACCTCTGGCAGCAACCAATCAGGATACACTTCCTGTGCTCCAGGAAGTTCCAAGCCAGAGACTCAGCATCCTGCCCCTTTTCTTCGCCCAAGACCTCCAAGGCATGTGATCCTGTCCACTTTCCAAACAGCCTCCATGTTTCGGTATCTTTTTCTCCACTTGGAACTGAACTCAGATAGATATTTCTTCCAACGCTAGTTAGCTTGTAAACCTCAGAATTTTTTAACTTCTAAAAACAAAGGTATGGATGATGCAGTTTTACTTAAATAAAAACAGCATCAAAAATGATTTTAGAGGAATGGCAATGTATAACCACATGATTACCTGTGGTTAACTGAACCATGATTTATATAATCCATTTTGTTTTATAAAAATAAATTGATTAATCACACAGATTGGTTCACATTAAAATAGATTAAAATGTAGTTGTTAAATTGAAGGACAGGAGATAATGCAAACACAAGTGTGTTAACATACATTAATCCTCTTTATGACATTAAAAAAAATCAAATAATGAAACTGGCCTTTCAGTATAATAAGACTACATTTATAGCAGCAGCAAATTTAGTAACTCAGGGCTCATCTTTACCAGACCAGAGTGGAATGGATTTAAAGCACGCATCCAATCATGGCCTCTTATCAATGGCTCAAAGTAAACAAAAATCCAGAAACATGGTGTTTGCTTAGGCAGGGAGATCATCAAAGAGAAGGATGGGCTGGTGGAACTGCAAGAAAGAGGGTGGGGGGGAGTGGATTCCAAAGAGTAGCAAAAGTATTGGGAATGGGAGTTTTAGGGGAGGGGGGGACCTGCAGAAGTAATTCGGGGAGGGGGGGGAATTTACTGATTTCTTCTGAATAAAGAGATACTTCATTCTAGGTCAAGGGTCTTCAAACTTGGCAAGTTTAAGACTTGTGGACTTCAACTCCCAGAATTCCTGAGCTAACATGACTGGAGGAGGAATTCTGGGAGTTGAAGTCCACAAGTCTTAAAGCTGTCAAGTTTGAAGACCCCTGTTCTAGGTGGATGTTTGATGGTCAAAGGCTCAAGGTTTTTGGTAAACAACTGATGAGAAAGGTATTCTGTTGAGCACTGAGTCCAATAGAAAGCAATAAAAAGGACACCTGAGTTTGCAGATGCATGACTGTGTGATTATATATATACCTCTTATAGTATTTGTTCATAATGCAAAAAAAAAAAACATTTTAAAAATTAAAAAAACAAGCATGTCAAAATGTTGCCACAGCCCCATAATATTTTACCACAAAGGATAAAATATAAGGCTATTCTGTGGGTGTGCATTTTGACGTTTTGAGCCTTTTTCAATCTGTAAACTAACTAGGTTTGATGCTCCCCTCCTTTTTGAGGTACTTTTAGTGAAGAATCAGGAAGCCTGTCAGAATAGGTGGAAGCACGTATGAAGCGAGTTTTTGACTTTTTAAAAATTGATATTTGTATTTTGAATATTTCAAGAAAATTCTTCCGGGTACATTAAGAACTGGTGATAGTAAATGAAATACTTGTAAACTAATTCCTCCAAGACTGTTTCGAAGCTACGGCCTTTTCATTTAAGCCAAACCTAAAGATGTTTGTCTTTATCTCCTATTCTTTTCCGAGTGGGATTAGGTGCACTGCCCCACATTTTCATCGGAAGGTGGGGGATTTTATACGCATTACCTGTAGAACAATGCCACCCATCTAATGGCATGTCTCAACTGCTATTGCCTTACTCATTGCGACCATTATTCTTTCGCCCAGCGTTATGCCAAGGCCGAGCAGCCATCGGTGAGAATCGCGCGGCCGGAGTCATTAATAATGTATCCAGGACGGGGGAAGGGCGGGAAACCCGAAGCATTGGAGCGAGGAGGGGACGAACCGCTCCAGCCGAGTGCTTTGCCCGCAACGATCAGCGCAAAGCTCCGCCCTTCCAACGAAAGGATTGAGAACAGTATTTTAATTTCGGCGACCGGACCGCTTCATTGGTCGAGGAAGAAAAGGCGGGACGAATTCTAGCCAATAGAAGCGAGGGAAGGAATGAAGGGTAGGGCTTCAACCTGAATGACAGCTCGGGAGATAAACAAGTCCCTGCGCGAGACTTCTCCATTAACCGAGCTCCGTAACCTAGTTTTTCCCTCCAGAAGAAAGCAGCTGGTGGCAGGCCAAGGGAATGAGCTCGCTTCCCGATTTCTTTAATGAGCCATTCGCCACTCGTTCACAACGTGAAGAGTCAGCAACTTCCCAGCACCCACTCAGCAATAATCGAGGGAGCGCGCCGTAACGCGCAAGCGCTTGCTGGCCAAGGTACTGCAAGAGACTCTGGGCCTTGTAGTTCCGGCATTCCCAGTCTTCCCCAAGCGCCTGCGAATTCGCGCCTCCATCACTACTACCTGACCCAGAAGCCCTTGCGACTCTAACTCTTGGAAGCCGTAGTTGAAGCGGGTGGCGGCTGAGGGGACTCCCCCCACTCCCCCCAAAACCCAAAACAAGGAAATGGTGCCCAGTATGGTGGCCTCGTGCCCTTGCGCTTGAATGCTGCCGGTCCCGCCGCCGCCGCCGCCTCACCCCGTTGCCCACCTCCCTCTCTTCCTTCTCTAGTCGCTCCTTCCATGGGTGAAAGACATGGACTACGAGTTCAAATCCAAGCTGGCGGCCGAGCGCGAGCGGGTGGAGGATCTGTTCGAGTACGAGGGCTGCAAAGTCGGGCGAGGCACCTACGGGCACGTCTACAAAGCGCGGCGCAAGGACGGGTAAGAAGGAACCGGGAGGCGGGGAGCGGGAAGAGCGCGGCGGCGGCGGCCCAGGGAGCCGAAGCGTCGGTTCCGCAGCGACTGAACTTTCAAGCCCTGCTCCTTTCCGCGGTGCCGTCCCAGCAGCGGGGCTTAATTCCCGCACCCGTCGAGCTGGGGGGTTGGAGGGCAGGGCAACTAACTGCAGGGAGAGCCTTTGGTGGGCGGATCTAAGGGTCACAGTAGGCGGGGCCAGTGGTGGGCGGAGCCAGAGTCGAGGAAACTCCGAAAGCGTTGAGTACCTACGAGGCAGATTGGTGGTGCAGGAATTTGAACCCCCGGCAACAGCAAAAGCATCTTTTGGGAATGGACGCTTTTCTATGCCAGGGGGGAAAAAAAAGTCAAAGGCTGTCCCATTGAAGCTGAAATTAAATCTTTGTTTGGGAAGAGAAAAAACAAACCACCCTACTTTAGCACAGCGATTTCTACCGTTTAAGAAAAAGGTGCCGGTTGGGTGAAATGATGCAAGCTGTCATTTCTTCTGCTTTCCTTATTTTCTTTCAACAAGAAACAAAGATCGAGAGTCCTAAGTGAGTTTCCCTAACTAGAAAGCGGACAAGTCAGCTTCCAGGGAAGGAACTCTTCTGCTTTTCCATTCTAGTCTAAATCCTGGGTACTTTTCTCCCTGCGTTATCACAGCACCCAAGATTGGTTCCACGACACTACCTAAACTTTTTGCTTGAACAGACAGCTTGATCCCAATGCTTGTGTGAACAACACAACCCAGAGGACTAATCCTAGGACTTTTTAATCTTCTCATTTGCTCTCTTTTGGCAATGAGTGGATTCAACTTAGTTCACTCATTTCTTGCTATACTTTCTAGAAAAAGAAAGTGAGGAGAGATCGTTTGTTTAATGCAAGAACAGCGACTGTCTTTATACAATTGCGTGCCTTCTGTTTTCTTTGTGCTGAGTTCTTGATGGAAGGGATTGCATGGTTGCTGCTGTCTCCTCACTCTTTGGGATGAACATGCACCCTTCTCACTGGTAGTGCAGCAGGAAGGATTAGGCATAGTGGGACCGTCAAAAAGAAAGGCTTTGGGTGAAAGGAAACATTGCCTGTATGATGGTTCTGTTTCGTTCTGGGGTTTGAAGAAGTTGGCTAATTGGATCCAGTCCCCACTTTCACAACGGGGTGGAATGAGGTGAAGCATCTATGCCCTGAAATGTCTTACTCTGTACAGTAGTGGGCTCTTAGAAGTGGGAGCAATTTACTGGGGCAGCTTGAAACCTTCCCTGCTGGCCATTGATTTTGCTTGTGGGAAGCCAGCAAATGCCTATTACACGATGTGGCCATAATCAGGACCCAGACACTCAAATGCCTGGGTTGTGATCTTGTGGCCATGAGGATGCTGTGACGTCTGTAACTTACAGAACAGGTTGTAAGTTATTTTTTTTTTGGTATCGTCGTAACTTTGAACAGTCAATGAATGAATGGAAGTAAGCCAAGGACTATTGGTACTGCATCACCCATCTAAAAAGGCAGAAGTGGTTGCTTGTATTTTTGTTTATTAATATCTCTGTGGGCAGAGAAATACAAGAGTAAAATGGCCAAACTCAGATGCATTAAAGAAGGCGATTCCAGGGATCTTGGGGCAGGTTATCTCTCTTTCTACTACTATTTATTATTTTGATGGCATGCCTCACAAATGAGCTGGTTTTGGTTCATTGTAACAGGTAGCATTAATCATCCTTTCCAAAATCAGGACTGTAAAATTGAAGATGAAAAGAGGATGCATGTTGTAATCTTTCTGCTCCTTTAGCAATTAATTGCACAGAAAAAGGTAGCCCGAAAGACATAAGTGAAAAATGTATTGAAAAATAGAAAAAGGAAAAAGTGAGAAAAATAATCAGGATTGGGGATTCTTTAATAATCTCATATCCACCTTAAAATTGCTTCCGTACTTTAGAGCAGAGGTTCCTAAACTTTTTTATTATCACACACCTCTTTAATGTGAACAGCTTCTCTAAAATTCCAAACACCAAAATGAATACAAATGTACAAAGAAAACAATACCATTGAAAGTATGTAATGTAACAATGTAATTAAAAATTCTTCACTTACACACACATATACACACACACATACTTAAGTGTTTGCCTCCACCTTCCTAACGTACAGACAATGAAAAAATTAAAATCATAAGTTGAAGCGAAGTGCAAAAAGAAGAAAGGGAAGCGGCATACCATGGAAATACCCCCACCCACCACCGTTTACAAGATTAGTGGTATACCCCAGACTTTATATTTAAAAAAGAATAAATTATTTTAGAAAATACCCAGAAGTTCCAGGGAGCCAATCAGTCAGAGAATGTGATTTGTTCTGCATGGTGGATGATGGAGAAAGAGAAAGGATTAGCACTGGATATTGGTGATTGGCTCCTACCTTTAAAAATCATCAGATCTGATATAAGTAGTCCTCAGTTAATGATGGCATTTAGAACCAAGAACTCTGTTACTATGCAACCTGGTAGTAAAGTTTCAACATCACATGATCATGTTGACTGATATTGGCAATTCTAGTTGCATTCATTAGATACTCCCACACAATTATTAGTCATGACATCACACATGATTGCCATTTGTGACTTCCTGGTTTCCCATTGACTTGCTTATTGGAAACTAGCAGTGAAGGTTGTAAATGGTGATCACATGACTGTAGGATGCTGCAACCATCATATCTGCGATTGGCTCAATTGCAAGCTGTTTGCCAAGTATCTGAATTGCGGTCATGAATTGCAGAGATGCTGCAATGGCTACGACTTCAAGGACCAGATAAGTCTGCCTGTTCAGCACCACTGTAACTTTGTACAGTTGCCAAACAAATGGTTGTTAATCAAGGACTATCTGTACTGTGCTTGGATACGTTCATGCCAAATAAAACTATTTTTTTTAAAAAAATCATTGGTTTTTAAGACAAACATAGACAAACAAAACATAAAAACATCAAGCCATCTTCCATATATATACATACAGTGTGTCGGTTGGTTTACAAATTGGTGCTTCCGTTTCGTAGTCTTCAATTACAATTACATTGTATATATTCTCATATTTTCAATCAAATATTAAATACATTAATATTGTTAATCATTTAATTACACATTTATTCATTCATGTTTTACAAAATAATCCATATTTTACTTAATTTGTTTTATGACATTTCATATTATCATCTAAAATCTATCCTACAATCATTTTGTAGATATAATAAGAAAAGAATACATCTTCATATATTTATTATTTTCTAAGAATCTACATATTTCATTGCCATGTTTTATTGTCTAACCATTGATAGAATAGATCCCAAATTTTATAAAATTGTTTATCATCTTGTTCTCTGATTTCAAATGTCAATCTACTCATTTCAGCACATTCCAATATTTTCTTAATGATTTCCTCTTGTAATGGTATTTTCTCATTTTTCCATTTTTTGGCAAATACAATCCTAGCCACTGTTAATACATTTTACAATCAGGTATTTCAATTCTTTACTATATATTTCAGGTAAAATTCCCAATAAAAATATCTCTGGTTTCAAGTCTATATGCTTTTTGTCATTTTTTCCAACCACGTGTGGATTTTAGTCCAATATTTTTTAGCATCCGCACAAGTCCGCCACATATGGTAATATGAGCCAGGTGTCTGATGACATTTCCAACATTTTTCAGATTTGTTCTTGAACATTCTTGCTATTCTTGTCGGCGGGAAATGCCACCTGTAAAACATCTTATACAAATTTTCTTTATATGCTATTGACATTGTCATTTTATAATTTTGAGACCACAATTTTTGCCATTTCTCTAGATCAATCCCATATCCAAAATTCTTCCCCCAAGCAATCATTGTTTCTTTAACTTGTTCTTCTTCTAGTTTAATTTCTAATAAATATCCATACAATTTTTTAATCACCTTTTCATCAGTACCTGTCAAAATCTTATCTAAATCAGTCAGTTTATCATAGAAACCTTCTGTTTTAGAATCTTTATCATACCTTGAATCTATTTGCGCATATGAAAACCAATTCATCTTACCTTGTTCCTCTAATTTTTGCATAGATTTAAGTTCACCCTTTTCATTCAATATTTCACCATATCTAACTGTTTGTTCCTTTTTATATATTATAGGATAAGAAAATGCTTCAATAGTCGATAGCCAGACTGGAATTTTCAAATAACATTGTCTTTTAGTCTTCTCCCACAGAGACTCCCGTATATAATGTCTTCTAAAATACCCCTGTGTTTTAGTTCCTTTATACCATAGAAAAGCATGCCACCCCAACAACAGATCATGTCCTTCTAATGTTCAACAATCTAGTATTTCTTAATGTTATCCATTCCTTAACCCACATCAAATTTGTAACTTGGTAATACAACTCCCAATTAGGCAAACCAAATCCTCCTCTTATTCTGGCATCTTGCAAAAGTTTTAACCCTATTCTAGCTTTCTTACCTTGCCATATATATTTCAACACAATTTTATTTAAATCTTCAAAATAATCTTTTCCAAGCCTAACTGGAATTGTTTGGAACAAATAAAAAATTCTGGGTAGTATATTCATCTTGATTGTTGATATTCTCCCTATTAATAACAGTTGTAAATTCTCCCATTTCGCCAAATCTAGCGCTATCTGCTGCTTAAGTTTGATATAATTATTCTCTTTTAGTGTACTACATCTTGCTGTCAAATGTATCCCCAAGTACTTGATCTTATTCGTGACCTGAATTTTCAATAGATCCGCCAGTTTTGTCTTGATAGCATATTCTTTGTCAAGATCTTTGTTTTATCTTTATTTATTTTCAAACCAGCCACCTTTCCATATACCTCTATCTTTTCTATCAATTTTGATGCTCTTTCTAGTGGATCTTCTAAAATGAAAACCAAATCATCTGCGAATGCTTGCAATTTAAATTCTTCCTTTTTATTTTCATCCCTTTTATATCCTTTTCTTCTCTAATATTTCTGTTTGGCACTTCCAAGGTTAACACAAACAAGAGAGGTGGTAGTGGGCACCCTTGTCTTGTTCCTTTTCTTATATCAATAGAGTCAGTTCTCCATCTATCATTACCTTTGCCGTTTGATTATGATATATAGCTTCTATTGCTTGAATACATTTTTTACCAAAGCCCATCTGTTCCAGCTATGAATCGCCAATTCACATAATCAAATACCTTCTGTGCATCTAGAAATATCAATGCCATTTGTTTTTCAGGATGTGCCTCGTAGTATTCCAAAGTGTCCAATATTACTTTCATATTGTCTTTAATTTGTCTCTTTGGCAGAAATCCATTTTGGATGGATAAAATTATTTAAGTATTTTTTAAGTCCTTCTGCCAATATTGAAGCAAAAATTTTATAATCTGCGTTTAGGAAATATGTCTATAGTTCTTGATTTGTAATGGATCGGCCTCCTCTTTTGGGACAAGTGTAATATAAGCTTCTGACCATGATTTGGGGATCTTCTTCTTTAACATAACTTCATTCATAACTTCTAGCAATGGAAGGTTCAATGATTCTTGTAGTGTTTTATAAAATTCTGCCGGAAATCCATCTGGGCCTGGTGCCTTTCCATTGTTTTGCTTCTTAAGTGCTTCAGTTAACTCCATCATCGTTATATTGCTTTCTAACATTGTTTCAATCTCTTTAGGTATCTGGGGTAGATTAGCATTCTGTAAGTACTGTTTAACTCTTTCCTCATCAATATTCTCTTGTGTGTATAGTTTCCCATAATAGTCTCGTATAATTTCCTTCTTCTCTTTACTTCCATAGCAAACTTGGCCTTGATCATCTATTAATTGCAATATTTTCCTTGATTCTTTCTCCTTTCTCAATTTATATGCTAATCATCTACCTAGTTTATTTGCATCTTCAAAGTAGTTCTGTTTCACACCTCTGATTTTCTGTGCTAGTTCTTCTTTTTCTATTAGTCCCATTTTATGTTTAATTATATCCATTTTTAACTTAATGTCCTTTTTCTGTGGCATTTTCTGTAGCTCTTTTTCAAGTCCTTTATACTCATCCTCTAATGCCTTAGAGGCTAGTCTTTTCATGGTATTTCTTTTCCTTGTATAGTCTACTATCAAGCCTCTGGCATATGCCTTCATTGTATCCCATATGTTCTGGATTGATGTATCTTTTTTGTTTTCTCTAAAGAAGAAAGCCAGTTCTTTCTCCATCCACTATGTGAAGTCTTTTTCCTTTAATATAGTATTATTTAACGTCCATCTAGGTCTTCTTCTTTGTCCTTTCCATTTAATTGTCATTGGATTGTGATCTGCCCAAGTACTTATTTCAATATTTATTTCTTGAATATTAGCTAACAATTCTGTTGACGTCCATATCATATCTATTCTGGACCATGATAAATGTCTATTTGAATAGAAGGTGTATTGTTAGGCTTAGCATTTCTTTCTCTCCATGTATCTTTTAAATTTATTTCATCTACCATTTTAAAAAAAGATTTAGGGAGAGTCTTTCTGTTTTGCTTTGTTGTTTTCTGTGCTGTGTAGTCCAGTTTATTATCTACAATTCCATTAAAATCTCCCATCATAACTATATTAGCATAGTCCAGTTCAATCATTTTCATATGTAATTTTTTATAAAATTCTTCTTGATTGTCATTCGGGGCATAGATTGCAATCATGAGTGTTTTCATATTATTGTCCATTATTTCCACCATTAGTATTCTTCCATCGTCATCGGTATAGATCAATTTCGCTGGGATAATATCTTTAATGTATAGCACCACTCCTCTTTTCTTGCATTGTGTCAAAGAAGTAAATATTTTCCCTAATTTTGGCTGTATCAGCAATTGTTCATGTTGCTTTTTAATATGTACTTCTTGTAGGCAGATTATATCAAATTTTAATTTTTCTAATTTATGAAAAGTTTTCCTTCTTTTAACAGCTGAGTTAAGTCCATTTATGTTAATTGTAATCAGTTTTTTCTCTTCCATGGTTATATTTTATAGTTAGGTTTAGCAGCTCTCGTAGATCTTGGTTCACGTTGTTCTTTGACTTCCACCTTTCCGCCTAGTGCACCTTCTTCTTTTTCAATCGCCATTTGGCAGTCCTCTTGGAATTCAATTAGTGACATTTCTTTTTCTGCCTCCTCCTCTTTCCCTCCAAAATATTCTGTGTAAAATAATTCAGCTTTCTCAATTGAGCCAATTCTTTGTCTCTGTTCTTGCCATGTAAACATTAAACCTTCTGGAATCAGCCATCTATAATTCACCTCTTTTTTAAGTAGGATTTTAGTCAGAAATCGGTATTCTCTTCTCTTCTCTTCTCTGTCACTCTTCTGGGTACTTGTTTCAGGACCACAATCTCCTTGTCTTTATATTTCAATATTTTCTCTCTTGCCACTTGCAATATTTGCGTTTTAATGGCTTTCTTTGTAAATCTGATGTGAACTTCTCTTGGTAAGCTATTTCTCATTGCATATCTTGTGAAGACTCGGTAAACCTCGTCTAGTCCATCCATCATCTTCTCTTTAGATATTTGCAAAGCTTCAGCCAAAATTTCTATCATTGTCTCAGCTAGGTTTTGTCCCTTTTCTTTCTCTATGTTTTGGAATCTGAGATAAAATTCTGATCTGTCCATCTCCCATCTCAACATCCCACATTTATCTTGTTCAACCACAGTTAATCTGCTATCAATATCTCCAATCTTCTTATCTCTTTGTTTATCTTCTTCAATTTTTTGGAATCTCTCATCATACTTCATCATCATTTGTTGAATGTTCTCCACCTTTTCATCAGTTTTTCCTGTTCTTTGTTCAATGTTCTCTGTTCTCTTTTCAATATTCTCTGTTCTTATTTGAATATTTTGAATTCCTTGCATAATCATCTGCAGGGTCACTTTTTCCTGTTCTTTTTCTTGCTGTAACATTGTCTGTATTGAGCGTTGTCCTCCAGATGGTGAAGAGGAAGAAGTAGAAGTTGAGGAACCAGGGGCTGTTAGTTTCCTACTCATTTTGGACAATTCAAAATCTTCAGGTTCTTCTAGACCTTAATCCACTTGTGAAATAACCAATTGTAATTCCAAGTAAAAATAGTGGGGAAAAAGAAACCAAATAATACCAATAATAATAATAATAATAATAATAATAATAATAATAATAATAATAATTAATAATAATAAGGTTCTTGTATACCTTAATCCAATCGATTGGTTAGATAGCAGTAAAAACTCAAAAATGGAAGAAAAGACCATAAACACACACAAAAAAGAAAAAATTGTTAAATCCTGAAAAAGGCGGAAAAGTAAAAAATAAAAGACTAAAGAAGAGAAAAGAAAAGTTCTTCAGGTTCTTCAACACCTTAATCCAATTAAAAAGTCTCAGGTATAAAAGGATGCATAAGAAAAAAAAAAAGAAAGCCACAAAAATTTTAAAAAAACAAAACCAATATGGAAGGTAAATAGAAAAAAAATATACAAGGGAGGGAGAGAGAAAAAAGAAAAGAGACTACTCCCTTAAAAAGAAAAAAAAGGAAGGAAATCATTAATACTAAAGCTTTTCCTTTAAAATAATATGCAAACGTGAAAATTAGACTTCAAAAACAAAAAGAAAGACAAAAACAAGTTCCAAAAGGCCAAAAATCCAAATAGCTATTGCAAAAAGTAAGCTAGTAAGGAGGGGGTTTGTTAAAGTAAGAAATAGTCCAGATTAAAAAAATAAAAAGAGCACACTGCACCTTGTTTGGTTATCCAAGGCTTTTGTTAAAATTTATAACTCTCTTCTCCAGAGTCTTATCACCTTTTTTTCTATAAACTTCAACACGAGACTGCAGCTATTGATAGAAACCCAGATAATACTGCAGTAATACTCTCCCATGCTCTTCCCTCTATCTTATCAAACAAGCAATGTCCTTGAAAAGAAGTCTCAGTTCTTTCTCAGCTTTGTCTGGTCAAGAAAAAAGGAGATAGAATATTTCCAAGCCTCTAGTTGGCAGTGTTACAGAGTTTCTTCTGCTTTCACTTTCCCCCTCCTTTTCCAAACAAAATATAATAAAAATTAATTAAAAAGGGAAAAAGATATTAAAAAAGATGACTAAAAGGGAGTCTCTAGCCTAGAATATTATAAAGTCAAAAAGGAGAGAAAGAATAGGTGAAAGAAGAAAAAAAAACCAGTCCAGTTTCAAAATATAAAATCATGTGTAGAAAATCCAGCAATGAGGAAAAAAAATTACTTTGACTTCTGTTTAAAATCACCGCTTAATCACTTCTGTCAAAACTTTTACAGATTCTTTCTTTTCCTTAGGGCAGGGTGGGCAAACTACAGCCCGCGGCCACATCCGCCCGTTGGTCTTTTTGCCCCAAGATTGGTACAGAATTATGGTTTGATGTAATGACTGAATGATTGCATTCATTTGATTTTGACTAATGACAGGCATTCGACACCAGGTGGCGCGCTGTCAAATTTTAAAGTCAATGAGGCCCCAAGCCAAAAAGTTTGCCCACCCTGCCTTAGGCGTCCTTTCAAACCTTAAAGTAAAGAAAAGGCACACTTTCTCTTTCCATTCTCTTTTGTTTCGGAACTGTCCCAACTTCAGCAGCTTTAATGGCTGCCTCTTTGCCGCTGGCAAAAAGAGCTTCTCCTGGATCTACCAGGGACTTTGCAGTGTCCCTGGGATCGACAGGATGCGCTCTTTACATTCAGGGCGGAGCTGGCGTCGTGATGATACGGCATGCGATCTTGGAGGTCTGAGATCGCTGCCGATATCTTTGCTCCTGGACAGTCCAAACGGATCTTAACTGTCCCGAAGAGACAGTGAATGCAAATAAAACTATTAATAAAACTATTTGGCAGTTGGAATCTCACCAGGCTCAAGGCTGACTCAGCGTTTCATCCTTCCAAGGTCAGTAAAATGAGGGCCCAAATTGTTGGGGGCAAGAGGCTGACTCTGTAAACCACTTAGAGCGAGCTGTAAAGCACTGAAGCCATATATAAAGTGCTATTGCTATTAATACAGAAAAAAGGGATCCCTAGATGTGCATACTCCACTAGAAGGATCTAAAAGTAGGAAACACTTTACCCATTAATGATTCCTTGTCTTCTGAAGCCTGTGAACTAATGAAAGTATGTGACTAATTAGAATTAGTCCTTGATTGTCACTAGTATGTGTTATTGGGCATAAGGTCCCAGCTGTTGTAAAAAAAAAAAAAAACAAAAAAACAAAAAAAAAAAAAAAAATATAACCCCCCCCCCCCTGCCCTTTTTTTATATTTTTTTATAAAAAAAAAAAAAAAAAAAAAAAAAAACCCCCCCAAAAACCACCCAAAACCCCAAAAACCCCCCCCCCCCCCCCCCCCCCCCCCCAAACACCCCCACCCCCCCCCCCCCCCCCCCCCCCCACAACACCCAACCAAAAAAACAAAAAACAAACCAAAGTAATTAAATTTGCTTTGGGGGCTCATTTTGAAATTAAACATGGAAAATGGACGAACAGCCTCAGAGCAATTGGAGTTTTTTTACGGCGTGATGTAGGATGTGAGTAGTTTAAAAATGCACAAGTCGAAAAGTACTTCTTTGTTGGATTATTGGATATCTTGTATACATATGTTGACCAAAGCATTTGTGATTCCAAAACTTTCAAATTCAAAGTTGTACAGATTTATCACAAAAAAAAAAAAGACAATGAAAATAGTGGAATTTATTTTTAAGTAAATATACATAAATTTGGGGAGCATATCTTCATGGGTCTCCTTCCTGCCAGGCCCATCCCTCCTGTGCCTTGAAAGGAGACTGCCCTGCCAAAGATCTACTGGTCTTTTGTCATGAACAGGATGCTTCAGCTGTGAGTTTTAAGAAGGATTTTTTTTCCTTCTTTTTAAATTGTTGGGTTCTTCTTTGTTGTTTTTGTATTTTAATTGTTTGTAAGCGTCCTAAAGTCATATATATGAGATGGGCAGCTATATAAATTTGAATAATAAGTAGATATTCCAAGCTAATAGTAAAATTACAATCATATATTGATGGATCAAAATACCTACTTCAAACAAAAATATAGCTTCCTAGCTCACTAGTTATTTCTTTTACCCATTTAACTAATATTTTAAAAGAAATTCTAGAGGTGAATTACATTTTGTATTTCAGAAGGTTTTGACAGTCATTGAAGTACTGCAACATGATAGTTGAAATAATTATTGTATACTAATGCTATTGATTAAAGGGAGAATTAGTCAGACCTTTTAATATACACTGCTCAAAAAAATAAAGGGAACACTTAAACAACACAATGTAACTCCAAGTCAATCACACTTCTGTGAAATCAAACTGTCCACTTAGGTAGCAACACTGATTGACAATCAATTTCACATGCTGTTTGTGCAAATGGAATAGACAACAGGTGGAAAGCATAGGCAGTTAGCAAGACATCCCCAATAAAGGAGTGGTTCTGCAGGTGGTGACCACAGACCACTTCTCAGTTCCTATGCTTTCTGGCTGATGGTTTGGTCACTTTTGAATGCTGGCAGTGCTTTCACTCTAGTGGTAGCATGAGACGGAGTCTACAACCCACACAAGTGGCTTAGGTAGTGCAGCTCATCCAGGATGGCACATCAATGCCAGCTGTGGCAAGAAGGTTTGCTGTGTCTGTCAGCGTAGTGTCCAGAGCATGGAGGCGCAACCAGGAGACAGTCCAGTACATCAGGAGACATGGAGGAGGCATCAGGAGACATGGAGGAGGGCAACAAACCAGCATCAGGACCGTAGCGTCATTTTGCAGGGCTTTGGCAGTGCTCCACCTTTGTGCAAGGAGGGACAGGAGGAGCACTGCCAAAGCCCTGCAAAATGACCTCCAGCGGGCCACAAATGTGCATGTGGCTGCTCAAACGGTCAGAAACAGACTCCATGAGGGTGGTATGAGGGCCCGACGTCCACAGGTGGGGGTTGTGCTTACAGCCCAACACCGTGCAGGATGTTTGGCATTTGCCAGAGAACACCAAGATTGGCAAATTCGCCACTGGCGCCCTGTGCTCTTTACAGATGAAAGCAGGTTCACACTGAACACGTGACAGATGTGACAGGGTCTGGAGATGCCGTGGAGAACGTTCTGCTGCCTGCAACATCCTCCAGCATGATCGGTTTGGCAGTGGGTCAGTAATGGTGTGGGGTGGCATTTCTTTAGGGGGCTGCACAGCCCTCCATGTGCTTCCCAGAGGTAGCCTGACTGCCATTAGGTACCGAGATGAGATCCTCAGACCCCTTATGAGACCATATGCTGGTGCAGTTGGCCCTGGGTTCCTCCTAATGCAAAACAATGCTAAACCTCATGTGGCTGGAGTGTGTCAGCAGTTCCTGCAAGACGAAGGTATTGATGCTATGGACTGGCCCGCCTGTTCCCCAGACCTGAATCCAATTGATCACATCTGGGACATAATGTCTCGCTCCGTCCATCAACGCCACATTGCACCACAGACTATCCAGGAGTTGTGGGATGCTTTAGTCCAGGTGTGGGAGGAGATCCCTCAGGAGACCATCCGCCACCTCATCAGGAGATGCCCAGGCGTTGTAGGGAGGTCATACAGGCACGTGGAGGCCACACACACTACTGAGCCTCATTTTGACTTGTTTTAAGGACATTACATCAACGTTGGATCAGCCTGTAGTGTTTTTTTCCACTTTAATTTTGAGTGTAACTCCAAATCCAGACCTCCATGGGTTGCTAAATTTGATTTCCATTGATAATTTTTGTGTGATTTTGTTGTCAGCACATTCAACTATGTAATGAATAAAGTATTTAATAAGAATATTTCATTCATTCAGATCTAAGATGTCTTATTTTTGTGTTCCCTTTATTTTTTTGAGCAGTGTATTTCTTTATAACATGGAACATTGGGTAGGTTTGGGAATCACCATTCTATTATACATTGCATATATATGAGGACTAATTTGTCATACTTACATTCTATATGTTCTTCATTCTTCAAATGCTTTGTCTTCTTCAAGTAGATGATGATCATGCCCACATCTGAAAAAGTATTAATCAAAGATCTGAAGGGGAACAGGGTAAATTCACATTTCTGACATTTGAAGAGGGATAATATGTAAACTTCTATACTAAAAGTCTTCAAGTCAAGATGATGAATGTATAGTTCAAATAGAAGATATAATGGGCTAAACAGAAACCTGGGAACATTTATTTTTCAAGGAATTCTACATCATAGAGTGCAGAGTGCCATAATAAAAGCATAAAAAGAGACTTAAGACATAATCTGTGAAGTAATTTAATGATAGGAAATATCCTTTTCTATCAAAAACTGTCTAAATAGGTGGTTAAATTGTAGGATGATAACTGAGTTAAAGGAGTATTAGAGCTCAAAATATTTCAAAAATCTTTGTGTGTATTTTGATCTGACCCAGACCAGTTCCACTTTATGTTCTTAAAATTAGAGAACTTCTTCCTATTTTTCTTATAAACAAAGCAAATATGGCTAGAAATTTCTTTCAATGTCATCATTGTAGTATTTGCCAATTTTGAATTAAAAATGTCTAAGCAAAGCCTTTCCTGTTTTGATACCTTAGATGGTAGGAAATAGCAATGGAATTTACTCATTGCCAAGGTTAAGTGGGGCTGTTTTTAGTTAGCTAGTCCAGCACTTTATCTCTCCTTTTGTCATAGCTGTTGCTGTAATATTTCCCTTGGGTAAAGATTTGAGTATATTCAGGCCACTATGAATCCCATAATTCTGTAATAGGATTGACTTCAGTTTCTGAACAATCTGTACTGAAAAAGAAAAAAAAGTTGCCAGTCTTTATAAATATGAAGATATGTTGAAAATACATATTGAAAATGCCTGTTGAAATCTTATTTAGTCATGTGTCTGGCTTTTAAATGAACTTGTAGTTGAATATGTAGGCTCAGAGAATGGAATACATTTCTTATATGCCTGTTTGCTGTAAATTTTGCTCAGTTTGCATAATGTGTCCCAGGTGGAAAATTGGTTGCTATAAATTGCTTCAATTTCTTATTTGTAGGCTCAAGAATTCCCCCAAGGTCAAACTACTGAAATTTGGTATCAGATCACCAAATAATATGAGAGTTATCTTTTTTTTCTGGAACAGGAAACTCACTTTGTAATACCTCTAACATGTTTAATTCAGTTTTTTAAAAATAATAATACACTCAATCACACCTCACTCAGGAAGTGATGGAAAATTGTTGCTTTGATATGTTTTGATATAATCATTGTGTCATTGCCTTCTATGTCTCTCAGTGGCTAAACATTTTTTTAAAGAATAGCTCTCAACTGGGTTTCTTACCCTAATTTTGCAGTTGACAAAATGTAGATTTTTCATAGAATGGTATTCTTTCTTTAATATGAAGTATACATATTGTTCTGATTGTATATCTACAACAATATCATTAAAATTCTGCAAAACTGATATAATTAATGATATAATAACGAATTGGTTACTTATTCTCTGTTCCTTACTTAATTTTGTTTCAAAACTCAAAAGACAGCTTGATTGTGAATATATGGCCAAAAGTTATTTAATTTTGGATATAAAATTAAATATAGATCTATCCTTGGACAGATCTTGAATGAACAATGCATGATATTAAGTTTAATACATCTGAAATGTTGCATCCTACAATTAGCTTTGGGCCATACGAAATCATACATCAACAGATTATCCTTGATATATTGGGAAGACATCATGTTCAGCCAAAAGCTATCTCTATGAGCATGCCATTACTAATCCTGTCTCTGTTTTTCTGTCTATATACATTTTCATTCCAATGTGGAACTAAAAAACATGAAAGAAATACCCTATTTCAGCCTCATCATACATACAGTATTGTGAATTCTGGACCAATCTTCCAACTTTGGAAAAGTACACTGTAGCACCATAATACGGGATACTGTACTTGTAGCCTTAAAAGATCAGATAAGCATTGGAAGATTAGGTGAAGAGAAATTATGATAGTGTCCCTGCTAGTAGGGATGCAAAGTGTGAGAGAAATGAAGACACAGCTGGAAAATCAGCGAGACTTTCATGGTTTATTCACATAATGATAATGTTCTCTCTTTAATCTGTTACTGTTAAAATGTACTGTACAGTACAAGTGCAGTTCCAAGTGTGTGGATATACTTGGTTTGATGCAATTTTGATGTAATAATTTATGGAGCCACTTTGTCATTTCCTGATGATTTAGATTGTTTACTAAATTTTAAATTCAGAATGTATATATACTAAAACTTGAGGAAGGCAAAGACAAAGAGTTGTATTCCCATTTAATTATGCATCATTGATAGCAAACAACTCTAATATGGATAGTGGTGAATTTTTAGGAAGGACTTTTATAAATTATAATAATGACTACTCAAAATGAAAAAGGTATTACTTTGGAACTGTAAATCCTACTTCAGTAGAAAATATCAACACTTCTCTGAGGTTGGACAGTTAAGAATATATCCATTTGTTGCTCGCCTGATTTCCCGTTTTCACAAATTTTAATGCAAAAGATTTGTAGGGCAGATATGAAAACAAACATCTCTGGCCCTCAGTTAGTAGTTATTCTTTCTCATCTACTGCACTATAGTACAGATAATCCTCGACTTACGACCACAATTGAGCTCTAAATTTATGTTGCTAAGTGAGAAATTTGTTAAGTGAGTTTTGCCCTGTTTTATGAGCTTTCTTGCCACAGTTGCTAAGTGAATCACTGTAGTTCTTATATTAGTGACACGGTTGATAAATGAATCTGGCTTCCCCATTGACTTTGCTTATCAGAAGGTTGAAAAAGATGATCGTGTGGCCCTAGGACATTGCAACCATCATAAATGTGAGTCAGTTGTCAGGCATCCAAATCTAAGTCATGTGATCACGGGGATTCTGCAACGGTCATAAGTGTGAAAAATGATCATGTCACTTTTTTTCAGTGCTATTGTAATTTTGAACTGTCTCTAAGCGAACTGTTGTAAGTTGAGGACTACCTGTAGTTGGCAGCAGATAATAGAGGTTAGTTATTTCATATTCTCTTTTTTTTAAGCTGAGCTTTTTCAAAGCCTGCCTGGCTCCTGGCTAGATAGCACTTTATGGATTTCAGAGGAAAAGGAATTGAGTCATTTGTCAAGATTGAAAATATCTTTTTATATATGCTTGCTTATTATCCTTGTAATACAGAGAGACAGGCTGTTCTCAGGTGGCCACAGAGATTGCGACAGAAAAAGTTTTGATTTGTTCTTCCCCAACTTGGTTCTGTGAATATGTTGGACAATGTCCAATAGCTGGCTGGTTTTGAATGTTACCTTATTCTCAGGTTTAGAAAGTTCATTTTTTATATGAAGGAAGTGCATGTGTGTGTCCATATGTGTTCTGACCCAGATCCCTAAACACGACAAACCCTCTGATATGAACTCAAAAGATTCCTTTATTAGGAATGCCAGCAGCCCCGGCAAAAAGTTTCTTTCTCAGGCCAACAAGTCCATCCAGCTGGAAGATGAATAGTTGTCTGCCACACCTATTCATCTCCACCCCCTGCCTTTTTTCCCCAGAACTAGGGTGCGGCCTCACGAGCAGCGGTGGCTCTTCCTTCCCCAGGATCGGCCCACAGTTTTTCAATGCTCTCCTCTGCCTTCTGCGCAGCTGCCCATCAGGCACTAGACCCAGCTGTTCCTCCTCTTCTTCATCAACCACCTCCAGACCTGGGGGCTGTTGACTCACCATCTGAGGGCTGACGGACGGCCCAGGCTCCACCTCTGTCTCTCTCTCTCTGCCAGCTCCATTCCCTCTTCCCCCTCAGAGCTCCTAGGTTGCCCTGAGGCTGACCCTGACTCCCACGCCTCCTCCTCCTCCTCTGATTGGGCTGCTGGAGGAGCCGGTGGCCGACAGGACACATCAATATGTGCGTGCATGGACATGCTGTTTAAATGTCAAGAAATAAAGAGAATCAATGGGAAACCACTCTGCACATCTAATTTTTTTTTTTTTACTGATATTTTAATGATAACAGTATACATAGTTACTTGGGAGCAAGTTCATTGAAAGTGACTTATTTTTGGGTAGCCGTGTTTAGGGTTGTACTGTTTACCAACTTGTCAATTTCCTCATTACATTACATTGAGTTGAATGCCTCTTCAGAAGCAGGCTAGAGATTTAGAAGGATAATTCAGGGATATGTCTTTATGATTTTTTTTAATGGAGAAATAAATTAATGGTTAATGCTGCTGCTTAGAAATCTACAAGTAAAATACATCTGTAATTAACTCCAGTATATATACGTACAAAGCTTTAGTGAATATTCATTTTAAAATGTTAAAATCACACAGTAATGGGTTACTACTAGAACATCAAGAAGGAGCGTGGCAGATCTAGTAAACTCTATGCAGTTCTTTAGAGAAGTACTAAATGGAGATAAACTTGAAGGAAGAATGGCTAAATAAACATCAGCTTACTCTGGGTATAAGGCAATTCCAGATAATACTGTTTGATTCTCTTTGTCAGATTTTCAAGGTTCTAGTATAATGCCTTTTAACTATAGAGTTGCCATACTGCTTGTGATGTTTATTTCCTGATCTGGCCTACCTGAAAGGATAATGACAAATACTAAGGAAGTACATTTAAATAATTAAATAATTTTTAGAAGAGAAGTGGGGTGATAAGAGGACTTAGTTTCTTAATTAAAGAAATCTGTGGCAAACTTTTAGTGTGGGATTTTTTTTAAAAAATGGAAGCAGTGTAGCAGTGTTGCCAGTTAAAATTCCATAGAAACCCCCAGCAGCAATGCATATTTATAGTTTTCTAATCACCATGGTAGCAAGGGACTGCTGCTGTATAGCTAAAATCCATGTTAGCAGGTTACACAAATGTATGATGATTTCACCTGCCTTTCTTCTCAGAGGGATGAAAACGTTTAGTACCTGATACATCATTATAATTATGTATTTGTTGATTAATCTATTTGTATTCTAGAATCTAGATAGACAATAAGGTTACACAGATATTTTTATATTGTACATTGTCAGTTGTGAATCTTTCTAAAATGATTAATTTTCAGCCAAGTTATTGATATAGAAGTATTGCACTTTTGTTTTCAGTGAGTGATAGCAT
Source organism: Notechis scutatus (assembly GCF_049901735.1). Classification (NCBI taxonomy): domain Eukaryota; kingdom Metazoa; phylum Chordata; class Lepidosauria; order Squamata; family Elapidae; genus Notechis; species Notechis scutatus. The sequence goes on from NC_142009.1 coordinate 104,402,171, forward strand.
AGTCAGTAAAATTTCTTTTTTATCTGGTCAGCTATCTGTGCATTTGATTTATGTAGGACATTGGCTACAATGAAATGTTAGCTTTCCATGCTTCTTGAGACACATTTAAATGTACTTTGTAGGGTTTGTTGGGATATGTAAATGGAATATTAGCAAAGGAGCTTACTAGCAGCTTGATTAGGATGCTGTTAGGATGCTAACACTGCATATGAGTAGGAAACACATATGCTTCATAAATTTAAATATGGCTAAATGAATTTAATTTTGTTATGCATGTGGAAAACTTACCAAAGTAAAACCTTTCATATGGCCTATATCTTGTAGGAATGAGATTTAAAAGTGGGAGAAAATACAGTAACTTTGGGGGCATATTTTAAATCTACGTAACAATATTGGAATTTATGAATGCTGCAGTGTCTGGTTAGAGAGTTACTTGTCTGTAGCAACAGTAACTCTGAAGTACTCTGACTTGTATTGATTATGTATAGTGTATTATAATTGTGCCAACCTTGCATTTTTGAACTTGATTTTGTAAAATGCTGATATAGCCGGCTGATCTGATCTTTCTAAATCAATATGCCTAATAAATTCAGAGTCTTGGGGTCTATTAAGATTATAAGATGTAAACTATAATAACTGGTAGTTATTCCAACAAGAATATGTAGGCTAGTGACACAAGGAACATTAAAAATATCCAGTAGGTTTGAGAATAAGTTTACAGAAAATGCAATTATCAGTTAATAAGGATTCGGTTTTTGGAATTTGGAACTATAACATCATGCTTAACTATTGTCAAATATTAAATACTGGAAACCAACAATCAGTGTTAATTTTCTGATTTAGACAGCTTTGAAATATGCATATATAACATGTATGATTAGATGAGTAATATGAGGATCAAAATATACTAATACTCTAGTATCTCTGGAAACCAAAGGCACCTTCAGGTAAAGAAGCTTCTTGGATGAGAAGTAAAATATCTTCAAGAAAAATCAAGAAATTCCAGTTGCCATTTGAAAAAAGCAACCATGATCTAGATGACTGAAAACCTTCATAAAGATATATCTCTGAAAACATATACATCAATTAGAAATCTATTGAAAATAATGTCTATTGATTTAACTCTTTTCCCATGCTGAATTGACTTTATGGGGAAACCCAATTTTGAAAATTGGGAAAAAGATAATAATATGAAAAAAAAATGTGGATGAAAGTGGGAATATTGACTTTAGACTGATTTTTCCCCTCATTTGTGTCAGAAGCACTGAGGTGCTTCCAGGTTGAAAGGATTAGCCAGTGACATCACCATTGCCCAGGGGGATGCCCAGTTGCTGGGTCCCTTTCATGTCCTGGCAGGAGCTGGAGCGAAGGATGGGAGCTCACTCCTCCCCATATGTACTTTGGATATATTATGCAAAGACCTACCTCTGGAAAAGTTTCTAATGCTGGAAAGTGGAAGGAAAGGGAAGAAGAGAACAATTAATATTTTTAATTATACTGGTGATGAATGCACCGCAGGAAGACTAGAAGGACCATGTTGGGGATAGATTGTCATGAAGAAAACCTGTGTGATTACTAAGAGTCAACGCTGATATGTTGGCATGTAATCAGTCAAACCAAAGATATTTTTGTAGTCATACCCTGATTTATTTAGTATTGTTGACAAAGGATGCTAAGGTTCCTCTCTCTTTATTTTCTATTTATTTATTAAGAATATTTATATTGCCACCCAACTCATAGATGATGACTTCGGGAAGCTTATAGAAGTCAAATCTCAAATATAAAACCCATTAATTCCACTGTGTATGGCATGTCTTTCATCTCCTGGGCTATTCCACTGATATGGTAGTAGTGGCATATTCCAAGATGTACTGTGCCCCAATATAATATGAATAAAAGACCTGAAATTGTTTGCCAGTCTCCCACAGATGCCCAGCTGTCAGATCTAAGCCAAAGATAACACAGTGAAATCCAATCAAACCTAGTTCTTTATTTGCTTATGACTAATAGACAGAATCTCACCAGACTAAAGCTATAACCTTGTAACCTAATAGACATATCCTGCGAGATTCCAGAATGTGGCTACCTTGAACCTTTTCCTCCCTCCCCCATCCAGTTCAGGACATCACAGTCTCTGATCTTGGGCCCTTCTCTGGAATGTGCTGCTGGGAAGCCACAGTGCTACTGCTGACATCCTCCCCCACAATCCTCCTTCAGCTAGCTGCCCATTCCAGCGCATTAGCAAATGCATTGGGACTATAATTCTCAGAGGTCAAGGTGAACAGTGCCTACTGGTTACACATTCTGGGATTTGTAATCCCAGTGCACTTGGAGGATAGCCATTGTGAAAACCTGTTCTGCAGCAGCAAGGAATGATACAATTATTACTTGTTGCCATCACTTTTAACTTATCATAGACACCTGTCAATGTAATTCTTTTTATATAGTTAAACAGATCTTCCATCTAATACTTCAACACATTTAGAAATGCACCTATGTCTTTTATGCTTTTAAAAATAAAGCTGATGCAATATCTTGGACAATAAAATGGATATGGTGTTCAGAGTTTTTAGAACAGAATTCTCCCTGGGCTACAAGAGATTAAGCAGCATTATAGCTTTAACTAGTTATGGGTGGAAGAAATATTTCAGGGTTCAAATGGAAGATCCCTCCCAAATAACCACCAGTGTTAAATAATTAACTATCATCTGTAATTGGAAATGTCTCATTAGATTAAAATATATATAAATTTGTGTGGTACCTGCACCACTGATGACCAGTTAGCTTTATCACTCTTTATTCCTTCCGTACAGATAAAGTTTTAATTTTTATTTAAAATGTATGAATGCTTCTAGAATATACATTTTTCTTAAATGTTTTCATCATAATATTATAGCATCATGCTATCCCCACTTTCTGTTGAAGCAAAAGCTATGGTGTTTTCTTCTGTCTCAAAGTGATTTATGACTCCTGTGCTGGGTGTTGTTACTTTTTCTCGTGCTAAATGGCAAAATTTTGAAATACCTCCTTCAGTAAAGATGATTTCCCTCATACCATAAAATTAGGATATGTCCAGATATTAAAGACATTTTTAAAAAAGTACTTGTGCTTACTTTCAAAAGCACAAACTAGATTGTTCATGTTGATTTTGTGAAGTAGCAATGCTGGCTGGATAAAGATAATAGTTTTGGTTTTCCACTGAGTTGAAGGTGGTTCAAAAGAAAGGTCTTCACCCTATTTCTGATTCTGTAAGCATTTATTTTTAAACGTTACAGTTGTAAAATGTGCTTAACGAGAATTAACTATGGGGTGACTTAGTGTATGCCATAGGAGGCAAAGTTTTTTTCAAATGGCTTTCACTTTTTTAAGGTTGCCTTTTTCCAACTTAAGATATACCAGAAGATGAGAACCATATTTCCCTTGACAACTTTTCAACTACTTAAATGGATTTAGTTTGGCAATGATCTTGTTTCCAAATAGAATGCTTGCTTATTAAAGACTGGCTCCATGGGTATCTAGATACTAGGCACTGCTGAGTTTTGAGGTGTGAATCCTGTATATCTACATAAATTTCTGCCTTTTACTTCTGCTGTGTTCATAGATTCCAATGGGCTTCGTATATGGACTTCAAGCCTTGGAGGTAGCAAGATACTCAGCAGAAGGTAAAGAGGAGTGCTGCCTTCTGGCATCATAATGTGTGCCTGTGTGCGAGTGTGCACCGACATAGTACTGTGCAGTCCTTGAAGGTGAAAAATAAATACATGTATAACATCAGGGTCCTGGTTAATAGTCATGTTATTAGACTGCCTGTTTGAGCTGTTCATACAATCCATGAAACTAAGAAGGCCCTTTCATTGGTGTCTACTCTAACTGTACATTCCATTCTAAAAGGATCCACTGTAGGAATAAAGGGGCAGAAATGAAGGGAGTAGGAGAAAACAGACATTTCTGATGTAATTTTCTTATGCATGTCTCTTATTTTCTGGGTGTATATTTATCTGAGGCTTTCTGGAACCATACAACAAGTTAAAATCAAACGTGGTTTAGCACAATGCATGAATCCAGCCTAAATAAAAGCTGAAGTTCGCCCAATAAATATGTTACGCTTCTTATCTTACTCCATGTAACTTAAGAATTTATTAGATTCTTTAATTCTTTACACTTCGTTAGCACTTAACTCTTTTTCTCAATATAGAAGTGAGGAAATTTGTGAAATATTTAATTTCAAACCCTCTATTTATTGCAGTGTGAGTTTTGATAGGGAACTTTGGTGATAATCTCTTTTACATTATCCTTGAACTGAGATATTTGAAACTTTTGCTTTACATAAACTCATCAGGAACAAACGGAAACAAATATTCTTTTCCTCAGTGATAATATTTTAATTTCAACAGCTGCTGTGTATCTGCTTCTACTGCAGTAATTGTAATTAAAGGTATATATGACTCAGGCTATGTAAATAAATTTATAGACAATAGTGAAGAATGGCTGCTTATGATAGTGTTTGAATTGGGCCATTTTAGGGCTGCTTGAAACTTGGAGTCATTGTTGGATGAATACCATTTACATGTAAGAAAAATATTAAATAATTATGCCAGGCAGAACATAGGTTAGTTGCATTTAGAATTTCACTGCATATACACAGATGGTTTGTGATTGAATTTTATTTGCTAAGGTAAAGGAGAACTATAAACATAAATGTTCTTTATTTTCTTTGGAACAAGTACAGGGAACTTATCTTTTATGGTAATCCTAGGTGCTCAGGTATTCATCATCTCTCTTGTCTTGCTGCTGAAATATACCTCTGTATGTCGAGCATATAAAAAATATTCTGCAGAATTGCAAAGTAAAGATGGTTCTTTCGTGGTTTCAGTTCTGTTAAGAATTTTTACTGCTCCATACTGTGTAACAATTTTCAGTGCATGTTATATCTGCAAGAAGGCTGAAGTCATTAGTTTTAGGAATTCCTTTTCCTGACAAGAATAGAATTGGCTCCAGAGGTGGCACTCTCAGCAGGAAGTTATTTTAGGATTGCAATAATAGCATGTGACTGAACAGTCTTATTAGAAATTTAGAAGACTGAATATAAACCAGAGGTTCTTTTAGATGAATTCTCTGCCCTTAAGGTAGGCTCCCTCAGACCCTTCCCCCCCCTCACTTTAACTTTCCTAATCCATATTATAATGTTCTTCAGGACAGCACTTTTGAATATCATATCAAGTTACATATACTCAGATAACTGTGAGGGTAGATTCTTGTAAAAGAACAGTTTCTTTTTAGATCTGTGTCCCTCCTGGCTGGTTAAAACTTCCAGGATGGTGACTTCCAGGTGGATCCAGGCAGCATCAACGCCAGTCGAGGTCTGCCCCTTCTTAAGAAAGCATCATTGAACCTTACCTATCTGGACAGGTTTCCCCCCCCAATCTCTCACCTTCCTTTTTGGGGGAAGTTGCTAGAAAAGTAGTTGTACTGTAGCTCCAGAGAGCCCTGGAGAAAATAGATTATCTGGATCCATTTCAGTCCCATTTCAGGCCTGATTAGAGGCAGAAGCAACATTGGTTGTGCTTGTAGAGGATCTCTGGCAAGGGCAGGATGGGGATAGTGCATCCATCCTCTCCTTCCTTGACCTCTCTCTCATAGACTTTTGATACTATTGACCATGGTATCTTTTTTGGCTTTTGCGGGATTTTGGGCTGGGCAATGCAGTCTTGCGCTGATTTGGCTCCTTTGTCCAAGGCTGGTTCCAGTCAGTGTTGATAGGGATAGAGGTTTTTTCCAAGACCACTTTTTTTTTGGCATGCCACAGGGTTTGTTATTCTTTCTGCTCCTTTTTAACATCTACATGAAGCTACTGAATGAGATCATCTGACACCATAGGATTTTGAGGTTATCACCTTTAAAGCCATTCATGGCATGGAACCAGATTATCAGAGGAAATATCTTACCCAATGCAAGGTTTCATGGTAGAATTACTTTTTCATCATCTTCATTACTGCAAACAGTTTTTAAATGAAGCAGTCGCTAAACAAGAACTACTTGAACTGGCATTTTAATATTTAATAATGGGTACATTTTTGTATGTGTGCTAATGCAATTTGGTTGTCTTCTTTAAAGAGTGCATGCAAACATATGGGTGGTACATTTATTTTTAATTAGACATTTATTTGCCTCCAGCTTGTCAGCTACATAAAAACCATAGTCTTGCCTCTGGCCAAGTTCATTTCAAAACTAAAAGGGAAAAAATATCTGAAGTCAGCATTTGTTCTGACAAACCTTCAACTTTTCTTAGATTCTGTGCATCATAGCCATGTTTGCAGAGGCCATACCAAAGCAGAAGTCAACAAACTCCTTATGGATCTTCAGAGATGAATACAATCCTGTATTGGTTGCAAGTTCAAAATTTCTGGGAAAACTGAAGATGTGGTTGGAAAGATTTTTTTTGAAAGTTAGAATCTGAACATTTTCAAGAAGTTGCTTTCTTATCAAATCCAAACTTTCTTGATACATTAATGTCACAAAATATATGACAGCGCATAACATTAGATTGCTTGGTTCAGTTTTTAAATTGAACAATGTAAAACCTTTTTATAAATAGATATCTGCTATACCGATAAATTGTTATATAGACCAACAAAATAATATGAGGCATGGGTTCTGATCGGCATTAAATCAATAAAAATATTTTATGACTAAAATCAGTGTTTCTAATAAAGATAACAGGAAATGTACATACATGCTCGCCATTTTGGGTTATAGATCTTATAGTTAAGCCAAATGAAATAACTATTTAAGTTGCTCTATATAGGGATATAGTACATTTTTTAACAGAATGGCTCAAATTTTAGTAGTGGTTAACAGAGAATAAAAATAGTATGCTGGTGCCAAAGATGTGTATAACATTTACAATAGTGTGTTGGAAAACATTTGGCATAGTCAAGTTTCCAAAGTCTGATACATGTGTTGATAACGCAGTAGAGGAATAAAGTTTTTAAAAGTTGATGTTAGGGTTAAATAAGGTAATATTTAAACTGCAGATACAAACTATTCCTCTTATGTCTACTTAATTAAATTAAAAATGTAACTCTGAGAATGTTACATGTGCCAAAACAGTCCTGTTAATGGCAGCTATATTATGTATTAATTAGATTTAGAAATCTAATATTAGCTTACCAGGAGCCAACCAGAAAATGAATACAAAACAAAATTAAAATGTTTTTGAACTAACAGGTTGAATGGAGTTTATGTAAAATCAATAACTGAATAGAATAATATTTTGGAGGATTGTGTCATCATTATATTCTTGCATAATACATGAGCATTTTGGGGCAATTTAATTTCATCTATGTTATCTTTATAGTTTTTTTACAAGAATTGTTTGTATTATTCTTGCTATTGATTTTCAAATAAAGTATATTACTTTAAAAAATAATACAAGTTTTATTTGGGGGGAAAAAAAAGTAAAATTTAGCAAACAAGATTTTATAGTATAGATTTAAAATATGTGTATATTTGTGTGTGTGAGAGAGATCCTGCATAAAATATTTTTTAAAATTAATATGTGTCAGTTTGTAGAGATTTTGAATATCAATTATCAATTAAAATTATGTAATTATGCAGATTGAATTTTTATGCACATTTAGTTGAACATTCACCATTAAATTTTACCAGACTTTCTGCATTCTTGCCACTGCACCACCACGGCTCCTAAAAAGCATTCATTAAAACAATTAACAATTACATAGGAAAAAGGGGTGCATTTTACTATTTCCCTTAGTACTGTGGGAGTGGAAACCTCTAATAAATGTACATAAAAAGTTGTGCAATATTGTATCAAGCTTTTTATCCATCTGACTCAAGATTTTGTTCGTAGATTCTGTCTAGGCACTGTATCTTAGGTATGGATCTGTCCTACCATCTGTTTGGTACCTGATTTTTTAAAAATTAATGATGCCAGTAGCATAGAATTTCTAGATGTAGAAGATATACAGTAGCTGTTACAGCATCACTTTAAAAAACTTTTTAAAAAATTGATTTCACTCTGTATCACTTTGTACCAAAGCTGATATAAAGGCGAACATCCAACAATTGAAAGAACCTGTGCTTGCCTGGGTAGCATAAAGAACATTTGCCTATAAAGTTGCCAAGAGTTGGACACAACTAAATGGTTTAAACAACCTGTTATAAGCAAGCTATTTTGTTATGTCTACAGGTGCTAATTGAATGCGCTTATTGCCATTCTCTTGGCAATGTTGTCTTATTCAGCACAACTATTCCTTCCTACACTCAGTTTTGCTCTACCCTTGCAGTGCCCTGCCATCATCACAATTTCCCCCCCCCACATATCTAATTAGGAGGGTATTTTGAAAATTATCACTTGAAAATTAGGTATTTTCATTAGATCACAATGTCCATTTTATTGTTGTTGTTGTTTTTGCCTATCAAAAAGCTAGCTGTCAAAGTGACAATTGGTATGGGAAAACAGGATGAATCATTAACCGCACTGTACCATCAATTAGTCTGTTATAAGAGAATAGAGATTAAGCTGGGCAAGTCTTATTATATATTTCAAGTGTTAATAAGTCCTGTAAACTCCACTTTTTTTCTTGCAGAAAAGACGAAAAGGAATATGCACTGAAGCAGATTGAAGGCACGGGGATATCCATGTCGGCATGTAGAGAAATAGCAGTAAGTGAACACAACAAAAATGCTCAACTCTTTCTACAATTAACATCATGGGGATCCAACTAGTTTCCATCAGGGGAAAGCTGTAGTGCAGTGCATCCTGCTTTCTGTGGAGAAAGTCCCATCTGCAATACTTGGCATTTAATCGAGAAATTGCTACGCTAGTTAGAACAACAATCCAAATTAATATGTAAGGCAGCTTCCTCTGTTCTTATTTCAGCAAGGAAGGGGAGACTTAGTTTCACCATTATAAACTATGATATACAGTTCAGTGCCGTTCTGGACTAGTTAGGAATGTGCAGAATGGATGAAGTCAGATTGAGTGGGAGAGGAATATTGCTGAAATCAGGCCCGTCCTTTATCAGCCAATAGAACCTAATATTTCTAGAGGGAAACTAGCTGAATTTTGCCATGTTAATTTTAATTGTTCTGCTAAATGTCAACTCTAAAAGTCTCTATAAATTTGAACATATTTGGTTTAAATGTCACATTTGACACCTATACCTAAATAACATGGTATATTTTAAATTCAGATTTAAAAGATACCATACATACAGTAATCCACATTTAAAAGATACTTAGATATTTAAAAATAATTAGATTAATTTCCTAATTTTTAAATTTTAATAGAAAATATTAACATCCTAATTGCTGTACTGTTAATTTACTACTTTTCTAATTTTTAGGAGATTTTATTTTTTGGTATATTTCAGAAAAGTGCAGGATACAATATTTAACTAAACTAAAGAAATGAAAATAAAATAATATGGATTTGATTTAGATAGTAGTGATTCTACTTTCCAGAAAACTTACAGGATACTTTCCATTTATTTAGTAATTGAACAATATAATTAACTTCTATAAACCCTTAACTAATCTATGCGAACCGGGCACCTTCCGGCTGGTTGCGGGCGCCCTCTTTTTGGTAAAAACCTTTTTTTACAAAAAAACCCCCCCCCCCCCCCCGAAACTTTCCCCCCCCCCCCCGGTGAACCTTTCCACAGGAGCTGCCATTATTTCAGTAATCCCCCCTGAAAAATCAAAAAAGGCGGCGCCAGCGACCGGCCCCCGGAACCGCCGTCGTTGGGAACATGTAAAGGATCTGTTAGATCAATAAATGATGTAATTTACATAATCTGCATAATTTTTTTATTGTTTGTGTAATGCTGTCATTACACAAGTGTTCTAAATTGATAAATGATATAATGTTCACAAAATGTCTGGATTATTCTGAGTATAAACTGACATTGTTATTTTGGGATGATGTCTGGTGGTAAATTTTATCTATTAAATCAGAAGTCTTCTAAATCAAAGATTTACTGTTTAGGTGCACTGTTTTATTTGTACCACTTGATAATTTGCAGTTGAGTGTATTAACATACAGTGCATTTAAAGGGATGCAAAATGCTCTGTAATATTAAGTCTGTGACAAATATGTTATACATGTATATAACTTTCTGATACAGCATTTGGTTAGTCTGTTGCATCAGTCGGACAAATAGAATAGACAATGAACCTGTAATGCAATTAAAGAATATTATTGCATCATCATTTGTTGACCTGATTTCATTACAGCAAAACATCACTCTGTAGAATTAACAAGTAACAGTCCTAAGAATTTTTAAAAAAACCTGAAACTGTATACAAATAACATTTTCTCGGGTTTATAAAATTATGAGGAGAGTTGGAATTGCTCTCCTCCATCCTAAAGTTCTCCATATTGTTGGGAGTTACAGTCTAGAAGGTACCAGTTTGAAGAAGCCATTACTGTACATAGCAAAACTATGGATGGCTGTTTCATGACTGTTTGATTAGGAAATATGGACTTTTATGACACATCTTTTTAAGAGGTAGGGGAGGTTATATGATTATGTTACGTAACATCAGCATCTTATCCAATCAATCAATCAATTATATACGGCTGCCCAATCACCAAGTGATGCTGGCGGCTAACAATTTAAAGCATCAGATCCCTAGAGGCCAGTTTCATAAGCGGTTCACATCCAGCTATCTTTAGAGCAGCCCTTCTGAAAGTCACAATAGCCACTCTACTATCACTACTCTAGGATTAGAGCTGGTTCCATACTTGATACATAGGTGGGCACATCTCCCCAAAGGCTATATATCCATCAGTGTTTATCTGTGTTCTGATTATACTTGCCAGGTCAGTCCTCTCATCTTTGATCTTGGATGAGAAGAGACTTATTACAGGCTAACATACAGAGCACCCATTTGGCATAGTGGTTTAAGATGTTGGCTTAGAAACCAAAAGACTGTGAATTCTATGCCTTCTTTAAATATGAAAGCTGGGCGGGTCAGTCCAACACATCTCGCAGGATTGTTGATGTGAGGAAAATAGGAGGCCACCTTGAGTTGACCAAATATAAATTTTAAAAGGTTGTGATAAAAATAAAACAATAAGAACAAGGTAGTGCAAAGCAGCATCAGCAACATCTGGAAGCCAGGATCACCAAAAATCTTCCAGGCTCGGGGGTCATTTGAGGAAGCTGGAGGATGAAATCAGTAGTAAACACCAAACATATCCTCCCCATTAGTGCTATCTCCTGTCATATTTCCTTTTGCCTACCAACATCAAAATATTTCTCTCCCCCCCCCCCATTAGACCCAAGTTCTCTTCTTGGTTTTTCCTCTTCCAAGACCCTAGGGCCCATCCAGCATCATGATACTATACCCTAACCAATCAACAATCACTGCATATTTTCAAGTTTCAAGTTCCCAATCTGGTACCTTTGGAAACATCTCTTTTTCAATATTTTGCTAAAGCTAGCCTTGTTGCCTTAAACATGTATCTTAGTGGACCGTGATATTTTTGATGGAATGTTTTGGAATTATGCCTGATAAATAGAATTGTGGTTCAGTTTCAAATTTTATTTTTTAATTTATCTGAATACTGCTATGTGTTTTTTTCTAGTAATTTTTGAGTTCTTCCCATTGTGGCAACTATTTCTTTAAAGTTGTGCACCCATTTTGTCATGCAACTTTTATTGTTTCTGTCTCCATGTCACATCTGAGTGAGTTTATACATGTGCCCTACGAGGTGGTTTTGATTGTTTATGACCATTTCAAATCCTGTCATTTTTTTTAGAAGACCTCTCTCATTTTTAAGGTCATTTTTTAATTCTTCCAGCAATTTGTAAGTATATGAACCATGGCATGTACTATCCTTTGCTAAGTAGTAGTTATGTCTTTAGTCCGTTTCTTGGAGTTTAAATAGACCATATCTGCATATGTATTTGAACTTTTACTTATACCTATCTCTGACATGAAAAGCTTCAATATCTGCATATGTATTTGAACTTTTACTTATACCTATCTCTGACATGAAAAGCATTTTAAAAGAGAATAACAATGAGATTATTGGACGTAATATTTTTCTCATAATGTTCCATATATTTATCAAACTTTGTGTTATAATATGTTTTATGCATGGTTTGAGATAGGTAATTTTAAAAGTTCCTTAATTAAGGCAGAAATAGTTTTCTAAAACGGAAAATGTCAAAATAACAGATTATAGAACAGGGTTTTATCAGATTTTCAGTCAGTGGCATAGATCATGTGGAAACACATGACTATCATGATGTTAATTTTTGACCTCGATAACTTTAATTTCCATATTAAAACTTTATTGTCAGCTCACCGTATAACATACAAATAAGCAATCGTTATATAGTGAACATTATAAAAAAGTGAACTTTATACCGAATAATATTTTCAGTGCACATATGGATTACAAAGATGTTAACATAAGGTTGATTAAGTGAAGATAATATTGTAGCAATTTATCCCCACACTAAGTTCTCACGTGTTGAAGAGTGTGTGTTGAATTTCCTGAGTATAAGAGGTTTGAGAGTAGGCCCTGTCTACTCCTCAGGTGGCGCATGCTTTTCTAGCACACAGTTCTTGTTGACCCTGAGTTCCTTCTTAATTACCATGGTAGCATATTGGAAAGTTTTCTCCAGGGTGTTATTCTCTGTTGTCATTCGAGACTTCCTGACTTGATTGCCAACATTTTTTTTTATTCTGCTATACGCGAGATTTTCTATTTTTTTCTTCCATGTTCTTGGAAACATTTGGCCAAGTCCAAAATTGCCTCAGCTACAGGAGCAAACTCTTTGTATCAAATGTTTATTGGCTCTGATTAGCTGACCTGGGAGAGGGGCAAGTGGTAAAATCCTACCCATTGATTAAAATGATATAAAGGAATCATTCCTTGCCTTTTGGAAAAGGTTTCTTTACAGCAGTTAATTGATCTGTTAATTTTGAAAAAGCTTGGCAGGGCCTGGTTGGATATGACATCTAGCATTTTCCATCTGGCAGTACTCAGTACTTGGTCCTCAAAATATGTTCTTGATCTACCCTGTCATTGTATTAACCACAGATATTTACATTGTTTAGCATACTTCGATGCATATTCTAGAGAAACAGTACCTTCACTCAGCATCAAATGATACAGAACTGCCTGCATTCCTTCTACAAGAAATTTTGGATATTGGACTTGTTAAATGACAAACTGATTTCATTTTTCTCTTCCGCTTTCATAACAGTAGTAACCTAATACAGACAAATCAGG